>NC_069786.1:102997369-103300400 GCF_027406575.1 Nycticebus coucang | reverse complement strand
TCAGCAGGCACCAGCTGGGAAGAATCTTTTTGACCTCAGGTTTCCACAAAATGGGTACAACGTATGAGAGAGACTTAGCTCAGCCTTGTTCTGTTTAAAGAAAGTCTTTGGAACTTACCAAAATTAATAGACAAATCACTAACAGGAACAGTGAGCAGATTTGAAACTCGTGGTTTCAAGACTTACCCAGTAGAAGTCTAGCTTGTAAATGCTCAGAAGGGATAACATTTTAATTTTTGTAAGTGTAGTATTTTTTAAGCACATACATACCCATATGTGAACATATGGCCTATGGAGTGAGAGAACAGCATCCTGTGTATTTATAAGCTCTTAAAGTATCATCTAGAACACATATTCATCAACCCATGGGTTTGTAGTACAGTCTACATGTAGGTTTCAGTGGGTTTCATACGGTAGTCACATGCCAAAATTTTGTGTGTCTGTGTGTGTGCAAGTTTCCTAGGGAAGGGGCCTGTGACAAAAGACACCTTAAATTTCTCTTAGACAAACTTGTCCACAAGGGGTGTTATAGACACTGTGCACTTAGTGTGTGGGCCTTGTGGATACATCCAGCTGGTTTCTGTTGCTCGCTAGTGGTGTGACTGCAGGCTAATAACTTGACCTCTTTTGGCAGGGGGCTGCGGCTCACGCCTCATCCCAGCACTCTGGGAGGCCGAGGCAGGTAGATTGCCTGAGCTCAGGAGTTGCAGACCAACCTGAGCAAGAATCAGACACCCCCATCTCTACTAAAAGTAGAAAAACTAGTCAGGTGTGGTGGAAAGCACCTGTAGTCCCAGCTACTTAGGAGGTAGAGGGAAGGGGATGACAGAGTGAGACTCTTTCTCAAAAACAAAAAGAAAAGAAAAAAATAAATATTTTACCTCTCTTGAGTCTCAGTTTTTCATCTATAAAATGGACATAATCACAGTCCCCACTTTTTGAGACCGTGGTGGGATGGTGAAGGTGCACGCACACCTCACGCACTGTCATGACAAACACTAGTGACTTTTTCTTATTTCCTCTGTTCAACAGATCAGGATGGTGGACATGGGGGAGAAGAGAGTTCCACACCCATGACACTTTGAGAACCAGACATGAGAAGATGAAGTGGAAGCCCATAGTGAGAGACAGTGCCCCCAACCTTGTGGCTACATTTCTAAAAATGCCCCCTTGGGCTGGGTGCCCGTAGCTCAGTGGTTAGGGTGCCAGCCACATGCTCTGGGGCTGGTGGGTTTGATCCCCGCCTCAGCCTGCTAAACAAAGAAACAAAAAATGGCCGAGTGCTTAAGCCCAAGAGTTTGAGGCTGCTGTGAGCTATGACGCCACAGCATTCTACCCAGGGTGACAAAGTGAGTCTCTGTCTCAATTTAAAAAAAAAGGCCTCTTGCTTCTCACACAGATCCATCAATGGTGCTTCAGCCAGTTGAGTTTTTAAGATTTTATTTCAATCTTACATTTCTGAGACCAGGTTTTGGGTTCAAAACCACCTGTTCTATACTTTCTGTGTCTTCAACAGCCAGGTACTGAACCTACCTGAAGGTTGGGGAGTTAGTACACACCCACCGCTCAGCAGAGTGCCTGCCACACTGGGAGAGCTCGGGAGTAGATGTGGGTTGCTACTGCTGACGTTATTATATGTTCTCAGCCCCCAAGGCCTCCAGCAGTTCCAAAGCTCTGTGTGTCTACATTGGCGCCAGGTGCCTTTTTAACAAGGCTGTCTGCAGTTGCATTTGCTTCCTTCATTTCTTCCCACCACAAATCTCTGATATTTTGAGCCTCTTATCCACAATCCTCTCACAACCAGGGTCACCACAGCTCGTTAGGAGGGAGGAAATCTGACCACCCAGCAAAGGAAGTACGCGAAGAGAATAACCCCAAACAAACTGAAGGAATTATTCCAAAAAACCTTGAAGGCAAGAAAAATGGAAACTACAAATAACATCTATTTATAATTGCTGGTTGTTTTTCCGCAGAAGCCCTGGGACAGTGGAGAGGGCCCGGCTGGGCTCATTGTTCCTCGCGGAGCAGGCTGCCAAAAATGCCACTTGGTGTGAGGAAGGAGGTCCCTGCAGACAGGGTGGCTGATAAGTCTCAGTGTAGGTGAACTTTCAGAGAATTAAGGGCACACAACAAAGCCTCCACCACTTCTGCCCTGATCCTCTGGGTGAGCACCACTTCCCACGCTGACCTGGCTTTCCAGCAAGGCACATTCCTGAGGCCATATGGCCACAGATCTGCTCTGCTCCTGGGCCAGCAAGCACTCTAGAGGCCACTCGGGTGGAACGCGTTTGCTTATGTAAGGAATGATTTTCTAGGCAACCAGTGTCAATGTGAAGTTTAAGGCTTTGGGGCAGGCTGCTTTCAGCATGACTCTTGGGTCTTTCTTTTGTCTGCTCTGCGTCTATCAAATCCTCATCCTGTGTAGCTGACTTGCCAGCATTTTGTAATGATGCCAGAGTAGAAAGTGGGCGAGAGGAGCCTGCAAGTTTTGTCCATTTCTTTCTTCCTTAGAGGCAGCAGGAGCAGTAGGCTGAGGCTTAGAGGTGAGGGTGGAACTCACTAAATTGACCTGGCCTGGCCTGGGTCAAGCAAGCTTGCTTGCCTCAGTTTGCCTCATCTCAGAAATGGGAATAGGGATCCTCCTTTGTGCCTCTTGGGGCTGACTAGGAGGGACAGAGTGACTGGCAACCTGTGAGAGGAAAATCAGAGCACTTCATCCAGGGGCCCTCATGAGTGGCCAGTGTCTCTCCACCTGGCAGGGCAAATGGTTCCATCAGCGAGAGGTGTTCACTCGCCCTGACTCCTGGAGCATCTGATCGTGGCAGCAAATTATAACCACCACAATCTGTCCAAAAAATGGGAGTCTGCTGGGAACGGAGGTACACTGGGCACAGGGGAATAGTCCCGGCATCAGAAAAACCCTTTTTGCTTTTTGAGGGATTTAGGTCATTTTCCTACCCGCTTTGCTGGTACCCAGCCCCCATTGCAAAACTTGGGAGACACAAAACTCATCTGAACAACATGCCGTACAAGTGGGGGACAGTTTGGGAGTAGATGGCAGGTGTGACAGGCCCATTTGTGGATTTCAGTCACTCAGAGCTTCAGGTTACAGAGCTCAGGGCTCCTTGTGACTCCAGGGGCAAACTTGTCACTATTGTGCAAAAAGTACTGTGGTCTGGAAACGATGGGCCTGTGCTAATGTCCAGGCGGGAAGGGGCTGCTGCCACACCAGCGGGGAGATTCTGAATATAGCACTCAGTGGCCAGTCAGCTGGAACTGCTGCCTTCTGTCAGGTCACTGTGCTCTCGATGGCTGCAGAGGCAGCCGGGTCCACAAGAGGCATGTCAAAGCACTTGTCTCTCCCCATCACACAAACACCCCTTCCACTCTGAAAGAACTGGTCAGGGTTTGTTGGGGATGGAAGCAGTGAATGTTTGGTAATGTTGAGAGCTCCTGGTTAAAGGCTCATGAGACCATGAAGAAATATGTTTAAAAAGGACGTGAGCTCCTACAAGAAAGGGAACCAGATTGCAGGAAGTCTCCAAGCAGGATGGGAGCAGTGTGAGTCAGACCTTGAAGGACTTGACTCATCCAGCAGCCACACACAGGCTGTTTGCTTTGTGCATGGGGGTGCTGGCTGCTCCTGGCCACCACGTTGCAGTGACCAGTGGGGCCCTCACAGTGTGGGAGGAGGCATCCATACCAGGGCTGGGCCAAAAGAGCCACATGTGGATAAGGGACCTGGTGGGGAATAGGACAGCAAGGGAGACCCCCAGAACATAAGTCTGAACCCCAACATTTAACCCAGCAGCCTGCCCCGAGGCTTGGACTAATAAAAAATTCTGCATGTGCTCGGACCTCAATTTCCCAGTGGATGAGATCCAAAAAATAATAATACTTTCTTACCCTCCTACCGCTCTCAAAGGGATGACACGTAGATAAATCACTTTGAACTTTCAGATGAAAGGTGCTCTATAAACCTGAGGTCTCATCAACCGTAATTGTTACAGTAATTATTTTAATGATAATGATGATAATGGGAGAAGGGGGTTGGGTGGGATGGAACCTCCTACCTCGAGACAAAGAAAATCTCTCCTATTAAAACCTGCCTCATGATTCCTTCTGCTCCTTCCTACCTCTCAACTGTCTCTTTCAAAACACCAATGCCTGGGCTGAAATATTATTTACTCCTTTCCCTTCCAATAAAACAATTATTTGTTCCACCGTTTCCCCCTCCTGTGTGTCTAGCTTCGACCTGACAGCTCAGCCATGGACTGTTTACACGTCTCGCTCACCCTCCAAGGCTCGGGTTCAGCTCCATTGACACTAAAGGCAAGAGAATTCTCTCGGTGTGAGGAATCAATTACTTCCGCTGACACTCTATGACTGGCCCTCACGTCTTTGGACTCCAGATGGAGAGGGAAGGTGGTGGGGATGGCAGGGAATTTGAAGAGGATGGTGAGGGGGTAGGAGGATGAGGGAGGCGGAAGGAGGTGGGTGACAGGGAGGCAGACAGAGATGATTGACTAAGAGTCAGGCCTTCAACTTGCATTTAAAGACACAGAAAGGCATCACTCTCCTTGACTGCCCCGCTGGCATCCGGAGGTGACCACATGGCAGGAAGAGGCAAAGAAAAGGAATCAAAAGAGAAAAGAAAAGAAAAGACTCCTCAAGGATATCTAAAGAAATTAGAGAGGCTGCAGATACCTAAGCACTGGGACAAGTGATGACAGAGCTACATGAAGGCAGCTTTGGGCTGCCTGGCTTCAAATCCAGCCCTACCGTTACTGTCTGTGTGATCTTACAGGGCCTCAGTGTCTCCAATCTGTTAAATGGGAGTAATAGTAGTGCCAGTGTCCTTTGTGGGAGTTAAACATGGAAAGTTCTTAGCATCAGGCCTGCTGCCTGGCAAGAGCTCAACAAATGTTCGCTATTATTGTCTAATTCTGAGAGTCCCTCCATGTGACCTACAAACATATAGTTGAGTCTCTAATGGGGCAAAGTAGAAAAACATTAGGGATTGCCAAGATGCTTGGCTACAAAGCTAGAAAAAAAAGGCATAAAAAACCATGTGGATTTTCCTTTATCATGTGGAGTCTCTGCTGCCCTTCCAAATCTAAGCCCAACTTGTATTTATTTCTTTCTCCTTTTCCTTTTTCTTCTTCCTTTTAAAAAAATTTATTTTGACCCAGCTAACATTTTTAAGGGATTCTCCTTCTAGGAAGAGAATTTTGATTATGTAAATTAAATACAACCATCTCCTCTGCAATCAACTGAGATGAGTTGTGAGGCTCGAGGTCCCATAATGAAAGACGATTATGGAAGCTCTTGTCTAGAAGAAAAGACAAGGGCAGCTAACATTTTTTTTTTTTCTGGGATGATTTATCCAGGCAGAAGTAGAGGAATGGAATTAAATTATCTCTTGAGTTTCTCTTAATCCAAAGGTTTAAATCCCCTTGCCACTAAAAAGGACAAAACAAAGAAAATGTTTTTTTTTTTTTTTTCTCCTGTAGGACTCAGGACTCCAGGAAAACACACAAATACCTTTTTAGAAAAATCTAATTTCTTTAGTTGGTATATTTCCTTCTTTTCTTTATCCCCTCCATACTTTGAACTCCCACTGCATTTCTTAAGACAGACTCTCAGCCGGTGTAATTAGATGGGAGAATTACATGGAGTTACATGGGGCGAGATGCTGGCCTCTAGGGACCTCTGGGTTCAGAGAAGGTGCCAGGGTGGAGAGGCAGAACAAGTGGGACTGTGTATGACAAAATCTCAAGTGATTTTCAATCAGGAGACAGAATGCATCGTTAAGAAGGACATCCACAGTGAAGCTTGCATTGAGACAGTTACGATTGCAACATTGCATGTTTAAAAACAAACTGCCCGAGATAATCCCAACTGCTCTTTAACCTTGGTAAGAGGAGGAGAACAATCTCTGAGTTGTTTTGTTCTCCAGTCCTTGGGTGAGGTGAAGTCGCTGGGTGGAGCCCTTGGTTAAAGTTGGTAAATGAGGGGTCAGTGGCCAGCTGAGCTCAAGTTAGCAGGACTGTTCCTTTACTCCAGCACATACCTGAGGGTGGATCTGTTTATGTCATCAGGAGGACTGTTGCAACACAGAAAAGTATAACTGCTTAGCGGTTTCTTGGGGGAATCAGAATACTTCTGCGGTTGGCAGGCAGTAAATAATAATGTTGGTAATAATATCATGAGTAATCAACCTGAGGGTCTCTCCTGAGCCAGCACAAGGCACCCTCTTGAACCACAGAGAACTCTCACTCTGCTTTGTTGGCTTTTCAGAGACTGCAGGGTAGGTGGGTGGGGGAACACACCAGCTGAAGCCACAGCTCTGGTTGGGCAATTTGGCCTCCTGCCCTCTATTCATAGGAAAGAGAGTTGGATTAGGAGAGAGAGTCCTGTGTAGGGGGAAATTGACAAGAGGAACCTAACCCAAAGTATTCTTGGACTTTCCTAGGCCAAACTCCACTATCAGGCATTAAACTGAGTGTCCCTAGACAGAGGGTGTGAGACTGTAGAGTCTTGCTATAGACCTGGAAGCGGGGGGTGGGGTGGGGAACATAATCTTAAGTCTTTCCTGCTTCCTGCCCACAGCCCATCTCCTAAGGAGATGGTGGAAGTTGCCTGGTCAGAAAATAAAATTAAATAGCATAGCTCAGGCCCCTCTTCACTGGGAAGATGGTCTGAGGGTTTATATCAGCAAGTCAGAAGAAGAGCCCTTCTTACCCTACCCTTACAGTGCTCACAGGAAAGGAAACTGGAGTCAGGCACGTTCACTTACTTTGGTTCCTGAAGGCATCAGCAGCCCTTACCCTCTTCTTGTTTTTGAGTGTGCTGTTGTCTGCCTGGACCATCAGCCAAACACACATACTCCCCCGTCCCCTGGCTAACTTTTTTAGGACCTGTGTAGCATCTCTTTGTCCAGCAAGCCATCCTTGACCTTCAAGGGCTAGATTGGGTCAGGAGCTATGGCTCACATAACAGGCCCATATCATGTCCCCAGCCAGACGCACAGTGTGGGGAGGCAGAGACCACAGGGGTGAAGAGCACAGGTTGAAAACTGGGGTATCTGGCTTCAGATCTTTTCCTTGCCACTTAATGAGAGTGGGATCAGGGGTCAGTTTTGGACTTCTTTGAGCCAAAATTTCTTCACCTGTAACATGGAAAGAGTTATAGCGATGTGCAAATTTTTGTTTTTCTGTGATGGTTAAATGAAATAACAAGTGTCAAGTCTTAGTAAAGCGCCAGGCTCATAGGGCTGTTCCAGATGTGGTAGCTTTATTGTCAGTAATCATCTTCTTGTTTTCCTCTTCCTCCTCAACTCTCAGCTCCATGAGGGGGAGGGCAAAGAGTACGATTCACTATCATTGTATTACCAACACTACCATCATGCATAGCACATAGTCAGTGTTTAATAACTATCCTGATGAATGAAAGAATGGTCTATTGCCCCTTTGTCAGTCAGAGACCAAGTCACAGTGTGGTTCGTGACATCCATAGGCTATATCCTATCCTCCGCCATCGTTGTGTCATATTGTCAGAGGGCCGTATAGGGATAGCAGATCTTCCTGCCTTCCAATGCGGGTTCTGGTCATGTTGACCTATTGTCTGGCATCTCTGATTTAGTAATAGCATCACCAAAACAATCGCCTACACACATTTGCTTAGCAACCTCCCCAACTAGGTGCTTTAGTTTAGAGTTGAGAAATGAAATAAGTGGTCCGTAGCCTTAGAGACTTTGCACGCTCAAAACACAAGACAACCACATGTGAACCCAAGCAACTCAGGCAATACCCAGTGCCCTGGGATTTCAGAGTAGGGGCAGATGAAAGAGAAATGGGGGAAGCAAGGAAACTGAGAGAGAGTAGGGGAGTGTCTAGCTGGACACCATGGATGGAGAGTCTCAGCTTAGGCACGCAAAGGCTCACGCACAGGTGAGACAGCATTTGGTTGTTTGCAAGGAATGAAGGGTGTTTGCTAAGCACGGGAACACTGTTGGCTGGGTGGAGAGAGGCCAGATTACTGAGGTCTAGTCTGTTCCCTCTGTTTTTTATTATCCATTCAACAACCTGAGAAATTGCTACCTTTCTATATCATCCCTTACTTTGGGAGAAACACATTCATCTTCCAAGATGCAGAGGGCTGTAAATACACACAGGAATGCCTTGCTCATCTAGAGACCAAATATCCAAACCTTAAACATCCAGAATGGGAGGGCATGAGGGGATTCAGAAGAAAAGATCAGGAGTCGCTAACTTAATGCTGAGAACAGCATGCTCTGTTGCTCTTCCCCTTTGCCACTTTGGGATCACTCCCCATCCTCACTCTGCAGTGAGTCTGGCTGGCTGAAGCCAGCTAGGAATGCTGCCCATGGGGTTGTACGGGCTTGGGGCAAAGCTTAGGTCTCAGAACCCACATTGCCCAATAGACAGCAAGACCTCCTGCAGCAAAACTGATAACACAGCATAAATAGGTAAAAACAAGTCAGAAGAGGGAAGCTTCTGAGAGAGGCAGGCACACTCCTAACAGGAAGTGAGAGTGGGAGTCTGGATAGAAAATAGTCCCAACCTTTCCCAAAGTACAAAGCACAAAGATGGGGACACAACTGCTAACTCTTTCTACATCTACATAAACAAGGGACGGCAAAGTCCCTTGCAAAGTACAGTAGAGCTTCCATGAGTTGACCACCCGAGGGACTGGAACAAACTGGTCAACATACGAAGGTGGTCAACATAAGCAACTAGGCCTGCTGTACTGATAAGTACACGTGGTGCATGTCTGGTCTGTGAAAATTAGGTCAACTTAAGGAGGTGGTCAACTAATTATGGAGACTATGGTAGTTATTATTATCACAGTTATGCAGATAAGGAACCCGAGGCCTGGCAAGTTTAAAAGGTCAACACAATTTCAAGTCTAAATCTGTCTGTTCCAAATATGACATTACCTGGCCTCTGTCACAAAAGTGAACTTTAGAATTAGAAGCTTGAATCATCAAGAAAAAATTGACTCCCTTTAGCGCTGGTTTTATTTGAGAAGGCAGGGAAATGCATGTGATTTAGAATGTTCTTTATCAGAAACTCTTTAAAAAAAGAACTTTTAGAATTTTAAGGGGGATGTTTCAGTATTTAGAATTTCTACTCAGATGGGGGTCTGTTCTTCAATGATATATGGCAAATGAGCTGTTGTGCTAAACATAACACATAAAATCATTAGTGTAACTTCCTTGTGGATTTCCAGGCTAAGAAATGTTCTTTCAAGTCTTTCTAAGGAGCTTCTGCACTTTTTGAAAACCATTTGGAAATGACCAGTTCTTAAAAAGGACCCAGGCTTTTGGTTTCGGTTCTGTTTGGTTCTGTTTCAGTTCATCTCTGGGAGGGGTGGGCGCCCTGCCTGTTTGAGGATTCATGAATAAGCTGTGTATCCTATGCAAGTGGGTGTTTTTAAAAATACGTACTTTTTAAATTTTAGAAATGGAAAAAGCCCACAACTTTGTGTATGTATTTCTAAAACCATAACATTCAGCCTGTTAGCCGATGACTCAAAAGAAAGGCCTCTGTCTGCTGAAGCAGCAGCATCCTCACATCTCCAGCTCCCTGCTTGCCAGACAGCCCTGAGTCCTGCCCTTTTGTCCTCTGGCCACAGGAGCCTGACAGTGCCATGGCAGCCTCTGGTTTCTGACCACAGTTGGTAACTAGACCCCAGAACAGCCTGTGGATGCTCAGGGTTTGGGCGGCTGCAAGAGGCTGGAAGGAAGAGTCAGGGGAAGCTCACCAGAAACGGTGGCCTTGGATTGTACTGACTCAGGCAAAGCTGAAGCTCATGAGTGAAATTTTCCAAGCAGACAGCAGGCTTAAATGGAACAAAATTAACAAATGGCGGTTAGAGGAAGAGGTCTGTCTGGGGTTTACTCAGCAACAGCCTCAACCTTTGGGATGTAGATTTCAAGGCACAGAGAGCCAAGGGCACAGGGGCCACAGTCCAGGAGAATCCTTACATTATGGGGCCCTGTTCACAGGCCATGGGGCAGTCTTTGCAGTTAACCCTGTATGTAGAAAGAAGAAGGAAAACACGCAGGCGACGTGCTGGCTGCTGCCCTTTCCCCATGGTTGGGCCAGCCCTTTTTCCTGACTTCCTTATTCATTTCTCCGTTTGCTGGGTATTGCTGCTGTCCTCGGTCATCAGAAGGACACGTTAGGCAGTTTTCTTCTTTCCTTTTTCTTTCTTCCTTTTTTTTTTTTTAGACAGTCTCACTCTGTCACCTTGGATAGAGTGAGGAGGTGTATAGTTCAGAATAACCCCAAACTCTTGGGCTTGAGTGATCTTCCTGCCTTAACCTCCCGAGTAGCTGGGACTACAAGCCTCACCAGTTTTTCTATTTTTAGTAGAGATGGGGGTCTCGTTTTTGTTCAGGCTGGTCTCGGACTCATGAGCTTGAAGGATTCGCCTGCCTTGGCCTCCCAGAGTGCTGGGATTACAGGTGTGAGCCCTGGCTTAGGCAGTTTTCTTTTGGGAAGTCCCTACCCACATTCTGGGCCTTGAGAGCCAAATCCAATTTGAAACATGCTCCCAACATGAGAGGAGGAAGCAGGCTTAGTTCCTTTGATAGCAGGTGCTTTCCAAACCCAGGAGCTCCTTTGGAATGAAAAGAAAGTATGGAAGAGAGAGGGAGCAGGATGGTGGAGAGCAGGAACAAGCCAGAACCTCCAGGATGTCACTGAGATGAACTGTTCCTTTCCCAAGGAACTACAACAAGGCAGTGGAGAGAGGGAAGCCCATTTATTCCAAATGCAAATGGCCCAGGGGAATTGTCACAAATACACTGAAGAGGGAGAGGCTGAGAAAACTGGATGTGTTGTTCTAAATAGAAAAATTGCTGAGAGAGAGAGAGAAATGGGGAGTGAAGGAGAAATGGGGGTGGGATGGAGAATTAAAGACAAGGTTAAGTAGATGCAGCTTAATCCCAACAGAGCCTCTCTAACAGTTAGAAAGAACAGCTAAATCCCAGAAAGATTTTTTTCTAACCTTCCTGACCTCTTAAGTTTAAGCCAGAAGGATGAGATGGGGGAGTGAGGAGAAACACTGGGAGCGACTTAGTGAGCACAACACAGAAGATGGCCTGTGACACATGGGCCTTGCCAATGTCTTGTCCCTTCCCCGTCAGAGACTCTGGCAATCTTCAGCTCTCCCCAGCTCTGGAGCTGAGCTGCGAGGGACAGAGGTACTTTGCAGCCCAAAGCAGGCCATGGGCAGGATTTTCTGGCCTTTTGCCTTTCCTGATGGGTTCAAAGCCATGCTCACCAGCTCCCCAGTTTTTCTTTCCAAAAGCCATGCTTTCTCCCTCTGTCACTATGAATATACATAAGATGACCTCTTAGCAATTTACTTGGGAGATTTGCTGGCATAAGCATAACAGGTATTTGTTGGCCTTCAGTTGGGAGAGGTGCTTAGTCAAATTTCTCTGAGCTCACCCAAGCTCTCTGTACATTATGCTTTGATTTGTGCCAACTTTCTGCAGCCCAGCCAGAGGAAGCAGGACCCAAAACACCTTCTAAAAAAGCTCTTCTAACAGAAATTCTTGGTAAAGTTCATGGCCAGGGAATCAGAAACCTTGGGATATTGAGCAAGTGTATCCCGGGTGGGCATTTAACTTAGAGAGGAGCTCATGAGTTACCCTAAGTCATCCACTGAATCAAGAGTAGCTCCGGAACGAGAAACTCCATCTTATGACTCTTCATCACATGAGGCGTCCATCCAGGAAACCCTCTGGTTTTCAACATAGACTACGTCTTCTTAGTAGAAAACCATTATGTGGGTGCAAAGTAGTCCTACGAGGATAATGTGGGCGTGAATTCACTGAGCCTCACAGTCTCGCACTAGTTAAAGAGAGCCCTTGTTTCTTCCACTGGGACAAGCTGGCCCAGACCTGGCCCTTTCTGAGATGCAGGCCAGGAATTTTGCCTGCTCCCTGGTATCTGTCCCGCCCGCTGGCCCCTTTAGTGATTTTCAGTACTCTTGATGCCTTCATCACAGGAATGCTAGGAAAATTTATTAATCATATGGGGGCACTGAACACTTATCAGAGCAATGGCGTTGGGAGCAGAATGTGATGGTTGCCACATTCTTTCTGCACAGGAAACTCTGACTGTTGTTTCATTGAGGATAGACTTTTAGAGCTCACCAAATAGTACAAAGGGCATCTGCATTCTTGACACGGTAACACTGCTTCCCAGCCTTAACTTACAGAGAGCTTGGTGTTAACATGGCATTTATAAAGCACTCAAAAGTGTCTAAATGTCCACTTGGCACCTCCTAAGCCACACACTTCCCAGGTGGCAGAGCCAATTTTGTAAAACCCACTGAGTCACCTCGGGTGATGGACTGGACCTCTCTGTGCTTTGATTTTCTCTTCTGCATTATGGAGATCGTAATGCACCAACTTCCCAGGGCCATTGTGAGAAGTGAACGGATTAATATTTGTAAAGCAATTAGAACAGTGCTTGTTAAAGAAATCCATAACACCAACTTTGAGACTAATCTGTGCGGCACAGATATCAAGAATCAATATGAATCTTCGATCTACCCATATTTTTTCTTTTTACTTTTTTTCTACAAGGAACCCACTGTCTCTTAATAAAATAACACGCACTATTGGATGTACAGGAAGTGTCTCTATTTGAGGATCCAGCTACTATCTTCGTGGGGAGGCTGGTGGGCAGCTACAGAAATGGGGAAATCTCCAAGGGGAAGGTAAATCCCCAGTTCAAGAGGTGGAGTTTTATAGTCTCTCCACCCCCACTGGAACTCCTCCTCCACGGCCAGCCATTGAAGATAGGGAGCTATTCTTTATACTCTTCACTTAACAACATTCCACGATACTGTGGGATCACTACATCTTTTATTTCCCCCCAAAGAGAATGTCACCTTGAGGTTTCCCTCTGGGGTCAGCGCTCACCACTGGGTAGCAGCAGGTTCTAGAGTGAGAGGTGCTCCCTTCAGGTGACAGAGAGACAAGAGCCTGGGTGGGGGTGGGGAGGGTGGGTCTCACAGACAGGGTGCCACTGCATGGTCCCCTGTGCACCATGGGGTCCCACCAGGATGGGGCTTACTTGCAGTCGTGCTTCTCAATTTCGAAGTGGGGGTTGAAGTTGAGGACGATCTTCTGGTTGGGTTCAGGGGCATAAACAATCCACTCGCAGTTCTGGTGGGAGGGGTAGTCCTGGGGGTAACCGGGCGAGGTGATGTAGCCAGCATCTTTGGAATTCAAACGACCTCCACAGGGTGGGTCTGAAAGAGAAACCAACAACCCAGAGAACTTCGATTACGTTACAGCTTTTTCCTGCCCCCCTCCCTGCTTCTCTTCTCTACCAGTGGCTGATTAATACTATTTTACAGACCTTTTATGGCAGTCCAGAAGACTAACCTACTTACTCATTCGGTGGAAGAGATTATTCCAGCTCATCCCTCCCGCTGCCCACCCGACTACACACAGACACACATGAAAATATTCCAGAACATGGTCATAAATATTCCCAATTACATGGTCTACAATTAAAAAAAAAACAAGACTGCAAACTGAACATGCTTCTCTGCCTTTTCCTGCCCTGCCCCCATCCTTAGCCCATCTTCTCCTCATTCAAACCTCCCATCTCTATCTTTATCTCATAAATCCCTCATTTTATTTGGTGTCTCCCAGCCTAGCCCAGGCAGCCAGCAGTCAAGGCTCCAGGAACCGACAATAGTGGTTTTGTGGTGCCGACCCACAAGTGAGCCTGGTAACAATTACACGTGGTGTACAGGAAGCACTTTAAGCTTTGTGGCCAGAATAGACCCTAGAAGGTGATTTCAGCTTTTTTTTTTTCCTTTTTGAGAAGAAAAAAAAAAACTCAAACATTTAATTCCACATATACCACAAATTTGATTTATTATTTCATTATATACTGAGTGGAAAAATCTGTATTAGAGAATCCACTGGCTCCAACCTCAGAATTTCCACAAAGATGCTTTGTGCTGAGTGGAGGTCTGTGTTTCTTCTGAGCTCTCTCTCCTCTGTCCCCTCTGCCTGGTCCCCACCACCAGAGTGTGCTGCTGCGTTGTTCAGCCATCAGCTGCCGCAAGGGGCTGGCTCCCCTTCTCAGCAGGGCCTGGCTGCAGGTAAACAGCTTCCTGTGGTCCAAGAGGGAAGGAAGCCATCTTCAAAGGCAGAAAAGGTGGGTGATGACATTTGAAGAATCTTATCTACTTAGGAGGGAAGTTCTGCGATCCCCAACAGGGGTTATTGGGAAATTGGGGGGAGGGGGTTATTGCTTAACACCACAGTAGGACAGACAGATGATTGATGGAAAGGCACAAGACATGAGGAAATATTCCAAGCCTACTGGAGACCTTCTGAGCCTGGTGTGTCTCTTAGCATCAATCATGATTTAATCTCGCCATCTGCATGGAGCAGCATGGGCCGTGAATTATGTATTAGGACTCAGCAGCCACCCTCCAGGACGGGTCTTTCTCCTGTGTTGTCTCTTTGAGGGAACAGGTCATGCATTTTTTAGCTCTACAGGTACACTTTACTATTCCCCATGTCTGTTGGCATTACTATCTTCTAGACCTCTGCTTTAGATTACCAGCCTGACAGGTTTTAAATCTATAAAAGACGGACACACTGCACCATGGTGTTTGGGACAGAGACACATTTGCACAACTAGCCTTTTCAGCATGGAGCCTCCAAAGTGTTCAAGCTGTGCCAAGTGGAACTGCCCAGAATCTAATGGATTTCAGGTCTATTTTCCTACTGGGTGAAAACAAAAGCAGCCATTTCCTTGGGCGAGTAGACATCACACCAATCTCTTCTTAATGACCTTGTACCCTCCCCAGTCTGGGAGGACAATGTGCCCCTTCCTCAAATCCATACAAGGCCAGCAGTGAAACCTGGTTCCTCTATAGCCAGTGCCCACAGGCTTTCCAGGTGCCCGTACCACCCATCCACACTGGGCATCCAACATCTTCCAGCTGGCCAAATTATGGTTCATTGGTCTTGGCTCATGCCTGTTAAGGGGGGCTGGGAGTAGCCCTCTGAGAAGGCAGAGGTAGAGGGACATAGATCACCAGCTGCAGACCAGAGAATATTCTACTGGGTTCAGCAGCTCTGCCAGCTATTTTTAAGAAAACGGCAGCTCTGCCACCTACTCACCCCAAACCACACTTTTTTCCTTGGAACTCATCAGAGGAAACCCGAGCTGAGCTCCTGTTTAGTCACTGTTAGTTTCCACATCATCCACACTCCCTCCTGCCTTCCCTGCTTCCCTCCAATTACTCTCAAAAAAAGAACTTTTCCCTTTCAATTCCCCACACTCCAAGTTTAAGCTCTTAGCAATTAGACCAGGCACACAGATCAGCAATAAAGCCAGGAAACTTCCTCACAGGATGGTTTCATTTCTCATCTACACTAGGAATGATCATTTCCCCACCAAAAGGAAAAAAAAACCAAAAAACAACTATATATATTTCATAGCTGGTAGTCTGTAACTTCTGCTGCTAAACCCAAAGAAAAAGGAGTAACGCATTTCTTTTTCTGTACTTTCTTTATTTGAAGAAAATCAAGGCACTTATTGAAATATCTGCTATCTCATTAAAACATCTACTTGGGCTGTGTGTGGTTAACCTTTTTAGTACCCAAACATTTATAAACTCACGTTCTTGTTTAGATTGCCTTCACACTCAGAAACACACACAAACGTAGACATTGAACATACATCAATTACATATACGTATCAGTAATTCACACCTTAGTCCTGTACACACGTTCACACCTTCTCACAAAATATCACACATCATTTGCACAGACCTATATCCACAAGATTAAATACTATAATTTCTGTCTCGATTTTTCTTGGAAAGGACAGAATTCTTGAAATACATTAGTAAAAATGGTAAAGAAAACACATTTAATCCTTCTACATCTCTCTTGATAACTGCTCTTTCATTTCCAGGATTGGGGACTCTTTATTTCTTAAATGCAAACATGCCCCAATAGAAATTGGCTAGAATTTCTTCTGAAGAGCTAGCCATACCATCCATTACTTTGTAGGCCTTTATTGTGTTCCAAAACGAACTTCATAAACGGTTTCTGTCCTGCTTCAGAGGAGTCAAGCCAAGCCAAAGAAGAGTTGAACTCAGGGGCAAACCCCTTAAGGCCAATCTTCATATACAGAGGGGAAATTGACCCCCTTGAAGTTTGAGCTACTGAGCCTGTTTGGTGAGTTGACAAGGGACTTCATTCTCCAACTATTTCGTGAATACCTTTCACCTGGGGCAAATCCATTTCCCAAAGAGAAGTAGCAAAACCCAGGCTTGGGTTGTTCAGAGCCTGCATCTGGGAGGGAAACTTACTGGATGGGCCAGGTCAGGTCAGATAAAGACCTCAGGGGCCAAAGATGAAAGGAGTAAAGTGACAGCCCTAGTAATTTGAAATAAAGAGAACACTAAATTTTAAAGTCACCAAGTTCTGATTTTTTTCCCCCATAATGACTACTTAGGTGTTTTTATTTTAAATATACAATATCAGATTTTTTTAAAAAGCTTTCTGCCCCTCTCTCTTTTTTTCCCCTTTTCTCTGGTGTCTTTGCTTTGCTGAAAGCCTAAGCACCATCCCATGCTCCCTAGGGATTATGTAGTCCTGGATGAGGTAAAGGGATTTTGTACCCATTCATCTGGGAACTTCCTCTTCAAAACAGAACCCAATTTAAGACAGAATGCTGGTTCCTTGGTAGTATTTGATTTGTAGGAAATATTAAAAGGGGGGGTAAAGGAAGATCTTCTAAAAATATCTCTGCCTTCTAGAAAAATTTAATTGGAGTGGTTTTAAAGGAACACTCTATGGCCTGACTTTGACAATACTATTTGCTAAAATCTGAAGCCTATCTGTAGTGAGGTCTTTTAAATTATCAGAAATACAATGGCTTACTTACAATGGTTAGTAAACTCTCCCAGTAAAAGAACAATCAGATCCCTTGATTTAGTTGAACTGAAAGAGAAAGTCCTTGGCAAAAACAGGAAAACCTGGTGACTGGCTGGATGTGGGATTAGAGGGTCTGGTTGTTGTCAAAGGTGCATCTGGGGGTAAGGAGACCAGGTTACCAAGAAAGGCAGGGGTGGACATTAGCAAAAGTGAGGTAGTTAAGAACCTCAAAAGATGACCTTTCTCAGTCTCAGCTTCATAAACTATAATTCAATGAGTGGACTGAATTAGGTGTGTAGTTTCCAAAACTTTTTTAGAAATGGTACTTTTGTTTTGCCTTGAACAAAACTCTACCGAGACCCTCAATGTCCTATGGAGATAAAAGAGAGCTCTCCGTGGATGCTGGGAGTGGGGTAACCAGAGAAGTAGAGAGTCCAGACCTCCCCCTCCCGTCCTCATCTCTGAGGGGGATTCCAATGAGAGCACACTGGGGCTTCTTGGAACACAGGCTGAAACCTACCCAACTGGATCCCAGTTCTCTTGTCACTTTCAAATGCCACGGAAAAGAAAGAGCGGAAGGGTTGGGAGGCATCTATTTCTCTTCTGTGTACCTGAGGGCACTTGGTGGAGAAAAGCAATTGGTCTCATTTCCCTGAAAATAATACATTTATTTACTTTATAATTTATTCTTTATCCGCAGCATTATCCTATCCTGTCCCTATTTTCCACAGCATTGTTTTCATTTAATTTTTAGCATCAAAGCAAAGAAGAAACTCTTTCTTCCACTTAAAAAGCAAAAAGGTTGTCAACTTGCCACTTACTCCACTAGGGCTACTAGAAATAGCATTGGACCGGGATTAAGAAACTCACTCATCCAGTATGCTCTCGCTACTGGCAAGCCGTGTGACCTTGGGTGCGTTAGTAAATGACTCTGAGCCTGTTTCCTCATCTAATAATCATAGGGGGAGATTCTAAAGGTCAGTTCCAAGTCTCAAATTCAAAGCCAATATCACAAGGTGGGGAAAAGACAATATAACCCCTAGATTGAGATGAACAACCAAAAGATTCTTTACCCTCTAAACCATAAGACATTTATTCGAGGTGTTACTCTAGCTTTATTTGCTTGGTAAGCTTGAAACAAAACTCCAGGATTCCTCAGATGAACATATCTGTCTTGAATTATAGAGAGTTCAAATGTCTCTTTTAATCACATTAGCTCTACTGACGTGAGTTTCTTTTCTTAACCGAGTCTGTGGCTGTGTATTTATAAATATTATGGATACACAGTTCTGCACGTGAGCGTGTCAACAACAGTGCTGCATGAAAAGAAAGGCCAAAAAGGAGTTTCTTCACATCCCTCACTCACATCATCTAAGTCCTCTGCTCAGGGTTCTAACCAAATTTTGCTCTCCAACACAAAAGAGTTATTGAGAGTTATTTTTGTGAGCTGTGGCTGGATTTTGTTTTATTCAAAGTGACTTTAGCCTGTCACAAGACAGTCTCATAAAATCTGTATCTTGGCTTAAGCTGGGAAGAAATGAGCCAATCCATCAGCCTAGGAATGTGGCTGTTTGACCACTTCCTAAGGCAACTGGGAAGGGATGCAATCTATTCAATTTATGGAGCCGGGTGGCAGTGAATGATGCGCTCCTGAAGGCACAGCAAATGGAAATCCCTATGAACTTTTGCAGTGATAAAGTTCAAAATCTGAATTAAAGAATCATCTGGGAGGGATTGAGAGAGGGAACTGGAGAGCAGGAGCGCCAGGTAGCACATGAGTATGGAAAAGAATAAGAAACAAAGCAAACTCCCTCTTCCAAAACACCTCCAGTGAATTTGCAGAGGAGAGAACTGAAAATTGGGTCTGGAAATGGGGCCTTTTGAACATCTCTTCCCTTCAATCAGGATTCTAAAAATGAACCCTCATGTAATTGGTAAAATGTAAGTTTGATGTGATTACCTCCCCTGACCTCGAATCATGCCACCTGTGGTAACCTTGTTATTTGTCATCTTATATCATAAACAAATGCAATTCCGATAGGGCGGCCGATATAATATCATTAGTTTATATTTATGTCCGCTCTTTTCCAGCCCTCATTGCAAATGCAATTTTGATGTCATTGATGAGAGATGTGGGACTACAATTCCTGACCATTTTAACAGACATTTGGGGGAAGGAAACAGAAGAAGAATAATTTTGAGGTCTCTCCACAAGCCAAAGGAGGAAAAAGGTAATATAATATTTTTTTTCATTTATTTTGATTAACTGAAGGTTATGTTGAAGCGTCAATGGCTCCCCATTGGTTAGCAAATGAAACCCAAACTCCTTGGCCTAACAACCTGGGCCTTGCACTGAGCCCAAAGTATTATTTCTAATCTTATTTGCAATTATTTCCTACCACACATTATAAACTTCAGCTTCTGAGGGTTCTCCAAACAAACCCAGTGTCCTTTTCTTTATTCCTGCCTTCCCTGCTCTAGACCGTACCTGTCCTCTCCCTCCAGGCTCAGATGCCACCTCTGTCCTTCCCCATTTCCCCAGTGGGGAGTAACCTTCTCCATCCTTGTATCTCGGGGGCTGAGACTCTTTATCTACTTCTAAGTCATCTAGGAGTTTGAGATGACCTTAGGTATTCCACAGGACCACCAACAACTTGAGCAACCAGACTCCTTTCTGATTCATCTTTGGCAAACCTCATAGGATCAAACCCAGAGCCTTTCCCCAAAGTCAGACATGATGAGATGTGATGAATTAAGCAATTAAGAATTGGCTAAACTAACACCAAACGTATCACTAGCTATCACAAATTCTGAGTGCATCTTATCACAAATTATTCTGCTTCTCCACCTACAGCTGTTATTAGATCCAAATGTGTTTTAGTGGTGAATTGAGAGTTTAAATAACTTGTCCGAGATAATAATACCTGGTCATAGGCGGTCAAGGTACAGTTAGTGTCTCCTAGGACACCCTAATCTTAGACAATAATAGTGAAGTTCAAAGGGCACTCACATGTTAATTAAAATGCTATTAAAATGAACTTAGCTAAAGTTTTTTTTCTTTGTCCCCTTTAGTCTAACCTTCTAAACTCCTAAAGGCAAGTTCTAAATATTTGTTGTTCACAGCACCAGGACGATGCTAACTATTACTTCATCACTAAACCATTTGCTGGTATTAGATTTTCTCTTGGTTTTAGCTCACCTCTCTCTATTCAACCCCTCCCTCTCCCCTTTTTCTGGCCCTTAATATGCCTTTTGGACACATCTGTTTATTTTCTCCCTTTATCCAAACAATTACTTTTACCATTTGGCCCAATAATTTGCAATTCCCTTTATCATCTTCACTGGGAGCTTCCCCAGAATGTGATCACTGGTTTGCACAGGATTTGGGAGGCAAGAGTAGGGTACCGCAGACCCGCGCATCCAGCCGGCCGGCAGCCCAGGCCCTGCATGCTACTGGGCTGAGCTTCCCTTTTGTTACTCCCAGCCCCTTTTTCTGGATTAGATCATGACTCTTTTATGAAGACCCAGAAGGAAATGGGATTATTAAGAGTCTTGCTGGGTAAAAGCTATTTTGTCTTTATGATGACATTTTTTGAGTTCAGCTGCTGAAGGGCCTTAATGCTGGAGTAGAAGTTATTACACGTTCTGGAGAGTGCCTTCAACACAGTGTTCCCTGCTGAACACGCTCTGGGTGATGAAGGATGGAAGGGAAGGAAAAGGAAAGAAAAGAAGAAAGAGATTTAAAAGAAAGCAGGGTACAAACACTGAAAACATAAGAGCAAATAGGAGACATGTATCTATGAGGAGACTCTGGCAGAGACTGTCTCTGGAGAATGGTGTGGTGAGAGACGATGTGGTCCTTATAAAACGCAGAGTAAGTTTAGGAGGGGAAGAGCTGGGGATGAATAATTATTTACTTATTTAAAAAACTCATAAAAATAAAATAAACTTACCACAATGGTTATATCTGCCTTTTCTATGATCAGGAGCTACAATTAATTCTACTGAAGCTGTTTTAAAGATTAAATGTTTTCAGAATAGGATTAATATTGACAAACAGTATTCTAAGTAATCTGCTGTAGCCCTAACAACCAGAAGAGAAGTAGGTATTGTTATCAAACACGTTTTACAGATAAAGAAACTGAGGCATGGGGAGATTAAGTACTCTGATCGCATAGAGTGTGGCTAAGCTGAATTTTAAACCCAGGCTTGGCTTCAGTGCTTCAGAAGCTGGCAAGTTCAATGACAGTTCCCCCAAAACTTCTCAGTGACAAACTCACCTAGGGAAAGGTAAACATTTCCCCTGTTTGAAAACTCCCTTTCCCTGCCAGTGCCAGTAACTGCTAGTGTGAACAATGAAGGAGAGATATGTTCCAGGCTGGGGTGTGAGTGAGCTGGAAGCTCTTTAACACCTTCTCTGCTCTCTGTACACAGAGGGGCTCAGCTCCTTGTCATCCTGGCCCTCCTTTCTGTGTTCTGGAAACCCCACTCCTGGGGCTGGGGTGGGGGAGTGGGGTGTGTATGGGAGGGTGATTCTCAGGTCTGAAATCATTTATCACAACATCGTGGGGTTTTTTTTTTGTCAACTCCTGTTTCTCCCCTTTATTCTCAAACACCACTCTTCCCTGTCCTAAATGCCACGTTGTTATTGTTCTACTGGATAGGAGCAGCATTTTCAGAAATGGGGGATTTATTTTTATAGCACAGCTGGTCTGCCAAAGGTCACATAATTTGGCAACATTCCCAGTGGTTAAAAATTAATTTCTCCTTATTAATACAACCAAAGTCCCATAGGATCGGAGCTCAGCCTTATCTAAACTTGACAGCTTCCTAAACCTTTACAAGATGCTTTCTCCTGGAGGGCCAGCCACGATACAAGGCCACTCTGTTCTGGAATCCAACTCTGCCGAATCCTGTTAGGTAATGAAACCATTAAGCCCTTGGCCATGTCTCATCAAAGCAGATAAAGCTTTGAAAAAACGCTGTAGGCTCTCTAGGACAAACTTCTGTAGTATCTTCCAGGAATGGGTTAATTAAAAAAAAAAAAAAAAAAAAAAAAAGGCAAATGGCTAAGTCCTGACCTGGAGGGACCAATACCATGGCTAACATCTGGGGATCAAAACAGGGATGGAACTGCCACTCAAGGAGGGTGCTTCTTTTATCCAGTGGCAAAAGATGGTCAGATGATAAAATATCTCGAAAATGTTAACGATACTTTTCAAGTCCTTTCTCATCCATTCTAGAAGATAACAAGGGCTTTTGCTTTTGCTCTATCTTTCCAAAAAAGGAAAATCTCATTTTTAGTTCCTGAAGTCTTTCCGAACTGGATATTCTGAAAACTCTTTAGCAGTGAAAATTTCTGAATTCTGTCAGTTCACAATCATCCCAGACATGGGTCAATCCAAATCAGTTCATTTTCTCCAATGTTTAACTGAACAGCTGAGTGAGATGAAAAACACCTGGGTCCTCAGACTCATCCAACCCAGTGGTTCTCAACCTTCCTAATGCCACGACCCTTTAATACAGTTCCTGTGGGTAGCCACCCACAGGCTGAGAACGGCTGATCTAGCCCATGGTATCTTTCCCCCTCCAGAACCCCACCCTGTTACTCATGGCCATGCCTCAATGCATATGAATTGGCATTTGGGCTCCTCGCTTTTTCTATGCCTTGAAGATAGAAACCTGCCTTTCCCCTGGAGAATGTGGACTACACCTTCAACAGCACCAGGGGATGAGAGCCATTTGGTAGACAGTGGGAGTCCAGTCTGCACAGCCTGGGCTCCAGCCGGATGAGTGCTCCATGAGCGTCTACAGGATGATGTAAAGCTTCAAACCTGATGTGCTGCCCGGGCATCCCCAATTCTACCAGGCACATCTTGGACAAGCAGGGGCCTGCCCGGGAGCCCTCTGGGGGGCGCTTCCCTTTCCACTGTTTTGCACTGTGTGCTCGGTTGGCAACAGTTTCACTCCTCCAGCGGCTGCTTACCGGAGGAAAGTTTACTGGGTACTCAGTTAGAGCGGGCATGAAACCAGTCCCCAGAGCCTAGAGCAGGCTGTCTGACTAAAACTTTGGAGTTTACGGTTTTACTTGCAAACTATTACGCTCGCCCATGCCACCCTGCGTTTGGGGGACACAGGCTAAAAGAAACTCTTCAAACCCTTCAAACTCGGCGCCTAGACCGTCATTGCTTCTCTTTCAGGTTTGTTTGAACCCAGACGTGTCTCCCAAACCAATTTACACCTCTTATCTGATCATCCTGTCCAGACAGAAGGTTGAGTTGACCGAATCTGCCGGTGTCCATGGCAATGGTGTTAAAACCCAAGCCCAGATCAAAGCTTTCCTGGCGAGGGAGGGGGAGGGGAGATGGTTACGGGGTCTGGGTTCATTTGGCCCCAAGCAGTGTGTCCCGGAGGTGGGGACTTTAGGGCTGGGAGGTGCCACCGTCTGAAGAAAGTCATTGTCTGGACCTGAATGATTTCCTGGGCATGGCCCAGTCCCCCTGCAGATCGTGATTAACTCTCGCCAAAGAGAATTTCCGTGGTCGGGCGCTGACAGGGAGCCGCTAGCGCCAGGGGGCTCTCGTCTCTATCAGGAACTGAAAGCGGCGGTTGGGGGAGCGGAGCCGGCAGCGCTCGCCAGTGAGCCGGAGCGACGATCCCTGCCCTTCCAGAAGAACCGCAACCTGCCCGGGCCGCAGAGCCGCGACCCGGAGGGGCGGGAGCCCCTGAACTTGGTCGGGAAAGCTGATTTCCGCCCCGCCTGCCGACTATTCCAGAGGGGCGACCAGTGTTCGAACTGTCCCTCCCCCTTCCCCCCCAAACAAGAGCCTTCCCCGTGTCCACCCGGCGGGAAAAACGACTCAGGCGGTCACCCTGAGGCTTAATCACGCCTCGCCTCCCCTCCATTAACTCGTGTTGCTATTAAAAAGAAACCAATCAGTGAAAATGACGCATTAACCGTGAATATTTCTTTTTCTCACATGGAAAAGCAAAAAGCCAGGAGGCTGCGGAGGGAAGGCGGGACCTCTCTGGTGACTGCGGAGACTTCTCCCGAGGAGAAAGCCGCAGCCTCTAGCTAACTTTCCCGCATTGGGCAGCGTCAGGAAAATGCCGCAGGCTTCTCCCTGGGGGTGTCCTGAGTCAGCGGAGGAGGGGACAAGACTGGAATACCTGGAGGCTGCCAACTTTGCGGACGCTTCAGCCTCGGTTTTGCTTTCGCTGGGGATATTTTTGCTTAATAGAATGTTTATGGATCGCTCGGCTCTGTTTCTGCTGCGTAGCCCAAACAAATCAATGCGGCGTTAGAGACGCCGCTGGGGGAGGGAAAGGAGAGGGCCCAGGGGCTACCGTGCCCCCACCACGTGGACGCCCGTGCGCCGCGTGCTCTTCACCTGTTCCCGCGCACCCGCGGGCGCCCGGCTCGCAGCGCTGCCAGAGGCTCTGCAAGTTGCGCGCATTCCCGCTGCTCCAGCCGCCTCCTTCCCGCTTCTCTCCGCCCTCCCTGCCGAAATCCCTCCCAGCTTCTCACCACCCTGTGTGACCGGCTCTTGGGTCCCCAGGCTAGCCAAGTCTTGGGCCCGGGTCACTCAAAGCCCCGCTCTCAAGGGGCCGCGGCGAGCTTGCGGCGCAGAGCCGAGCGCTGCGGGCAGGCGAGGGAGCCCGGGCAGGGCCAGCCTAGTGGCCCGGAGTCCCCGAGCCCGGGCGGGAGGGAGGCAAGCGGTTGCGCTGGGATCTGGCGGGACGATGTGTCTGGGAATGGGGGAGCTGGGTGCGCGGCGCCCACGCGGCCTCTCCAGACATCCGTCAGCCCAAAGGGCCGCACGCCGCGACCGCAGTGTTATTTGCTCAATTGCTCCTCAGTGCGCACCTTCGGTCCCCTCTTTCCCTGGACTCCTTCTCGGAATCGGTTCTCGCCGCAGCCGCCACCGCCGCGGACCGCTGGACGGGGTCCCCTCCCGGCCCGCGTACACACCGAGTGAGTCAGAGGTCTAGCTTGGCCTCGCCCTTTGCCACCCGCTGCCAGCACCAGGGTTGCTCCGCCTGTTACCCTGAGCAGCCCACGGCATACGATCGCATTTTCAGGGGACTGGAGAATATCCACCCCTACAGGTCTCAATTCCGGGTCGTAGCCCGGGTCCCAGGCTGCCCGAGGCCTCATAGTGGGTGACCTGAACCGCACTCGGCGGCTCTGGCTTCTCTAGAAGTGACGCAGCGCGCCCAGGGGTTGGGACGGGAGGGGGCTCTGCGGAGAGCGCGGGAGGCAGGTGGCAGAGCAGGAGTGGGTCTGAGCGGGTGTCGCACACACACGCACAAACGCTCCACGCAGCACTCGGGGACAGATGTTCACACATCTGGGGTAGAAGACCGACCCTGAGTCTTCATGACCCTTCCTGCTCCGCGCAGCACACGAAACCTCAAGTTGCATGTGTGCGCGCGCTCGCGCCAGGGCCTACCGGAGTCCGTGTCTGAATACATAATATATTGTGGGCATCCTCACAGCGCGCGTGCACGCACACACACACACACACACACACAGGGCAGATCACACAAACATACATAATTTACGCAGCATCCAGGTCTGTGAGGTGTAATTTAATTTTGTTTCAAACTGGGAACTTAGAATTAAGGCGAGAGGGAATGGGGGAGGCCCAGAAAATCTCCCCAAGTAGGACTAGCACCCATCCCTTTGATATAGCTTTGCGGCTGCCCTGAAGATCAGTTATGGCAGAGAAGGAGCTGCAAACATGTGGATTTAGGTGGCAAAGGCATTCCTGAATTTTCCTCCCCTTCAAATAAACATCCAAGCTTAAAGTGGGGTGTGTGTGAGTGTAGAATTGGAGCCTAAGACAGCAAAGCAAGGACCCACTGGCTGATGTCCTGGGGGGATGTCTCAGAGGCTGCAAGGAGTTAGCCCTAAAACTGTCGACATCTCCTTCCAAGTGCCTCAGGATAAGGGCACTTCTGGAAGATTTGTCTCCTCTCTTTTCCCTATTTCATTCGTAGATGGCTTCCCAATCACCTGTAGCAGCTGCTAAGAGTTTTGTTTTCGGATTCCAGACACTGTTCTCAGAGGGGAGAGAGGCTCACCCTGGAGTTTGGTCCTGGGAAGGACTGACAAGCCCCCACTGTATTCCGGGCAAAACCAGAGATTCCTTTTCAGAGTGCACCCCTCAATCCTCCCCACAGATGCTGGCCCCAGACTGTTCTGGGCCTCACAGCGCTTATCTCTCCAGCAGCAGGCTGTCCACACACCCTTTTTGGCAGTGGTTGATAACAAATTCTACTCAAAAGTTTCTAGCCACTCCACAAGAGTGAGAGACCTTCAAGGGCCGTCAGTGTGTTTTATTTAATAGGAATTTTCAAAAGAACACATGATCTACAGGAAAAACACAGATATAGAAAAGAGAGCAGGGAAGATCGGTTGTCAGCAGCGCCCAAGCCCCTGTCTCAGCCACTAGCCAATTTGCTCCACCAGCTTGAGCCCTACAGTTGTGAGGCGTATCCACCCATTCTGCAAAGAATCTACAGCATCTGAAAACCAAAATGAAACTCTTGTCTTTCCCAAGCCCTTCAGTTAATATTCCTCAATGTAGCTAACTGGGGGGAATGCAAATGATTTATATTTCACTGGCTAGGTTGAAGAAACTCAAGGGAGATGTGTTCTGCTTCAAGACAAGAAAAAAAAATTCCTCAAAACTGTAATGCAAAGGCTTTGTAGTATTTTTAAACCTTTGATTCAGTCCATATGTGACATCTGAACACCGCCAAATTCTGTCTGCTTCAAAACACACTCACACATACACACTCCTAGCAGGAGAGGAAAGTTGGGGTTTAGCCGCACGGTGGTGTAGGAAGGGCCGGCTGGGATCTCTCTTTAAATTATTGAGTACTGAGCAGCCTCCTTCTCTGCCTTTCTGTTTGGCCTCCCTGCTTTAGCAGCCGCTTTTAAAGGGGAAACCATGTTGAAATGAATAGAAAAAAAACTTTCAGGGGCTTACCTGGTTGGCCTCTCACTTCGTGTCCTGAAAAGTACAGAGCTAAGACAACCCAGGTGAGAGGGAACATATCCATTTTGGAGACGGAGGCTTTTTCCGGAGCTGGGTTTGTGGGTTTCTTGTATAATATAAGTCTTTGCGTTTCTCTCTGTCTTTTTTTTCCCCTTACAATGTCTTCTGCCAAGATCTCTATTGGTCAGGATTTCTCTCCTAGGTCCCGGCGGCCCGTCTTCACCTTTATTCTTCTGCAATCCCCACCTCACCAGAAGGGTAGCTCCTGAAATCAGCAAAGAGAGAGCGAGCCGGGAAGAGGGCACGGATTTCCTCCCCCAAACAAAACGCATCTATGTTCTCTCCAGTTCCTCAAAGTGTCATTTCCTTTATCCTACAACATCACGAATATTTCCCGAAAGCCAAGCATAATAATAATAATTATTATTAAAGCCAAGACTTGTCTTGGGCATCCCACAGCCCCCAGGCAGCTGTGTGATCTCAGAGGCGTAAACTGACACACATCGCTCGGCACCCGGGACGGACACGCGGGCGGGGACACCGACCGCCAGACGGCCAGAGTGGGAGGCGGCCGCCCTGCTCTGGTCCTCGCCGGGTTCCCCTAGCGGGAGCCTCCCCCAATGGCTACACCCGCTTGGCCAGTCTCTCGAGGGGAGTCTGAGGAAGGAAGCTGCCGCTGCCGCTGCTGCTGCTGTTGCTGCTGCTGCTGCTGCTGCTGGCGCGGCGGCGGCGGCGGCGGCTGGGATCGCCGCGGAGTGAGCGAGCCCCTCTCCGAGTTCGCTCGCGCCCGCCCTCACCTCCACCTCGCGCAGCGCCTTGCCGAGTGTCTGCGCGTCTGAGGATGTGCTGGGGGCGGGCTGCGGGCTGCCGCCTAGCTTGCGTTCTCTGCCTCCCCTCCAGCTCCCCCCTGCCTTTTCAGGCGAGCAGCATGTGGATGTCAGAGCCGCGGCAGAGCTATCCGATTACGCGCCGGCTCAGGGCCCGCCCCTTCTGTGTTCCTGATTAAAGAGGCAGCCGCGGAGCCGCGCGGCGCAGAGCCGAGTGTCGCCGCACCCAGCTCGGGCGGGGCGGCGGCTTCTCCCCCGGCCGCCGCGGGATCCGAGTTCAGGCAGCTCCCACTTAGCAGACCCCTCCCGCCCCGCACCTCCCGCTCGCCCCGCGCGTAACTGCCCCGGGGCAGCGAGCGCCCCCGGGCACCTCCAGGGCGCGCTGCCCTTGGCCGCGTCGCCCCGCCGGAAGGGGACTCCTCGGGGAGCGGGGATTAGCCTCGTTCCCCCTAAATTCCGGGACTCGGATGCCACACACGCAGAGCCCCACACAATGCCACGCGCAATGGCGTTACAGGAGGAGTCGGGTGGCGTACGGTGTTTGGGGTAGGGAGCCAGTCGGCGGCTCAGCCATGCGTCCGCGCGGGCAGCAGAGCGTGGCGGCGACACACACCGTCAGCCCGGGCTCAATAAAACCCCAAACACTTCGGTGCGTTTACTACTCAGATCCTTTGTTGTGTTTCAAACAAGCGCCTCTCCTTCCTGGGCGAGGATTCAGTTATCCCTGCTCCCTTAACTCGTAACTCTCATAAGACGAGGAAAGACTCTTCCACCAATAATTTTTCAGGTAATTATATTGGATTCCCCCAAGTGCACCCCTAAAGTACAGGTCCCTAAAAGCTTCTCATCAAAATGTTAAACTACTCCTATATCATATTTGCCCCCATGGAAATGTGGTCACAACGTTGAGAGAAAGGAAGCAGCATTATGCCAACTATTTTTAAATGGAGGCGTGAAACTGTTTAGAGGGAGCTGCGAGCTAACAGTTGGGGAAACACTTGCATCTTTGTTTCTGAGGATGGCTTTGTGGATTCCAAACTGTCTTGCTTCACCAGGCACCTATTATTATAGTATCATAAAGATATCTAACAGAAACAGCCTAAATAATACCCTGCATATATATATATATATATATACCTTTTCTGTCAGAAAAGGTATGTGAAAAATAAGAAAATTAAGACAGACATTTCAGATTAAGATTTTTAAAAATTAAGAAGGTAAAGTTTTCTGCAGACTAAGAAAAAGTTTTGGTGACAGGAAACACGCACACCTAACTACCCTGCTTTCTTCGTTGCTTGTATTTGTGGATTCTCCTGGGTGGTTTCCCTTCTTATCTGGACTTGCCATTAGCTTTGTTTATCACTTTTAGTGTTTGAAAAATCTGTAACTCCCACTTAACTGTTATTTACACTGAGATAACCAAAACAAAATTGAATCACAAGTGATTTGCGAATAGTTGAGCCAACCTGTGGAGGGATTTCACAGTGTAAATCCACAGGCTGAGGACCCCACTGTTAGTCTTAGGGGCTGGGTTGGACAGGCCACAGATCAGAAGCCTCTAGTTCTGAGAAGTGTACACCCCTCCCCCCTCATACCTGTCATTCCTTTCCCTCCCTCCCTCTCTCTTTCCTTCCTTCCTTCCTTCCTTGGCTTGAGAGCACATCTACATTATTATAATAAAAAACTCCAGATTTACATTTTTCCTGTTTAAAGTTCAGTTGTAAAAAACGACTCCCAGGTTCAAATATTTAATGAACTAAAGAGGCAGTTTGGATTTTGAACCTTAAGCAGAGACTCCAGTTTATGTCTTTGCCAAGATGCTAATCTAAGGACAAACAACACTATCAGTAGTGACAGTCCCTGAACGGGCTCCCCCCACAACTCACAGGCATGGCAAACCATTCTAGTACGTTCCTAGGGTGGGAGAATTCTGTTTCTGAGAACATGACAGCCAAAGTTTAGGTGAAGGACGCCAGGAAGAGGCAAGAGTTTCTTCCCTTTTTCTGAGTAAACTGAAACCCATTTGGAACCATAAGAATGACAACTCTGTACTTCTGGTGTTGGGGGCTTCAGGGTTGTGGTCCCCACCAAGAAGCTTGCAGAGTCTTTTGTCTGTTAGGGAGAAGTCTGGATCTGTTTCCATGTTCTGTTCCTGGACCTGGTTAACACTGGACCTGTGGAATTCCGTTTTCCAGAGGTGTCCTAAACGAGGAGCTAACTTGCTTCTGGAAGTTCTTTGTACCACTGCTGCAAGACTTCTCAGTAATCTCCTTGAGTGAAGATCTCCTTTCCTGCAGTTGGGGGGGCTGGGGGCTGATTCCTCTATTCAGAGTCCTAGAGACGCCAAGGTGGCCCAACCATCCTCTAGGGGGCAGCACTCAATAAATAATGGTAACACCATTTACCATCACTCTTCTGGTGGTACTTTTACTTCCAGGAGCTCCAAGTATTTTCTTTATCAGACCAGGGAAAATTCAGAGTGGAGCTGATGTCCCCCAGCTTACTCTGAACAAGACCCAACCAGGCCAGGAAGGGCTTAGAAGTACTTTAACCTAGGACTTCCAAGGACTCTTGGGAACCGAACAGAAATTTCATGTGTGTCACACGGAAAATGAATCTCTAGGGAAATTCTGCAGACCAAGGCTGGCTCAGACCTGTCAGCCTTGCTTTTGGCTAGACTGGAATCTTAGGGGTTTGGCTGTGGTTGGTATGGTTTCAACCAGAGGTGCAGTGGTGAAGAGCCAGACGCCACACTTTTCTGTATTTTTTGAGTCCACATCCTTGACCTACTGGGAAATCTATTAAAAGGCCAGTATCATACTGGAGACAGTGAGTTTGTGAACAAAAAGAACTGACTAGAAAGCAAGCTCACCGGTGAAGCTGGGATTTCTGGCCATATCACTGACTCACCTAGGATGTTTCACATTATTATCCTTAATTGTGAAATAATAATAGATAATCCCATCCTACATTCCATTCCTTTGACAGGAAAGGATGTGAGGAAACAAAATGGATTTGTAAACTACGCTAAGAGAAAGCTTAGCCATGGCATGTTTCCATGCCACACCCCGGTGGACAGTTGGGTGTTCCCATCTCAAGGGTGCATCGCAATTACCTAGGGCAAGTGTTAAAAATTCAGATCCCTGGGCACCATCCTTCTATATAGATCAGATTCCTTGGGTATTGTGCAGGAATCTGTATTTTTAACACAACCTTTAGGTGATTCTGATGCAAAGTGCCAACAGCCCAATAATTGAGAACTTCTGTTCTGATTGCCATAGTTCACCCACAACCTTTAGTAGATGCTATTTCCTTGAAGGACACCTGGACAGGTATCTTTCATACATATATTTCCTCCCCAAGCACTTTTCAGATAGGGGGCAGATGTTACAGGTTCTTGGGAAAACCCATCAAGAACAAGTTCCTTAAAATGCCAGAGTGGTGGGATTCCAAGTAGCAACCTCAGGGAGCCAAAACTTTGCGTTATGGTGGTGGGAGGTTTGCAGGGACGTGTTCACAGAATCAGGTGGTGGGTTTATGCAGCAGGATCTAGCCTTTTCACCAACCCATCCAACCATTGGTTGTTGCTAGCGGTTTGTTTCTGGCGTGGTTTTCCATCTGTGCACATCACGTCATACTAAATGCTCACGATGCGTGACTGTGCAGGAGGTGTGCAAGCAAGAAAGACATTTCGGTCTTGCCTCCTGGGAACGCAGGATCTACAATCTCCAGAAATGTCATGCTTCCCATAGAGACCACCCATTGCATGGTGCTTCCCCTTATCTGTGGCCTAACATCAACAATCTTTCACCCTGAAAGAGGAAAGATATGGGGCATAATTGCCTCTTAAGCTGTAATTTACCACATTGCCCTAGTTAATGTTTAGCTGCATCTATCTCAGAAGCTAAGCTTCAGTTAAAATGTAATAGATCCTTATTTTTTATTCTCTCTTTTGTTTGATGTGAAAGTCCAGGTTTCTGGTCAACAGGAGTTTTTTTCCACTCACCTTTTAAACAATTAACATTTCCCCCCCTTTTTCAAGATACTTGAATACTGCATAGTAATTTGTACTTGATAATCTTTGGTGGGTTTCCAGATGCCCCACAAATTTTCATAAAGTATTGAAATCTCCTTCAATGTGTGCCTTGAATCTCCAAACTGTGCGTGAGTCTCACCTCTTCTTCAGATAACTGATCTGATAGGAGGCCCCTTATGATTGGGGGGGAAAAAAAGGCAGTAGCAAGATGTGCAAAATTCATTCAAATCTCCCTATAGAATCCTTGGCAAAGGAAACTAAAGAAGCCATATCACTCCCTCCACTCTGCTTGGCTTTAGCATGAAGCAGATCTCCTTCTGCTACCCTAATTTTTATACTTTGAGGAATCAGTGCATCAAAAAAGACCCAGTCTAACCCTTACCATTAGGGGTCCTCAAACTTTTTAAACAGGCAGCCAGTTCACGGTCCCTCAGACCATTGGAGGGCCTGACTATAGTTAAAAAAAAACCAACAACTATGAACAAATTCCTATGCATACTGCACATATCTTATTTTGAAGTAAAAAAAACAAAACAGAAACAAATACAATCACACCGCTGCATGTGGCCCGCAGGCTGTAGTTTGAGGACCCCTGCACCCTTACCTTTGGAGCAGCTCTCTTCACTTCTGTTTTCTGCAAGGCTGGCAGTCTCTGTTCTATTCACATGCTATTGGGTCTTTGAAATGTGGCTAGTGTGAGTCACTGAATTATAGGTTGTATTTAATTTTATTAATTTATATAAAGTTGCCACATGTACTTATCAACCTACTATATTGGAAAGCTCAGCGTTAGAGAGTTAAAAGACCAGAGCTGCATGTTTCTCCTCAAAATCCACAACAATTCATACTCTTATAAATCTCTGTGGCAACCATACTTGCATACCAAGAAAGGAACTCTAGTTTCAGCAGAAGCCCTGATTGCCAACGCATCATTTGAAAAAGGTTCTTGTCCATTTGGCTAAGGAAGAGAAGCGCTAGCTTATATGACTGTCTATCATCCTAGTCCCCTCTGTGCGGTCTTGGATGACTTTTCCAGAGGGCTCACCTGGAATCGGGGTTTTATAATGCTCTCTAGGCTACTGGCCTCAGCTCCAGTCAGTGGAGACCATCACAGAGGAGCAGGTGGGAGAAGACGGACCTTATGTGTCCACTTGGGCATCCTTGAAAAGCCTTTTAACCAACGTGGGACCTGTTTCCTTACCTATGGAAAGAACCTTATCCAGTTCTGCATTTTGGTGGGGGCTTTTTCCTACCCCCATTCTCACTCATGAATTGAAAACTGGTTTCAGTCCAAATTCCACAAGCCACCCTAAGTAATTTGAAATTAATCATCATTTATGCCTAAAATGTTAAGGCATGGATGGGGCTTAATTGGATATTGCTTCATCGTAGTATTTGCTTTGGGTACCTTTTTTCAACCAGCAAGTAGTAAAGAGTATGTCAGACATCTTGGCAGGTCTCTCAGGGGAAATATTTTTGGACAAGGCCTTTTCCTAGCCCCTTGTAAAAATAAAGATTCTATGTGGCAATCACAAACAAAGGCTGAGAATGTATTTGTAACTGTGTAGCACTTATAGGTTATGTGACTGGAAATTTTAGGGTTACTATATAAATTGTTTTTTATCAATCCAGAAAATCTTATTTTAAGATGAAACTTTTTGTTATTTTACTAAGGTTCATAGACTAATTTTCTAGGACATTTGAATCTTCCACCCACGGGTACACATTGAGTTTCCTTCACTCACAAGCATATGTACCCTATCAAATCCCCACAGATTTGTAAGAGATTTTTTGTTGTTGTTGTCATTGCTGTTTTCAAATTTCTACCTTGTGACTTATGATGCCTTAATTAGACATCTACATGTCAGGTGATTGCTACATTATGATGGCAAGAGCTGCTAATTTGAGCATGAAAGTCTTGATGGAAAGGCCAAGAGTCAGGGGGCTGACCTTTTGCTATTGAGGATACTGCAGAGTGGGTTAATTCACACCCACCATAGTCATTAGTTCCCACTCTCCTCCTTCATATTCACTCCTACACAGTTTACTGAGCTGCCAATCAACCTTTAGTATTGGATCAGTGCCTCCATGGGGAGGGGCTTGAAATGGTTCTTGCTTTCTGCAGAACCCAAGACATAATTTATAGAGGCAGTCTCCAGACTCAGTCTCTATTTATTTATTTTTTAAATTAAAGAAAAAAGAGACTCAGTACATGCACATCTTTTTTAAAAAAATTCAAATGTCATACAAAGGCATTCCATAAAATCTTACTCCCTGTACCCCACTTTTGCAGCTCACTTCCCTTGGGTGCAGGCTTTAAGTCCCCTTCCAGAGATATTGAGACTACATAGCACATTAGAAGTAAAGATTCATCTTAAGTTTTTTCTCTATTTTTCTTTCTCCAGCTCTTTCCCTCCCTCTTTCTTTCCTGTAGCCCCAAACAGTAATGATCTTGAAAACCATTAGGGGGCAGCTGTGACCAAAAAAGGAAACAAGAGCAAGCGTGAAGAAGGAAATCCTAGAGGAAGAGATGTAAAAGGAAATAGAAGAAACGCTAAGGAGAGAGACCAGCCAAAGAGAAAAATAAAATTAAAAAACCCAAAGAAATGTACCATTGCATCATAAGCTATTAAGAAATGAGTAAATTGTGATGGATGTGCTACTTAGTTCAATGTAAGCATTTCACATTGTATATCAGAGCAGTACACCGAATCCCATAAATGCATCAATGTTCAAAGTTATGATTTAATAAAAAAAAGAACAAAAGAAAGAAAAGAAGAGATGCATAAAACACAAGGCATTACAAAAATTAAAGAAAATGGAGACTGAGATAGTATCAAAAAGCTGAAGGGAGTGTGGGTATGTCTGCACGCGCGCACGCGTGTGTTACAAGAGGGACAGTTTTCGAATGCCAGGGATTACATGAGGTTTTGTTCTGTTTTGTTTTTGAAGCAAACCTGTAGAACCGAATTGGCTCAATGTTGGCAGAAGGTAGGAGGTTATCTTTTTTTGAACGGAAAGCAGTTACCACGCTGGACTTCACATTCTCAGGGACTCTTTCAAGTGGAAGGGTTCTGAGTAACCCTCTCCATTTGGGTGTGTGATGTGGGCCTGGGAGGGGATAAGGACAAGCAGCCCCTTCCCTTACATCTTCAGGATGCTTTCAGCCCTCAGTAAGGCAGGGAAATTAGTCTGAAAATAAAGGTGTGGTTCTATTCTCAGAGCCACAGAGTTTAGAAATGAGGGTAGGGGTTTCTTTTGAAGCCGATGCTGTAATCAAAGTGCTTTCAGGTGTACTTCAGGCAAACCTCCCCTGGTTTCAGCAGGTTAACTTCATTAAAGCCCCTAAGCTACCACTTTAATGTTGTCTAGGCTTTACCCCAGGGTACATTAAGCAGGAACAAGCCCTCATGGGAGTTCCATACCCTGCTGTTTTGCATTGTGCATGGAATGCAGGGGCGACGTTTATGCCGGGGATAATAGTAAGTGGAAAATTGTTTCTAGAGCAATAAACATGGTCACTTTTATTTAATATCCTCTTTCTAACCCAAACTTCTCCTCCCCAACTTAAAAAAAGATGACAAAACCTTTAGGAAACCCTGATCTAGAATTATCAGATAGAAACTGGTAATTTCTAGAGGATGCTTGGGCATCCTCTATTTATTATTTACTAAATCTGATTCAGAAGATAGAATACTCCCAAGCTGCCCCAACCTCTACTGATTAAAAACCCACTGATCACTTGCACTTTATAATTAAAGCCACTGGCTCTCAATTGCCTATCACAATTGCCAGATCTATATATTCACTGACAACTTAGAATGGGCAGGGGACACTTTGGGTACGCTGGGGTTGTGAAGGAAAATCCCAGGGAGCATTTGCCACAAGAAACCCTACAGCTAGTACAGATGAAGCTGGGGCTTTCTCAAGAGCCCACTAGGGTTTTGGTAAGGGTAAGGTGCAACTTGAGGCTATTTCAAACCATGGTCATTTTACAGAATTTGGGGTTTCCCCTGTGGCCTAAAGTGAGAAGCTCTCCCCCACTCATTCCCTTTTTCTGTGACATGGATTCCTGGAGTTTAGTTTCTAAGAAGATTTAAAATTCTTACTGGAAACTTGGCCAAACAAAACCTCTTAGACCAGAAGCAATTTGCTTCCCTTTAAAAAGCGCCCTAAGGAGTTTTACCTGAATTTGTTTCTCTTTGTTGGAATTTGGCAAGGATCTAGGATGTGAAAACATTTCCCGTTTGATTTGATCATAATTTAGAAGATATAAATGTAAGTTTTGAGCTTTAGACACACCTGGAAATATGCACTCCTGTTGCTGTAAACGAATGACAGTGTCATCAAAAAGAGTGTGGCTTCTCCAACACTGAGCTCCCCCAGCCCTTGGAAAATGGAAAAGTTACACTTCATAGAATAGCACTATTTTGGAGCAAGTCAGCATCATAACATTATTAGGTTAACAGTGTAAAAGAACATGCTGTAGGAAACTCAGGCCCTGGGCTGAGGTCAAGAGACCTGGTTTCAGGTTCTGACTTTTCACCGATGCTGTGTGTGCCTTGTGTCAAATCTTTCCCCTCACTCCTAAAAGGCATGATGGGTATTCCACATAATGGCCCTACCAAAATTCTGGTGTATCTGCACTTGTTATAAAGCAGAGTGCAGTTTAAAGCCCTCACTGACTCAAAAGAATATTTATTGAACATATACTATATGCCAAGCTCTGCATGAGTGGGTTAGCAGCCAATCCAACAGAGACGACCACTGTTCTGGGGCATTTGCTTCCTTGTGGGGAGAGACAGATAACATGAAAACAATGGAGCAGGATCATTTCAGATGATGATAATGAGTCGTATGAGGAAAATCAGATAGTCTGACAGACCAGTAAACAGCAGGCAGGAAATCTGGCATGGCTCTTTTACTACCCACGGCTCTAATATAAGCAAGTAATCTAGCTAAGGCTCAATTTCTCATCTTTAAGATAAGGGGTTGTGCTACACGGACGTTTTCCAAAGTTCAGACTGAGATCCATTAACGGGTTATGAAATCAATTTAGAGGATTGTGATCAGCATTTAATGCAATAAATCAGAATAAAATAAGAGCATGTATTGTTTCATAAAATTGATTTCCTTTATATATACATATAAATATATATTCTATACATAAATATACACAAGTATTCTGGGTCACATGTGAAGTATATTTCTTTTCTTACTTTGCTATGGATTAGATGAGATCTAAAATGTTATTAAGCTTTCAAACTCTAATTCTATTATTATTATTTTTTTTGTGGTTTTTGGCTGGGGCTGTGTTTGAACCTGCCACCTCAGGCATATGGGACCGTTGCTCTACTCCTTGAGCCACAGGCACCGCCCTATTAAATTTTTATAGGAAGAGTCTAACATAACATGGTTTTTGCTTGGTTTTATTTATCATTCAGTAAATAGTAGCCTTGTTCATCAGAGAATCCCAGTGTGTAACTCAGTTTCAGGTATGTGATTGCTGCTTGATAAATGTCTTTTGAATTAATGGAAATGATATTTATATACTAGATCTTAAAACAGGCTGGCCTGTTTTCTTTGGGAAAGTAGGGTGGGAGGATTGCTTGAGGCTAGGAGTTTGAGACCATGCTGGGTAACATATCTAGTCACCACCTCAACAAAAATATCAAGAAATTAGCTGGGTGTGGTGGCATGTGCCTGTAGTCCTGGCTGCTCTAGAGGCTGAGGCAGGAGGATTATTGGAGCTCAGGGGTTGTAATGAACTATGATGGCACCACTACACTCCATCTGACAGAGTGAGATCTTGTCTTTAAAAATAAGCAAATAAATAAAAATAAAATAAAATAAATACAACAATCTACCTTGAACTACAAAAAAAATTTAAAGTCAACATATCAAAATAATTTATTATATTTTCCCATATGCCAGCCTTATAAACCATATTCAAAATTTACATTGCCATTTCTTTTTGTGATACATTTTTCTTAGAATTCTTGGAAACCCTGTTAACAGTAAAAGAAAAAGAAAGAGCTTGAAATGTTTTGCTCCCAAGCAGGGCAAATTGCCTTCTTCTTACTTATAAATGTAATTCAATAAATCTTTAGACTATTTAAAGAAAGAAAAGAATTAGTGGAAAAATCTTGTCCTTCTGGACCCAGATAATTCTGCCTTCCTTTTTTTCTTTCTTTCTTTTTTTTTTATATTAAATCATAGCTGTGTACATTAATGTGATCATGGGGCACCATACACTGGTTTTATAGAACATTTGACACATTTTCATCACACTGGTTAACATAGCCTTCTTGACATTTTCTTAGTTATTGTGTTAAGACAATTACATTCTACATTTACTAAGTTTCACATATACCCTTGTAAGATGCACTGCAGGTGTAATCCCACCAATCACCCTCCCTCTGTCCCCCTCCCCCTCCCCTCCCTTTCCCCTTTCCTCCTATTCTTAGGTTATAACTGGGTTATAGCTTTCATGTGAAAGCCATAAATTAGTTTCATAGTAGGGCTGAGTACATTGGATACTTTTTCTTCCATTCTTGAGATACGTTACTAAGAAGAATATGTTCCAGCTCCATCCATGTATACATGAAAGAGGTAAAGTCTCCATCTTTCTTTAAGGCTGCATAATATTCCATGGTGTACATATACCACAATTTATTAATCCATTCATGGATCAATGGGCACTTGGGCTTTTTCCATGACTTAGCAATTATGAATTGGGCTGCAATAAACATTCTGGTACAAATATCTTTGTTATGATGTGATTTTTGGTCTTCTGGGTATATGTCTAGTAGAGGAATTATAGGATTGAATGGTAGATCTATTTTTAGAACTCTAAGTATTCTCCAAACATCTTTCCAAAAGGAATGTATTAATTTGCATTCCCACCAGCAGTGTAGAAGTGTTCCCTTTTCTCCACATCCACACCAACATCTCTGGTCTTGGGATTTTGTGATATGGGCTAATCTTACTGGAGTTAGATGATATCTCAAAGTAGTTTTGATTTGCATTTCTCTGATGATTAAAGATGATGAGCATTTTTTCATATGTCTGTAGGCCGTGCACCTGTCTTCTTCAGAGAAGTTTCTCTTCAAGTGCCTTGTCCAGCCTGCGATGGGATCACTTGTTCTTTTCTTGCTTATACGTTTGAGTTCTCTGTGAATTCTGGTTATTAAACCTTTGTTGGAAACATAACCTGCAAATATCTTCTCCCATTCTGATGGCTGTTTGCTTGCTTTACTTACTGTGTTCTTGGCTGTGCAGAAGCTTTTTAGTTTGATCAGATCCCAGTAGTGTATTTTGAAGCTGCTTCAATTGCCCGGGGGGGGGAGGGTCCTCCTCATAAAATACTCACCCAGACAGATTTCTTCAAGGGTTTTCCCTACATTCTCTTCTAGTATTTTTATAGTTTCATGTCTTAAGTTTAAGTCTTTAATCCAGTGAGAGTCTATCTTAGTTAATAGTGAAAGGTGTGGGTCCAGTTTCAGTCTTCCACAGGTTGCCAGCCAGTTCACCCAGCACCATTTGTTAAATAGGGACTCTTCCCCCCTGAATGTTTTTAATTGGCTTGTCAAAGATCAAGTAACGGTAAGTAGCTGGATTCATCTCTTGGTTCCCTATTCTGTTCCAGACATCTACTTCTCTGTTTTTGTGCCAGTACCATGCTGTTTTGATCACTATCGATTTATAGTATAGTCTGAGGTCTGGTAGCATGATTCCTCCTGCTTTGTTTTTATTTCTGAGTAATGTCTTGGCTATTCAAGGTTTTTTCTGATTCCATATAAAACGAAGTATTGTTTTTCCAAGATCTTTAAAATATGACAATGGAGCTTTAATAGGGATTGCATTAAATTTGTATATTGCTTTGGGTAGTATGGACATTTTAACAATGTTGACCATGAGCATGGTATGTTTTTCCATTTGTTAACATTTTCAGCTATTTCTTTTCTTAGAGTTTCATAGTTCTCTTTATAGAGATCTTTCATGTCCTTTGTTAGATAAACTCCCAAATATTTCATCTTCTTTGGCACTGCTGTGAATGGAATAGAGTCCTTAACTTGAATGGAATAGAGTCCTTAACTATTTTTTCACGTTGACTATTGTTGGTGTATATAAAGGCTACCGATTTATGAATGTTGACTGTGTAACCAGAGACACTGCTGTATTCCTTGATCACTTCTAAGAGTTTTGTAGTAGAATCCCTGGGGTTTTCCAGATATACAGTCATATTATCTGCAAAGAGTGAAAGTTTGATCTCCTCTGACCCTATATGAATACCCTTGATTGCCTTTTCTTCCCTAATTGTGGTGGCTAAAACTTCCATTACAATGTTAAAGAGCAGTGGAGACAATGGGCAGCCTTGTCTGGTTCCTGATCTGAGTGGAAATGATTTCAATTTAACTCCATTCAATACAATATTGGCTGTGGGTTTGCAATTCTGCCTTCTTAAGAATTCCCCCGACTTTGTGAATTTTTATTTTATTAGCCACCTTTGTCAGAGTAGTGATAAACTTACTTTAATGCAGACTTTCCCTCTTCCTCAGTTACAGGTTGAATAATAGGCTTCTGAGTTTCAATATCTTTTTTAAAATTATACATTTGATTAGAAATAGATGACCCGAGTCTCACTTCTTTCTGCCCCGGGAACACTGCTGACATCCACTGGGATGGGAGAAGCACTGAGGAGATCCCAGTGAGGAATCAATGATATGTCGTCTTTAAGACAGGAGTGAGTCAGTGGACTCCACTTGGAGCCCAGTGCACATGCCCACGAGTTAATTTTAAGGTCTGTTTCCTTAATTGCCTGAAAATCCATTGGCAGGCAAATTGACTCAGAGTGTAGGGTTGCTATATCCAATCTTCTGGATCCATCTGCCCCACACCCCATCTTCCCCATACAGGGCAGACACATGTATAACCAGAAGAGCAACAGCAAGCTCACGCCCCAGTCAAATGACAACTGCTTGGCCAACACACGACAATGGCCATGGTTGTGTTTCTACTGAGGGGCATGCACAAATGCACTCTTGAGACTTTATATAGGATATCTCATTTTTGTGAATCAAAGTATATTCAGGGGTCCTCAAACTTTTTAAACAGGGGGCCAGTTCACTGTCCCTCAGACCGTTGGAGGGCCGGACTATAGTTAAAAAACAAAACAAAACAAAAACTATGAACCAATTCCTATGCACACTGCACGTATCTTATTTTGAAGTAAAAATACAAAATGGGAACAAATACAATCACACTGCTGCATGTGGTCCGTGGGCTGTAGTTTGAGGACCCCTATAAGTGGTCTAAAAGAAGGAACTGTTTGAAGGAAGCTGTAAGGGTTCCAGAGTTGACTAGCCCTATATATTTAGATTGACATGGAACTAACTAAAGTATATTTGCTTGGAATCAGTTCTGAAACCATTTTGTTTAATCCAAAATGTGTAAAAAATCATGAAAGGCCTTTGCATCATTTCATGGTCTTTATTTGTATTGTTGTTGTTATTGTTACTCTTGTTATTAGTGATGAATTTGCCCAGGTCAGGGAAGTTCAGTGTATTCAGACTTTGCTTTGCTTTGCTATCTATAAGTCATATCAAATGCAAACCCTTCCCATGTATTTCCCTAAGTAATTCCAGCTTTTGTAAATTTTCTCCTTGCAGAATCTCTTATAGAATCACTCAACAATGACACTCTGGTGAGGATATGCAAAGACTCATAATTTTTTTTTGGTAGCTGAAGTTAACTGTAGTCATCATTCTAAGACATGACACCCAAATGACACTGAGAAATGGCAGCTTTCAGTTAAACAAATGCAAAGCTGTATTAAGGCTCTTTTGCAACATTGTGATGGGAAGAAATCAAAGGATTTTCTGCTGCTATTTAAAAATACTCACCAGGGCAATTCCACCAGAAATACTGTTATAGTAGCTTTCATATTTTTGTTCTTCATGTTCAAGGTAACATGTTAGAAGAAAGCCCAGATTGAATAAAAATGATTTTAAAAAGTCGATTTGAACAAATGCTGCTATAGCATTTGTTAGAATAAAAAATTTTTTTCTTAAGAATCTCTTTAAAGGTGATGGTGGGAGGTTTGTTTAAAGGCGAGGGAAACACAGTCAGTGGAAGGAGTGTCAAGTCTGGGATCCCAACTAAATGTTTCAGACAAGACCCTTTACCTTTTGCTAATTGCAAAATAAACAGATCCCCCTGCTCTAGAGTTGTTTAGACAGTCTTTCTGCCTACGGGTACAGGGATGTCAGTTTATTTATCACACAAAGAGTTGTTGGCTGAGCAGGAAATTAAACACTAAACTTCTGACACCAAGTTCTGTACAGTCCCCACAGGCTCTGTTCTAACTCCAGACTCCCACTCTTCCCACCTTTTCCACATTGTCTATTTACTCATGTGTCTACAAAGGAATTTGGGAACAGATTATAAAAGAAATATTGCAACATACCACAAATTAGCATCAGCTGGCCAAATTGGGGTCTGTCACCAGAATGTTGATTTTTTTTTATAAAAACAGTTATCACCACCATAGGAAAAATATGTCATCATACAATAGCATTTACTAACTACCTAATTGCTCCTGAGGCATAGGTAGGGCCAAGCAAAGAGAGAACTCTTCTTTAGGCACATCTGTAAGTATAGACATACCTAGATATATCATCAAGTCAGACTGCCAGTGAGCAAGGGAAGGACAGCCCCAGGCATGATGTGCTTGGATAGTAAGATACTCGCTCTTGAGAGATAATTTATTTATTGGTTGTCATAGCTCTACCAGGAGCAGGCAGATAGGGTGTACTTGGGAAGACAGACCACTGAATGTTATTACTACTAGCACAGATTGGAACTAAGTTAAATAAACTGACTTCCATCTAAATGGGGACAAGTTGCCATTATTTGTCATACAGCATCCTCATAAATTGGATTTTCTCAAATATTTTCTTGTGAGAGTGGAGAGGAACTTTGGAAGCTAGAAAATTAGAACTTCCTAAATTTCATGGAAATTAAACAACATGTTCCTGAATGACCATTGGGTCAATGAAGAAATTAAGGAAGAAATTAAAAAATTCCTTGAAACAAATGAAAATCAAAACACATCATACCAAAATATGACATAGCAAAAGCAATGCTCAGTGGGAAGTTTATAGCAATAAATATATCATCTACATAAAAAATAGAAAGATTTCAAATAAACTATCTAAATGATGTGCCTTAAGGAACTAGAAAAGCAAGAACAAACCAAACCCAAAATAAGGAGAAACAAAGAAATAATAAAGATCAGAGCAGAAGTAAATGGAATAGAAACCAAGCAAACTAACACAAAGGAACAATGAAATGAAAAGTTGTTTTTTCAAAAAGATAAATAAAATCAATAAACCTCAAGCTAGGCTAACCAAGAAAAAAGATAGAAAATCTAAATAAACAAAATCAGAAACAGAAAAGAAGACATTACAACTGATACCATAGGAATATAAAAGATTGCTAGAGACTATTATGAACAATTATACACTACATTAACAAACTGGAAAACTTTGAAAAAATGGATAAATTTTTGAACACATGCAATCTCCCAAGCTTGAATCAGGAAAAAACAGAAGATCTGATCAGATCAACAATGAGTAATGAGATTGAATCAGTAATAAAAAGTCTCCAAAGGTTGGCACTTGTAGCTCAAGTGGCTAAGGCACTAGCCACATACACCAGAGCTGGCAGGTTCGAATCCAGCCTGGGCCTGCCAAACAACAATGACAACTACAAAGAAAAAATTGCCAGGTGTCCTGGCAGGCACCTGTAGTCCCAGCTACTCGGGAGGCTGAGGCACGAGAATCGCTTAAGCCCAGGAGTTGGAGGTTCCTGTGAGCTGTGATGCTAAGGCACTCTACCCAGGGCAACATCTTGAGCCTCTGTCTCAAAAAAAAAAAAAAGTCTCCAAAGAAGAGCTCAGACCAGACAGGTTCACTGCTAATTCTACCAAACTTATAAAGAACAAACAACAATTCTCTTCAGACTATTTCAAAAAACTGAAGAGGAGGGAATTCTCCCAAATTCATTCTATGAGGCCATCCTGATATTAAAATGAGACAAGGATATAAAAAAAGAAAAGAAACAGAAAGTTACAAGCCAATATCCATGATAAACATAGACGCAAAATTTCTCAGCAAAATACAGCAAACTGAATTCAACAGCACATCAAAAAGGTAATACACTATCAATAAGTGAGATTTATCCCAGGGATGCAAGGATGGTTTGGCATATGAAAATCAATAGGGTGGAACATCATATCAACAGAAGGAATGACAAAACCATATAATCATCTCAATAGATGCAGAAAAAGCATTTGATAAAATTTAACATCGTTTCATGATTAAAAACTCTCAAAAAATAGGCATTACAGGATATACCTCAAAATAATAAAGGCTACATATGATAAACCCACAACTAACATAATACTGAATGGGGAAAAGCTGAAAATCTTTCTTCTGAGAACTAGAACGAGACAAGGATGCCTACTTCCACCACTCTTCTTCACATGGTGCTAGAAGTCCTCACCAAAACAATCAAGCAAGAGAATGAAAAAAAAAAAAAAAGGCATCCAAATTGGAAAAGAGGAAGTCAAATTGCCTCTCTTTGTGGATAACACGATTTTATATCTTAAAAAACCTAAAGACTTCACAAAATCTCTTAGATCTGGTAAATAAATCTAGTAAAGTTGTAGGATATAAAACAAATATACAAAAATAAATTAGTAACATCTGTATGCACCAATAATGAAATAGCTGAAAAGAAATCAAGAAGGCAATCCTATTTATAATAGTACAAAAAAAATTCTAAGAATAAATTTAACCAAGGGGGTAAAAGACTTTTACAGGGAAAACCACAAAACACTGATAAAGAAATTGAAGAGAACACAAACAGAAAGGTATTCTATGCTCATGTATTAGAAGAATTAATACTGTTAAAATGACCACACCACCCAAAGCAATCTACAGATTCAATGGAATTCTATTAAAATAACAATGTTGTTTTTCACAGAAATAGAAAAAAATCCTAAAATTCACATGGAACCCCCCAAAAGCCCAAGTAGCCAAAGCAATTCTGAGCAAAACGAACAAAGCAGGAGGCATCACACTGATTTCAAAGTATATGACAAGGCTCTTGTAACCCAAACAACATGGAATTGGTGTAAAACAGGGACATCTAGACCAATGGAACAGAAGAGAGAACTCAGAAGTAAATCCATTTAGTTATAGCTAACTAATTTTTGACAAAGTCCAAGAATATACACTGGTGAAGGAACACTCTCTTTAATAAATGGTGCTGGGAAAACTGGATATCCATATGCAGAAGACTGAAACTGGACCCCTATTTCTCACCATATACAAAGATCAACTCAATTGACCCCTATCTCTCACCATATACAAAATCAACTTAAGATAAATTAAAGACTGAAATGAAAGACCTAAAACTATTAACTACATGTACTAGAATAAAACAGAGGAAACACTGTAGAACATTAGTTTAGGGAAAGATTGTATGGCTAAGACCTCAAAAGCACAGGTAACAAAAATAGACAAAGGGGACTACATCAAACTAAAACCCTTCTGCAGAAGAAAGAAAACAAGCACAGAGTGAAGAGACAGCATATTGGATGGGAGAAAGTATCTGCAAACTATTCATCCTATAAGGGACTAATATCCAGCAGCTCCAACAATGCAATGGTAAAAAATCCCCTAATAATCCCATTACAAAATAGCCAAGGGATCTGAGCGGACATTTCCCAAAAGAAGACATACAAATGGCCAACAGGTATTTGAAAAAATGTTCAACATCACTGATCATCAGGGAAATGCAGATAAAGACCACAATGAAATATCATCTTGCCCCAGTTAGAATGGTATTATCAAAAAGACAAATAAAAACAAGAACAAAATAATAACTACAACAAAACCAGATGCTGGAGAGGATGCAGGGAGAAGGGAACTCTTATACACTGTTGGTGGGACTGTGAACTAGTACAGCCACTATGGAAAACAATATGGAGATTTCTCAAAAAAACAAAACCAGAACTACCATATGAGCCAGCATTCCCACCACTGGGTTTTTATCCAAAGGAAAGGAAATCATTATATCAAAGACATACCCAAACTTGCCTGTTCTGAGTAGTGCTACTCACGATAGCAAAAATATATGTCCACCCATGGATGAAGGGATAAAGAAAATGTGGTGAATGTAGTGTATGTACACAATGGAATACTATTCAGCCATAAAAAGAATAAAATCCTGCCATTTGTAGCAACATGGATGGAAGCAAAGGTCATTATGTGAAGTGAAATAAGCCAGGTACAGACACACAAACTTTGCATATTTTCACTCATGTGTGGGAACTAAACAAGTTGCTCTCCTGTAGGTAAAAATTAGAATGACAGGTGGCAGAGACTGGGGAGGGTGTGTGGTTGGGATAGGAGGAGAAAGAGAGGCTTGGTTGTTAGATGTAAACATACAGTTAGATAGCAGAAATAAGTTCAATGTTTAATGGCAAAATAGAGCGACTATGGTTAACAGCAGTGTATTGCATATCTCAAAATAGCTACAGGAGAGGACTTGAAATATTTGCAACACATAGAACCCTTGATACTAGAAGTGATGAGCACTCACTCTAGAAGTGATTCGGTCATTATGTATTCCATGCATGTAACAAAAATATCACATGTACCACATATGTACAAATATTGTGTCAATGAAAAACTTATAAAATCTTCTTGTGAGTTTGTTGTCTCCTGAAAAATAATTAACCTTGCTTAGGTCAAGGAAGGGGCGCGGCAATGCAGAAGAGTATTGCTTTAAGGGCTAAGAAGTCTACTTTCTGTCATTCACCAGCCTTGGAAGCAAGTTTTCCTTAACTCTCTGGGTTTCTGTTTCTTCTTCTATAAAATAAGGGGGTTAGAACAGATCAGGCTCCCTGGAAGACTGTTCTTTCTTCTCCATGGTTCCACGAGGCGTGAACTGACTGGACATTTGTATAAGCAGCCCTCTCTCAATGTGTGTTTTTGAGGCAGTTGGCTTTGTGTGATTTCAGATGGTTGTCCTTACTTCGGCAGAAGAACCTGGCAGTTTATAGACTTTGTCCCAAAGCAGCAGGATTAGGCACAGGGGCAGGAATGCAAACATCATGAGGGTCAAAGGTCGTGGCTTTTCTGGGTGGAAACCAGGACAGCTGCATACCTGAATAGCATTAGGCTCTTGATCTGAGCCATTGGCAGGTCCCTTCCCCCTAGATTATTCTACGAGTCTCAGGACTGGGGTGGAGGGGCTCTTTCTCTGATCCATCAGGGCGACTGGGTCGGGTAAGTAGCATTCAGGCTGGAAGTTTTTAAGTGACTATAGAAAGACGGTTTGGTAAAGTGAACAGTTCATGTCCTGGTGCACATAAGCATTTTTCTGGAGGTGATTGAGATGTGTCATTGTGGGCAGTAACTCTGGGCTATTTCTCTGAAATATACAGAGGCTTGAATGGTCAAATAAGACACGGTTCAGTGCTGGGCAAGCACATGTGGACATAGGGCTTTGTAAAGGCTCCTCCTTAGGGGGCATCTGGGCAGGAGGATGGTCCTGAGAGCTATAAAGAAAGAGTGGCACTTTTGGAAGAGAGGGGAACTGTGGTGGTCAGGGTGACACAATTCAGTGGACATGGATGGTACCCTGTACAGGGCTCCTGTGTAACTGGGGGGCAGAACTGACTTCACTTACGGAAATGCAGACAAAACAAATAAACAAAACTCAGAATATCTCCCCACACTCGCACACATACTTGAGAGATCTATTGCAGTTTTTGGCCAGGGTTGAGTTTGAACCCACCACCTCTGGCATATGGGGCCAGTGCCCTACTCCTTTGAGCCACAGGTGCTGCCCCTGCTTGAGAGATCTAAAAAGTGCAACCACTAGCCACATCTTCTAGGGATAAGTTAACAGAAAAGTAATTTATACGCAACTAAAGGTTGCAAAGGAGACAGATGGCCTTTTAGGATAAGAAGGTACTAAAGCTTTGCTGGCAGGGACAATACCAGTCTCACCTGTATTGAGAACCCATTGGCAGAAGATGATAAAACTTTTGCACTTTGAAATACCTGATTTATTTTAAATACATGACTGCAGCTAAAGAAATTCAGAGAGAGAGCAAACAAAAGCAAGCTGCTTATCGAAGTCAAGCCTCCACTATGGCTTTCCTTCCTGCTTTCTGTGTAAGGACTTGCGACTTTCCCCTTCGCTTCCCCAGCAGAGGAAATGGAACAGGCAAGGATATCTGCGTTTCAGTCGTAAGAGGAGGCTCTGGAAAGAACTGCGGACTGGAAAGGAAAGAGAGGCAGGCAATTTGGTAGAGCAGAGTAAAGAAGACCCCTGTGCTCTGTGAGTGTGGGTGTGGATGGGGAGGAGGAGGGGGGAGGGCATGGCGTGAGAAAGTGACAGGAAAGCCTGTGAGGACACTCAGTGCTGCTGGAAGAAACAGTAGTGAGCTGATGCCCCCCAAATCTGGATGATGAAACGCTATGATAATTAGTATAAACAAGTTAGCTCCTCAGTGGCAGCCTTCCCCAAACTATAATGTCACCAACCAAACTAGATTGTATTAGGTCCCAGTGATTCTCCTCCCTTGCTGCAAAAGGGTTACACAACTCTCCTTTGCTGGCTAGTGTAGTGTTAGTTTTTTGCTAAGAAGTAGTGTACATCCCCACTCCATCCGACATGGCTGTGGGATGTGCTTTGGCCACCAGGATGTGAGGATAAGTGGCATATGCCACCTGTGAGCAGACACTTGGAGAGCCATCCTATGGTTTGGCACTGCTCTTCGCCTCTACCATGACAAAGGCATGCTCTTGCCAAGGCTGCGCCATCAGCCTGGAGCCCAGATGGAGGCAGGAGGAGCAGAGCTGGGCTACAGGGAGTGGGCTGCCGTGTGCTGTGAGTGAGACACAAACCTTTGCACTGTCAGCTGCTGAGATTTTGTGGTTACAGCAGCACGGTCTAGTAAATGCAAATTGTGTGGATGTTGCCCACGGTCCTGGGATAAAGTGACGGGTGGCACTGCCTACCGTTCCGGGAGAGAGTATCTTGCACAGACGGAGGTAGCAAGGCAGGCAGGCAGAGACCAGGAGTCTCTGACAGTCAGCCGACCTGCTGAGCTGTCAGCCCAGTGTCCCCACCCACGTGGGCCTGAGAGGACTAAGTGTCTTCTTCACAGTCACAAGTCCTTAAAGCAGAAATAACTCAGGGAAGTGCCTCACAAAAGGGGAAGTTCGGGGCAGGATGATTCTGTGGACAGAGTTCAGGAAATTCCACTGAATCCAAGTGTGTCTCAAGATGAGGTCAGTAGTTTTTGTCTAGGGGTAGGGAGGGGGGCTGAAGTTGGGGTTCGGAGAGCAGAGACTCCTGCTTTTCCAGGATCCTCAAAAAAGGAGAAAAATTGAAAGAGAAGTGAGAAATGCCCCAAGTATTACTGCTGAGAGAATCAACTCCTTATGGCCAGATAGTGGCCAATTATCTGGGTAGCTGGTAGTCTGTGCTTCCCAGAGAGACTCAAATTTTTCTTCACTTACTGAGAAACCCCCCCAAGCTTCACGTCATAAACAAGGGCTTCTTAGGAACCACATCATGAGAAGAGTTTTGTGCAGAAGTGATCTGTTAAGGAGCCATTTTACAAGGTGGGGTGAGGCAGGAGCTGGATTGGATGAGACGTAGGCCAGGTGACCCCTGAATCCCTCCAACTCAAATACATTCATATTTATTATTTCATGCTATGGCTTATGACATTAAAATGTCAAAATTGACTTAATTAGGGCAAACAAGTAGAATTATATCTGAAATACAAGTAAAAATGAAAAAAGTAGAATTAAATCTGAAATGCAAATATACCATTTTATTTCATTTACCCCTGTAAGACACATCAAATTATTTATAGGAATGAAGTGGGGTATAATTAAGTGAATGTATGGAAAGACGTGTGCTTGCGGCCTGACGCCATACGCAGAGTGGCTGGAGGCAGCAGGAGCAGATTTTGTGAGGTGCCAGAACATGGAAGTGGGACCTTCTTTGCTCGTGGGGAAAATTCTAAAATACTTGGGTGAGGAGGGAAAAGAGTGACAGTGAGTGTTAGGTTCACGAGTGCCAATGCTTCTATAAAACAACTGGAAATGATTCAGAGGAAAGTGAGCTATTAGGTGTTCCCAGCAGGTGCTGGCGCAGCCCAATGAGAGACGTGTCATTGCTATGGCTTTACGTTAATTTCTTTGTCATCCCAAATGTTCATATTTGTCTCCTGAGAGGATTCTTTCTCCCAGTGTGACGAATTTTCCAATTTTGTAATGGAAGCCAGGAGAAAATGGAAGTCTCTTTATAGAAATCCATTTTTGTAGCCGACTTTCTTTTATTTATTTATTTTTATTGTTAAATCATAGCTGTGTACATTAGCGCAATCAAGGGGTACAATGTGCTGGTTTCCTATACAATCTGAAATATTCTCATCAAACTGTTCAACGTAGCCTTCATGGCATTTTCTTAGTTATTGTATGTAGACATTTGTATTCTGCATTTAATAAGTTTCTCCTGTACCCATTCTAAGATGCACTGTAGGTGCGGCCCCACCTTGTAGCCAACTTTCTTGAGAGGTATCTATCTATCCCTGAAAGCAATTTCCTTCATTTGGGTAGATGTGGCTGAGGTGTTTTAGGGCCAGTTAAGTGGATCGCTGATAATTTGCTTTTAGAGCTGGTGGGAGATTTAACAACAAGACCTTGGGGGGAAATGTGGCAAGGGACATCCTCTGCAGCCTCTTCTAAAGCTGTGCTGAGCTGTGTGTGCAGAGCAGCAATTTCACCAGAAAGTGGGCAGCATGCGAAGGTGCGAGCTGTCCACATACCTCAAGGCCCCAGTGTCAGTTCCCCTTTCAACTATATCTCCCCAGCATGCTTGGGAATCTAGCTGGTAAAGTGAACATCCTATCAGCAAGGTAAAAGGAAGACAAATCAACAGGCAAGAGTGATGTCAAGGTACGTCCTTGTCACAAGTTAGAAAAGTTACGGAGGATTCGTAGAACACGGAAGAGGCTGTGTAACTAGGACTGGAACTCATGTCTGGCTGGCTCCTTGCCCAGGCTTACATTCCAATACTTCCTCTATGGGGACACATCTAAGATTATGTAATGGCAGAACGAAAGCGTTTGGTAGTAAATTAAATCAGTTTTATACTATGTGGGTAACTCACATGCAGTGTATACCGCCAGGCTTTGAGGCATTCCAATGTGGGAAATGTACTTGAAGCATGACAACTGGCTCTTCTCCATCTGCTCATGTTCCCCATTTGACTCATCTCTGCTCTGTAAATACTCTCCGACTTGTTAGCAAGTTGAACAAATTTCCGAGCTGTATGAATGAAGTGCATGGAGGTCAGAAGTTACCTTGCAGGAGACCTTGGAGGACACATAAACTCACCTTGCCATGAGAAATGTTTCTTCCATTTGACCCTCGTGAGCAAGCTACGTTTCTCACTCGAGTGGGAGATGCAAATGAGAATCAGATGGGGGCTGGAGGGGGAAGAAAATTGGTGAACATGTAAAAGTTTATGTCCAAAAATATAGAGACTGAAAACCTACCTTAGGGATGTGATAAAGAAAAATAGATGTTCGCAAAGGTAATAAACCAGAAAAAACATTGACAAGCACAACAATAAGGAGCTCTGTGATTCTTCGTCAAAGCTCCATGGGCATCTTTAGCCCTCTCTTGCTGGTTTTCGTCACGGTGTCTCAGAACACCATCTGTGACTCACCATGGTGGTGACACACTGTGATAGGCTTTTACGAGCATGCCACCTGCTGCCCAACCCCACAGGACAGCGATTCAGTGTGGAGAAACAGCACCTGAATTTCATAGGCGAAACAATCAAGAGAAGCATGAAGTGCGTAGCAGAGAGGAGCCGATGGATTCTGGTGTACACTCACAGTTGAATGGGCACCATAAGCCAGATTTCATTCATAATCAGACTAGCTTACCTGGGTTGAGTATTTGCTATCATCTAGGCATTGTTTTAAGTATCTTATTGGTGCAAATCAATTTAACTTTCATAATAATGAGGTAGGTTTGTTTTTTGCCCTTTTTTGACAAATAAAATGAATGAGACTCAGAGAGATGAAAATTAGTCCAAAGCCATAACAGTGTCAGGGATCAATCCCAGAACATTGGGCACCAGAAATGAAGCTTGTAACTATGCACCTTCATACACATATACCCCAATCCAATCAAAAAAGCCTGTGAGCAAGGGAAAACACATGCACAAACACACATGCACACACATTGTTCTTGAATGCTTTCATTTACCTAATCAATCAGATTGAACCTCAGAATAAAAATTTCATTCATTTGTGCCCTTCCTTAAATTAAGTGAGCAGCGTGCCACAACCAATATCAATTTAGCAAATTCAAGATGCTACTGTGTAGCAGGCATTGTACTAAACATTCAGGGGTTCCAATCTAGTTCCAAAAAGAGCTTTCAATGTACCCACAGGATAGCACCAAACCCTTCTGAGAATAATATGATGAAAATGGCAAAATGATGATAAAGAAATGAAGCCTTCTGATTGGGTAGGGGAAGAAGAGTGAGGGAAGCCCAAACAGAGACCCTAATGTCAGGAAAATAGTCACCAGTTGACAATATGGGTTAAAAAGAAGCAGGTGGGGAGAATGGCTCCTAAACAGAAGTGATGCCCACCGACTGTGTGAGGAGGCCAGCTATATTCCCTCTGAAAAACAGGGTCATTTCAAACAAATTTCTTTTCTTTTCTTTCTTTCTTTTTTTTTTTTTTTTTGGAGACAGAGTGTCACTATGTTACCCCTGGTAGAGTGCTGTGGTGTCATAGCTCACAGTATCCCCAAACTCGTGGACTCAAGCGATCCTCCTGCCTCAGCCTCCCGAGTAGCTGTGATTACAGGCACCTGACACAACATCTGGCTTTTAGAGATTTTAGAGACAGGGATCTCACTCTTGCTCAGGCTAGTCTTGAACTCATGAGCTCAAGCAGTCCACCTGCCTTGGCCTCCCAGAGTGCTGGGATTACAGGCTCAAATAACTTTTTAGGTACTATGAAAAAATTCATGAAGCAACTCTTCAGCCAGTGGTGGAGTTGGATTATTGCTCACCTTTTCCCAGAGTGAACTGATGCATCTTGTCTGTTCTCTAGCAGTTTATGACAGTATTAGTTAAGCCTCTCACTAATGCAAAGAACAGATATTCAACTCAAATTAGCTTAAGTAAAAGGGAAATTCATTGTCTCATATAATTGAGAAATCAGGAGCAAGGCACACCTTGGTCCAAGAACACAAATAGTGTTGTTGTCAAGGCATTAAAACATTGCCCCATAATACCCACATGCTCCAAGTAATCATCTCTCCCTTGCCTCAGCTTGTCTTTGCTTGGCGACATTCTCAAGCAGGCTTTGTTCCAGTGGACAGCAACTTACATCCCCTCAGTTTAGCAATTTTGACGGAAAGAGAACTTCCCTCACCCAACACCTGTTAATTAGTCATTGAAAATACCCCAATTGGCTGTGCTTGAGTTAATGCCCATCCCTGAGGTCAGAGGATGGAGTCTTCTGATTGGCCAACCCTGGGTCATGTGCCCACCTGGATCTAAGACCAGGCAGGAAAGATGAACCAGGACTACGTGGTGGCAGGGAGGGATGCCTTGATGGGATTAGGGGATGAGGTGGCAGTGGGCTACCATAATGGCTGCCATCCATCTGATGATACCTAAAAATTTCAGTCTTAGAGCTCTTCACCTTCCCTTATCAGTCTACTTAGCATAGATTATAAGCTTGCCACACATTAGAGATGGCTAATGCTTAGTGTGATTTATGACTGTGAACAAGCCTGTCTTCATGTAACTGCAGGGTTCTCATGATGACTTGACTCCTGCTATTAACAGCCACTTATATTTGTATAGCTTTCATGGTTAACAAAGCACTCCCACATAAAAATCATCTCATTCTATCTACGCTACAGATTATAAAAAGTACATAGGGAGGCCATTATCATTCCCATTTTACACACGAGGAAATTGGGTTTCAGAAAAGTTAGTGGCTTGTCCAGGGTAACATGACTAGGCAATCCAACAGGGAACTTGGGTCTTTCAGCTCTGAGATGTGCACAAAAGAAGTGGATAGTTTGATGCGAGCTTAGATCACATAATGATTTAACCCCTGAGTTAGGACTAGAGTTAGAAATCACGATTTTCCTCCCAGGATTTCACCACTACAAAGTTGGCCCCCCCGAGGAAATTCCTGTCTTAAAACTTGTCCAGAATCGATGCCAAAAATTTCTGTATCAAAATGCAGAGGTGAGGACTATTCAGGAAGATTCATCTCCAGCACATATTGTGCCCTTGGAATGCTACACATGCTCACTTGATTTTCAAGCTCCTTTTAAAAAGAGCCAATCCAAGACATTTGTGCTTATGAATTACTGCACTTGTAATGAAAAAAAGAATTATAATACATGCTTGAGATGCTCACACGTTAGATGAGCATGCAGCCTCCAGATTGCTAAAACGGCATCTAACTGTCCCTCCTGTTAATAATCCCATTATAATTTTTTACTAAAGGTAAGTCAACTTCTTTTGGGGGGGAGGATGGGTGGAGGAGAGGGTGCAATCTGTTTCTGGAATTACTAGATACTCAGGAACAGAATCAGAAGGTGTAGTCAGAATACTGTAACTTGTTACAGCTGTTAATTGGGCTCTCTTCTGACAAGCACCTTATTGCTTTACATGGGAGGGAGAAAAATAAAACAAGCAGCCCAGACAATTAGGGACCAAACAAAATTAAACAAGTCCTTATGGCCATAGGTATTGGCGGGCATATAGTGCTTTGCCTTGCATTGTTAGCAACTCATGTATTATGAAGCACTTAGGGACGCTGGCTAATGGAGTCTCTTTCCCTCCTGGAGGGAGGCTTGAACATTAGACTGTGACTCAGGTGCAGAGACTCTGCTGTATTTGTGTGGGCAGAATGATGCTTTCCTCCTCACAGGGGTGTAGTGAGGCTTAATTAATTGTTGGGGAAGCACTTTGAGATTCTGGGATGAAAGGCACTATATAATGGTAATAATTTGCACCGACAAGGTACATTTCTTCCATGGAATTCCAAGCACTTTACAAACATTAATTAATCCTCATCACACCCTGGCAAGGTAGGTAAGTTTTCCCAGGATACACTAAACAAATCCACCATGTTATGAGTGGGAGGGAGGCGACTGCTCTGAACCCACTTTATTATTTATTCTTGGTGGGAACTTCCAGAAAGGCTGATGTGGACCCTGCTTCCCATTAGTCCAAACGATCTGCCATTCGCTTTTGATTACCGGCAAATATCGTATTCTGCTGGAGTGCTAATCATTCTGCTTGGGGGACACGTGTCCCAAGCAAAGCGAGCCATAAACAGCTGTCATTCCAATGGATATTAATGCCTATTGTCTCCCATTCTGGAGCTCTGTGCCTCCCCCATGTGAGGAGAATGGCGGCGAAGCGGGTGACATCTGTTTCAAAGACAGTGTGTAGCCACACTGGAGAGAACGCACCTGGCTTCCACTCTCAAACCCATGTAACCAGCAGCTTCCTGGCCCTTCTTTGTCACTAGCAGATTTTAAATTTCACATTTTGGATTTTCATCTCCATGCAGTGTGGGGGAGTAGAATTAAGGTGGTGGGTGGGGGACGGTGTTCTGGGCTTCATGCAAACAGGGCAGCCAGTATTTCCAGCATTAGGGGTCTGTCATAAATCAGCGGTGCAGAGGAAGCTCAAGTGTCAGGGCCCAAACAGCTCCCCTAAACCCTAACCACTCCACAGCTGAAATAAACCTAATGGGGAAAAAACGATCTCCAGCCAGACAAATGATTTCAACATGCTGAGTGGTTGACTTGTCAGTCTTGAGTGGCTCTCCGATTATACCTCCGTTCCTGCATCCCGGCTTTAATTCTGCAGATGCTCATTGACTGTAGCTTTCCAGAATGAAAAGAAGAAGAAAAAGAGCAAAGAAACTTGCTTGCTGTCATTGCTCACAGGCACTCGCACTTCAAGATGGTTGTCTCTCTCTCAGCCAGCCTCTTAGGCTGCAAGAGTGTGTGGCCAGTGAATTCTGTCACCTGGGGTAGTGTAAGTGACATCCCAACAAGGCTGCCCTCTGATCACTAGGTGTATAAGCTGCCTCCTGGCCTGGCCTGTGATTTCAAGCAAAGGCAATCACTGACACCAATCCAGCATCCTCTTTGAGTGAGTCCCCCTACCTTTCTAGTCTCAGTTTCCTCTTCAGTATGAATGAAGGGGTTGAAACATATCATTTTCTAAGGTCCCTTTTGACTCTAACATTTTATGGTGAATTGACTTGATAAAAATTCCCCCACTAGCGCTACTGTGCAGAGCCCCCGGCCAGCATGTCCTGAAAAGGACCTGAGTATGCATAGGTACTGATACCCTCACCCTTGAGATGGCCAACGCATCTGGGAAATTCTCTTCCATTCTGTTATTTACTCTGGGATGCTCTACAAATATTCTCATTTTCTCTGTGTGCCATGATATGTCAGAAGTTGGGCAGAACTACTCTACTGATTGGTCTACAGGTGAATAAACTGAAGCAAGGAACACGTGGGTAACTGCCAATCACCACTGAGCTGGTAGTCACAGCTGTGGGGCTGACCGATTCCAAAGACTGAGCTCTTAACTCTACACCAGGCTTCCCAAGCTAGGGGGCCCATTAAATCTATCAGAGGAGCTTTGGAAAATACCCATACCTGGCTCCAGAGGTTCTGATGTCACTAATCAGAGGTGGGAGGTAGATGTTTGTATTTCATTTAGGTTCCTCGAGTAATTCTAATACGCAGTTTAGTGCTGAGAAGCCTTGAGGAAGAGGGCTGGGACAGGTGATTCAGTGATGCTCCAGGGAGGAAGTAAGCTCCAATGCCCCTAATCTGACATGTCTTCTCTCTCTTTTTTTTTTTTTCATATGTCCAATTGGAAGATAATTTTATTAATAATAATAGATTAGCATTCATTGAATACCTATGATACATTACTTACACTTCATAACAACCCTGGAAAGAGGGCAGTACTGCTACACTCGTTTAATAGCAGGAAAACCAAGGTACAGAGCTGCTCAGCAACTTTGCCCTGTTCACACAGGTAGGAAGCAGTCGAGTCAGGATCCATCCTAGACAGCCTGATTAGGAGCCAGATCTCATTGCTAACCCATTAGGCAAGAATCTCCTGGGAGTCTGTAGTGAAACAGGCACTGACATGTCTTCTCTTAGAGAAGGCAAGAAGGGTGGCCCAGAGCTGGGCCTCATGTGGAAAGAGCTGCCCCCCCCCCCAGCTCTGCTGTAACAGCCTGACTCAGACACCCCCAGTGCTGGGAGGGAGCAGGCCAACTCTGCCTCCTAGCCGTGGAGTTCCACCATCCTCTCCACCAGGGGTGTGAATGATACAACCCTCTCTGGAGGCAGGGGTCTATTCTGCTTTCTGTTGCTTAGCATATTGGAAACTGGGTAACTTATAAAGAAAGGGAACTTATTTCTTACAGTTATGGAGGCTGAGAAGTTCAAGGTTGTGGAGCTGCATCTTGTGAGGGATATTTTGCTGGTGGGACTCTGCAGGGTCTCAGGTGGTGCAGGGCACCACATGGCGAGAGAGCTGGGTATGCTCATGTGCTAGGTCAGGTCTCTCTTCCTCTTCTTAGAAAGCAGCCAGTCCCACTCACATGATAACCCATCAGTCCATTAATCCATGAATGGATCCATATCTTCATGAGGGCACAGTCTCTTGAAGCCTCCTCCTGTCAATATTGCCACATTGAGAACTAAATTTTTTTTTTTGTAGCATTTTATTTTTTCTTTTTTTAAGCTTTGGAAAAAATTTATTCTGTAACTGAAAATACTTAGCTTTCCATTAAGTTGGAAGTTCATGGAAAATGTCTTTTTTTCTAGAATGTTACAACCAATTTCTGCTTATTTTCTTTCCAAGTGCCTTTTTTAAAATTATTTTTTATTAAATCATAACTTTGTACATTGATGTATTTATGGGGTTCAGGGTACTGCTTCGATATACAATGTGAAATGCTTACATTGAACTAAGTAACACTTCCATTACAATTATACTCATTTCTTAATAGTTTTGAAATGTACCATTGCATCATGCACATTAGGTGAGGTCCCCTCAAATACCCTCCCTCCTCCCACATCCCCCTCTCCTCCCCTCTCTCTCCTCTTCCCTTTTACTTTCTGGACTATAGTTATGTTTTGCCATTCATGTGAGCGTGTAGATGATTATATATTGATTTCATAGTACATTGGATACTTTTTTCCATTCTTGAGATAACTTTACTAAGAAGAATATGTTCCAGCTCCATCCAGGTAAACATAAAAGGTGTGAAGTCTCCATGTTTTGTATGACTGCATAGTATTCCATGGTGTACAAATACCATAATTTGTTAATCCATTCATGGGTCAATGGGCACTTGGGCTGTTTCCATGTCTTGGCTATTATGAATTGGGCTGCAATAAACGTTCTGGTGCAAATGTCTTTATTGTAAAATGATTTTTGATCATCTGGGTATATACCTAGTAGAGGAATTGCAGGATCGAATGGTAGGTCTACTTTTAGTTCCTTGAGTATTCTCCAAACTTCTTTCCAAAAAGGTCGTATTAGCTTGCATTCCCACCAGCAGTGTAGAAGCGTTCCCTTCTCTCTGCATCCAAACCAACATCTGCAGTTTGGGGATTTTGTAATGTGGGCTAATCTTACTGGAGTTAGATGATACCTCAAAGTGGTTTTGATTTGCATTTCTCTGATGATTAAGGATGATGAGCACTTTTTCATGTGTTTGTAGGCCAGGCGCCTATCTTTATCAGAGAAGTTTCTGTTCAAGTCTCTTACCCACATAGAAATGGGGTTATTTATTCTTTTCTTATTGATTAGTTTGAGTTCTCTGTAGATTCTAATTATCAGACCTTTGTCAGAAGCACGAACTGCAAAAATTTTGTCCCATTCTGAAGGTTGTCTGTTTGCTTTACTTACTGTGCTCTTGGCCGTGCAAAAGCTTTTTAGTTTGACCAGATCCCAGTAATGTATTTTTGGTGTTGCTTCAATTGCCGGGGGGGGGGGGAGGAGAGGGGGTCCTCCTCATAAAATATTCTCCCAGGCCAATTTCTTCAAGTGTTTTTATACTTTTATGTCTTAAATTTAAATCTTTTATCCAGTGAGAATCAATTTTTGTTAATAGTGAACGGTAAGGGTCCAGTTTCAGTCTTCTATAGGTTGCCAGCCAGTCCCAGCACCATTGGTTAAATAAGGAGTCTTTCCCCCACTGAGTATTTTTGATAGGCTTGTTGAAGATCAAATGATGATATGTAGGTGGGTTCCTCTCTTGGTTCTCTATTCTGTTGCATAAATCTACCACTCTGTTTTTGGGCCAGTACCATGCTGTTTTGCTCACTATAGATTTATATTATAGCCTGAAGTCTGGTAATATGATACCTCCTGATTTGTTCTTATTTCTGAGTAATGTATTTGCTGTTTGAGATTTTTTCTGATTCCATATAAAACGAAGTACTTTTTTTTCAAGTTCTTTAAAGTATGACAATGGTGCTTTAATAGGGATTGCATTAGATCTGTAGATTGCTTTGGGTAGTATTGGCATTTTAATAATGTTGATTATTCCCAGCCATGAGCATGGTATGTTTTTACATTTGTTAACATCTTCAGCTATTTCTTTTCTCAGAGTTTCATAGTTCTCTTTATCAAGATCTTTCATGTCCTTTGTTAGGTAAATTTCCAGATATTTCATCTTCTTTGGCACTATTGTAAAAGGAATGAAGTCCTTGATTGTTTTTTTCAGCTTGACTATTGTTAGCATATATAAAAGCTACTGACTTGTAAGTATTGATTTTGTATCCTGAGATGCTGCTGTATCCCTAGATCACTTCTTTTTTTTTTTTTCTAATTTTTTTATTGTTGGGGATTCATTGAGGGTACAATAAGCCAGATTACACTGATTGCATTAGTTAGGTAAAGTCCCTCTTGCAATCGTGTCTTGCCCCTCAAAGGTGTGGCACACACCAAGGCCCCACCTCCTCCCTCCTTTCCACTCTCTGCTCTTCCTTTCCCCACCCCTCCCTCCTTCTTTCTCTCTCTGCTCTCCCCTTCCCCCACCCCCACCATGATCTTAATTGTCATTAATTGTCCTCTATCAAAATTGAGTACATAGGATTCATGCTTCTCCATTCTTGTGATGCTTTACTAAGAATAATGTCTTCCACTTCCATCCAGGTTAATACGAAGAATGTAAACTCTCCTTTTTTTTTTTAATAGCTGAATAGTATTCCATGGTATACATATACCACAGCTTGTTAATCCATTCCTGGGTTGGTGGGCATTTAGGCTGTTTCCACATTTTGGCGATTGTAAATTGAGCTGCAATAAACAGTCTAGTACAAGTGTCCTTATGATAAAAGGATTTCTTTCCTTCTGGGTAGATGCCCAGTAATGGAATTGCAGGATGAAATGGGAGGTCTAGCTTGAGTGCTTTGAGGTTTCTCCATACGTCCTTCCAAAAGGAAGTCCCACCAGCGGTGTAAAAGTGTTCCCTTCTCTCCACATCCACGCCAGCATCTGCAGTTTTGAGATTTTGTGATGTGGGCCATTCTCACTGGGGTTAGATGGTATCTCAGGGTGGTTTTGATTTGCATTTCTCTAATAGATAGGGATGATGCACATTTTTTCATATGTTTGTTAGCTATTCATCTGTCTTCTTTAGAGAAGGTTCTATTCATGTCTCTTGCCCATTGATATATGGGATTGCTGGCTTTTTTCATGTGGATTAATTTGAATTCTCTTTTGTTATCAAGCTTTTGTCTGATTCAAAATATGCAAATATCCTTTCCCATTGTGTTGGTTGTCTCTTTGCTTTGATTGTTGTCTCCTTAGCTGTACAGAAGTTTTTCAGTTTAATGAAGTCCCATTTGTTTATTTTTTTTGTTGTTGCAATTGCCATGGCATTCTTCTTCATGAAGTCTTTCCCCAGACCAGTATCTTCCAGTGTTTTTCCTATGCTTTCTTTGAGGATTTTTATTGTTTTATGCCTTAAATTTAAGTCCTTTATCCATCTTGAATCAATTTTTGTGAGTGGGGAAAGATGTGGGTCCAGTTTCAGTCTTTTACTTGTGGATATCCAGTTCTCCCAACACCATTTATTGAATAGGGAGTCTTTCCCCCAAGGTATGTTCTTGTTTGGTTTATCAAAGATTAGGTGGTTGTAAGATGTCAGTTTCACTCCCTGGTTTTCTATTCAATTCCAGGTGTCTATGTCTCTGTTTTTTGTGCCAGTACCATGCTGTCTTGGCCAGTATGGCTTTGTAGTACAGCCTCGAATCTGGTATGGTGATGCCCCCAACTTTATTTTTATTGCTAAGAACTGCCTTAGCTATATGTTTTTTTTTCTGGTTCCATACAAAACGCAGAATCATTTTTTCCAAATCTTGAAAGTACGATGTTGGTACTTTGATAGGAATGGCATTGAACACGTAGATTGCTTTGGGAAGTATAGACATTTTAACAATGTTGATTCTTCCCATCCACGAGCATGATATGTTCTTCCATTTGTTAATATCCTCTGCTTTTTCCTTTCTGAGGATTTCATAATTTTCTTTCTTTTTTTTTTTTATTGAATCATAGCTGTGTACATTGATATGATCATGGGGCATCATTCACTAGCTTCACAAACCGTTTACCAAGTTTCACATATATATACCCTTGTAAGATGCACCGCTAGTGTAATACCACCAATCCCCTTCCCTCTACCCACCTCCCCCTCCCTCCCCTCCCTTTTCCCCTTCCCCCTATTCTTAGGTTGTAACTGGGTTATAGCTTTCATGTGAAAACCCTAAATTAGTCTCATAGTAGGCTGAGTACATTGGGTATTTTCTCTTCCATTCTTGAGATACTTTACTAAGAAGAATATGTTCCAGCTCCATCCATGTAAACATGAAAGAGGTAAAGTCTCCATCTTTCTTTAAGGCTGCATAATATTCCATGGTGTACATATACCACAATTTATTAATCCATTCGTGGATCGATGGGCACCTGGGCTTCTTCCATGACTTAGCAATTATGAATTGGGCTGCAATAAATATTCTGGTACAAATATCTTTGTTATGACGTGATTTTTGGTCTTCTGGGTATATGCCCAGTAGAGGAATTACAGGATTGAATGGCAGATCTATTTTTAGATCTCTAAGTGTTCTCCATATCTCTTTTCAAAAGGAATGTATTAATTTGCATTCCCACCAGCAGTGCAAAAGTGTTCTCTTTTCTCCACATCCGCGCCAACATCTCTGGTCTTGGGATTTTGTGATAGAGGCTGGTCTCACTGGAGTTAGATGGTATCTCAAAGTAGTTTTGATTTGCATTTCTCTGATGATTAAAGATGATGAGCATTTTTTCATATGTCTGAAGGCCACACACCTGTCTTCTTCAGAGAAGTTTCTCTTCAAATCCCTTGCCCAGCCTGTGATAGGATCCCTTGTTCTATTCTTGCTAATGCGTTTGAGTTCTCTGTGGATTCTGGTTATTAAACCTTTGTTGGAGACATAACCTGCAAATATCTTCTCCCATTCTGATGGCTGTTTGCTTGCTTTACTTACTGTGTTCTTGGCTGTGCAGAAGCTTTTTAGTTTGATCAAGTCCCAGTAGTGTATTTTTGAAGCTGTTTCAATTGCCTGGGGGTTCCTCCTCATAAAATACTCGCCCATCCCAATTTCTTCAAGGGTTTTCCCTGCACTCTCCTCTAGTATTTTTATAGTTTCATGTCTTAAGTTTAAATCTTTGATCCAGTGAGAGTCTATCTTAGTTAATGGTGAAAGGTGTGGGTCCACTTTCAGTCTTTTACAGGTTGCCAGCCAGTTCACCCAGCACCATTTGTTAAATAGGGAATCTTTTCCCCACTGAATGTTTTTAATTGGCTTGTCAAAGATTAAATAACGGTAAGTAGCTGGATTCATCTCTTCATTCTCTATTCTATTCCAGACATCTACCTCTCTGTTTTTGTGCCAATACCATGCTGTTTTGATCACTATTGATTTGTAGTATAGTCTGAGGTCTGGTAGCGTAATTCCTCCTGTTTTGTTTTTATTTCTGAGTAATGTCTTGGCTATTTGAGGTTTTTTCTGATTCCATATAAAACGAAGTATTGTTTTTTCCAGATCTTTAAAGTATGACAGTGGAGCTTTAATAGGGATTGCATTGAAATTATATATTGCTTTGGGTAGTACAGACATTTTAACTATGTTGATTCTTCCCAGCCATGAGCATGGTATGTTTTTCCATTTGTTAATATTTTCAGCTATTTCTTTTCTTAGAGTTTCATAGTTCTCTTTATAGAGATCTTTCACGTCCTTTGTTAGATAAATTCCCAAATATTTCATCTTCTTTGGCACTACTGTGAATGGGATAGAGTCCTTAACTGTTTTTTCAACTTGACTATTGTTGGTATATATAAAGGCTACCGATTTATGAATGTTGATTTTGTAACCTGAGACACTGCTGTATTCCTTGATCACTTCTAAGAGTTTTGTAGTAGAGTCCCTAGTGTTTTCCAGATATACTATCATATCATCTGCAAAGAGTGAAAGTTTGATCTCTTCTGACCCTATATGGATACCCTTGATCGCCTTTTCTTCCCTAATTGCAGTGGCTAAAACTTCCATTACAATGTTAAAAAGCAATGGAGACAATGGGCAGCCTTGTCTGGTTCCTGATCTGAGTGGAAATGATTCCAATTTAACTCCATTCAATATGATATTAGCTGTGGGTTTGCTGTAGATGGTCTCTATCAGTTTAAGAAATGTCCCTTCTATACCGATTTTCTTAAGTGTTCTGATCATGAAGGGATGCTGGATATTATCAAAAGCTTTTTCTGCATCAATTGAGAGAATCATATGGTCTGTGTTTTTTAATTTGTTTATGTGCTGGATTACATTTATAGATTTACGTATATTGAACCAGCCTTGAGATCCTGGGATAAAACTGACTTGGTCATGATGTATAATTTGTTTGATGTGTTGCTGGATTCTGTTTCTTAGGATCATGTTGAATATTTTTGCATCTATATTCATTAGTGATATCGGTCTATAATTTTCTTTTCTTGTTGGGTCTTTCCCTGGTTTGGGGATCAGGGTGATATTTGCTTCATAGAACGTGTTGGGTAGTCTTCCTTCTTTTTCTACCTTTTGGAACAGGTTAAGTAATATAGGTACTAATTCCTCTTTAAAGGTTTGGTAGAATTCAGACGTGAAACCATCTGGTCCCAGGCTTTTCTTTTTAGGGAGGTTTTGTATGGTTGATGCTATTTCCGAACTTGATATGGACCTGTTCAACATTTCCACTTGATTCTGGCTAAGTCTTGGAAGGTGACGTGCTTCCAAGTATTGGTCAATTTCCTTCAGATTTTCATATTTCTGAGAATAAAGTTTCTTGTAATATTCATTAAGGATTTTTTGGATTTCTGAGGAGTCTGTTGTTATTTCGTCTTGTTGTTTCTGATTGATGAGATTAGAGATTTTACTCTTTTTTTCCTGATTAGGTTGGCCAAAAGTTTATCTATTTTATTGACCTTTTCGAAAAACCAGCTTTTTGATTTATTGATCTGTTGTATTATTCTTTTGTTTTCAATTTCATTTAATTCTGCTCTAATTTTGGTTATTTCTTTTCTTCTACTGGGTTTGGGGTTGGAATATTCTTCCTTTTCCAGTTGCTTGAGATGTCCCATTAAGTTGTTAACTTCCTCTCTTTCCGTTCTCTTGAGGAAGGCTTGCAGTGCTATAAATTTCCCTCTTAGAACTGCCTTTGCGGTGTCCCAGAGGTTCTGATAGGTCGTGTGTTCATTGTTGTTTTGTTCCAAAAAAATGGCGATTTCTTTCTTAATCTCATCTCTGACCCAGCTATCATTCAGCATAAGGTTATTTAACGTCCATGTTTTTGTATGAGTATGCAGATTCCTGTTGTTACTCAGCTCAAGTTTTATTCCATGGTGGTCCAAGAAGATGCATGGAATAATTTCTATTCCTTTAAATTTACTGAGGTTAGACTTGTGACCTAAGATGTGATCGATTTTGGAGTAAGTTCCATGGGCTGATGAGAAGTATGTGTATTCAGTTTTGTTGGGATGAAAGGTTCTGTAGATGTCTGCTAAATCCAAATGTTGGATGGTTAGGTTTAAGATTTCTTTGCTCAGCTTCTTGTTGGAGGATCGATCCAACACTGCCAAAGGAGTGTTGAAATCTCCGACGATTATGGAGCTGGAGGAAATCAAGTTGCTCATGTCTGTTAGAGTTTCTCTTATAAATTTAGGTGCATTCTGGTTGGGTGCATGGATATTAATAATTGAGATCTCATCATAGTGAGTATTACCCTTAACAAATATGAAGTGACTGTCCTTGTCCTTCCTTACTTTTGTTGGTTTAAAGCCTATTGTATCTGCAAATAAAATTGCAACACCTGCTTTTTTCTGATTACCATTTGCCTGAAATATGGACAACCATCCTTTCACCCTGAGTCTGTATTTGTCTTTTAGGTTAAGATGTGACTCTTGTATGCAACAGATATCTGGCCTGAGTTTTTGTATCCAGTCAGCTAACCTATGCCTCTTTAGAGGACTGTTTAAGCCGTTCACATTAATGGAGAATATTGATAAGTCTGGTGAAGTTTTGGGTATCGAGTTTTTCAAAAGTCCAGTGGGTATTTTTAATCCTTTTGCCAGTGTGGAAATTGGAGTTTGATCCGAAGTTTCTGAGTGAGTTTACTTTTGTGGTATAGGATTGGGTTGGTCATTATGGAGGATAGGTCTGAGAATATCCTGAAGAGCTGGTTTGGTTATGGCAAATTTCTTCAACATATGAATGTCATTAAAGTATTTAATTTCTCCATCATAAATGAAACTCAGTTTAGCTGGATACAAGATCTGTGGTTGAAAGTTATTTTGCTTTAGGAGATTAAAATTCGGTGACCACCCTCTTCTGGCTTGAAAAGTTTCAGCAGAGAGATCTGCAGTCATTCTAATATTCTTCCCTTTGAAGGTAATGGTTTTCTTTCTCCTGGCAGCTTTGAGGATTTTCTCCTTCATATTAACTTTTGTGAAGTTAATTATGATATGCCTTGGGGATGTCTTATTGGGGTTGAGTCATGCTGGGGTTGTGAAGCTGTCCGCTATCTGAATTTCAGAATCTCTAGGCATGTCTGGAAAATTCTCTTTCATAATTTCATGCAGAAGGGCCTCTGTGCCCAGTGAGGCCACTTCATCTGTTTCTGGAACTCCTATGATTTGGATATTCGCCTTCTTCTAATTATCCCAGAGCTCTCTGAGTGAGTGATCCGTTTTTGCTCTCCATTTCTCTTCCTCTTTGAGAGTTTGGGAGCATTCAAAGGCTTTATCTTCGATGTCAGAAATCCTTTCTTCTGCTTGCTCCATTCTGTTACTGAGGGATTCTACTGTATTGTTCATATCTTTGAGGGCTGCAAATTCTTGCTTCAGTGTGTCTAAGTCTTTGGTGGTTTTGTCTTTAAATTCGTTAAATTCTTGAGACAACTTTTGAATTTCTCCTCGAATTCCTAATTCCACTTTGTTAATCTTTCTGCAATCCAAATTCGATTTCTGATATCTCAGCCAGTTGTTTATGAATGGGATCTTCAATTGCATCTGCCATATCTTTCCTTGGGGGGGTTGATCTATTCTGGTTATTCATGTTACCAGAGTTTTTCCGCTGATTCCGCCCCATGGTTGTTTTACTCCCTCTGATTTGTTCCCCTGGGGCTTTGTCGATGGCCTGTACAGTGTTGTGGCCTGAGAAACTGGGGCCCTGTCTCTCATAATTTTCTTTATAGAGGTCCTTCACCTCCTTTGTTAAGTATATTCCTAGGTATTTCATTTTCTTTGAAACTATAGTGAAGGTAGTTGTGTCCTTAATTAGCTTCTCATCTTGACTGTTATTGGCGTATACAAAGGCTACTGACTTCTGCACATTGATTTTATATCCTGAAACATTACTGTGTTCTTTGATGACTTCTAGGAGTCTTGTGGTTGAATCTTTGGGATTCTCTAAGTATAAGACCATGTTGTCAGCAAAGAGGGAGAGTTTGTCCTCCTCTGCTCCCATTTGGATTCCCTTTATTTCCTTGTCATGCCTAACTGTATTGGCTAGAACTTCTAGCACTATGTTGAATAGTAAAGGTGACAGAGGACAACCTTGTCTGCTTCCAGTTTTAAGAGGAAAAGCCTTCAGTTTTACTCCATTCAGTAAAATATTAGCTGTGGGTTTGTCATAGATAGCTTCAATCAGTTTTAGAAATGTGCCACCTATGCCTATACTCTTCAGTGTTCTAATTAGAAAAGGATGTTGGATTTTATCGAATGCTTTTTCTGTATCTCTTGAGAGATCATATGATCTTTATTTTTGCCTCTGTTAATATGGTGGATGACGTTTACGGACTTGCGTATGTTAAACCAGCCTTGCATCCCTGGGATAAAGCCTACTTGATCATGATGTATGACTTTTTTGATGATAAGCTGTAATCTATTGGCTAGGATTTTTTGAGAATTTTTGCATCTGTATTCATGAGAGAAATTGGTCTGAAATTCTCCTTTTTGGTTGGATCTTTTCCTGGTTTTGGTATCAGGGTGATGTTTGCTTCCTAGAATGTGTTGGGGAAGATTCCTTCCTCCTCAATTTTTTGGAATAATTTCTGCAGTACAAGAATACGCTCTTCATTGAAGGTTTGATAGAATTCTGGTGTGAAGCCATCTGGACCAGGGCATTTTTGGTTGGAAGATTTTTTATTGTTTCTTTAATCTCAGTGCTTGAAATTGGTGTGTTCAGTAGCTCTATTTCTTCCTGGCTGAGTCTAGGGAGAGGGTGTGATTCCAAATATTGATCCATTTCCTTCACATTGTCAAATTTCTGGGCATAGAGTTTCTGGTAGTATTCAGAGATGATCTCTTGTATCCCTGTGGGATCAGTTGTTATTTCCCCTTTATCATTTCTGATTGAGGTTACTAGAGATTTTACTTTTCTATTCTTCGTTAGTCTGGCCAATGGTTTATCTATTTTATCAATTTTTTCAAAAAACCAACTCCTTGTTTCATTAATTTTCTGAATGATTCTTTTGTTTTCAATTTTATTGATCTCTGATTTGATTTTGTATATTTCTTTTCTTCTACTGAGTTTAGGCTTAGATTGTTCTTATTTTTCCAATTCCATAAGATGGCTTGTGAGATTGTTGATGCGCTCTCTTTCTGTTTTTCGAATGTAGGCATCTAAAGCGATGAATTTTCCTCTCAAAACTGCTTTTGCAGTATCCCAGAGGTTTTGGTAGCTTGTGTCTTCATTTTTTTTATGCTCATGGAAGTTAATGATTTCCTGTTTTATTTCTTCCTGCACCCATCTGTTCTTCAAGAAGATTGTTTAATTTCCATGCCTTTGTGTGGGCATTTTTGTTAGAGCATTTTTGTTAGAGTTGAGTTCCACCTTTAGTGCCTTATGGTCTGAGAAGATGCAAGGTAAAATTTCAATTCTTTTGATTCTGTTGATATTTGTTTTGTGTCCCAGGATATGATCAATTTTGGAGACTGTTCCATGGGGTGATGAGAAGAATGTGTATTCTTTATCTTTGGGATGAAGTGTTCTATATGCGTCTATCAAGCACAGGTTTTCTAGGGTCTCATTTAAATCTCTTATATCTTTGTTTAATTTCTGTTTAGAGGATCTGTCCAGCTCTGTAAGAGGTGTGTTAAAGTCCCCTGTTATTATGTTATTATCAGTTATCATATTTCTCAGACTGAGTAAAGTCTGTTTGAAGAATCTGGGAGCATTTAAATTTGGTGCATATATATTTAGAATTGAAACATCTTCTTGTTGTATTTTTCCCTTGACCAATATAAAGTGACCATCTTTGTTTTTTTTTTTTTTTTACTTTAGTTGCTTTAAATCCACATGTATCTGAAAATAAGATCGCAACTCCTCTTTTCTTCTGAATTCCATTTGCCTGAAAAATTGTCTTCCAACCCTTGACTCAGAGTTTTAATTTGTCTTTTAAAGCCAGGTGTGTTTCTTGCAGACAGCAAGTGGATGGCTTGTGTTTTTTAATCCAGTCAGCCAAGCTATGTCTCTTCAGTGGTGAATTCAAGCCATTAACATTTATTGAGATAGCTGATAAGTGTGGTTGTATTCTATTTATCTTATTTTGTGACAGTCCATTGCTTAGTTTTATCTTTTGTATCAGTATGGAAGTTAGGTTCTGTCCTTTAATTTCTGAGATCTTACTTTGCTGCTGATCCATTGTGATGGTCAATGTATAGAACAGATTGAATTATTTCCTGTAGAGCTGATCTTGTTTTTTGTGAATTTCCTCAATGTTTGTATATCAGTAAATGATTTGATTTCTCTGTCAATTTTAAAGTTTAGCTTAGCAGGGTATAGAATTCTGGGCTGGAAATTGTTCTGTTTAAGTAGATTAAAGGTAGATGACCACTGTCTTCTTGCTTGGAAAGTTTCATTAGAGAAGTCTGCAGTCACTCTGATGGATTTGCCCCTGTAGGTCAACTGGCGCTTACTCCTGGCAGCTTGCAGAATCTTTTCTTTTGTCTTGGCTTTGGACAGGTTTGTCACAATGTGTCTTGGAGAAGCTCGGTTAGAATTGAGGCAACCTGGGGTTCAATATCCCTCTGAAAGCAGTTTGTCAGACTCTTTGATGATATTTGGGAGATTTTCATTGATAATATTCTCTAGTATGGCTTCCATTCCTCTGGGGCATTCTTCTTCCCCTTCTGGGATTCCTATAACTCGTATGTTGGAATGCTTCATAAAGTCACATAATTCTGGCAGTGAACGTTCTGCTTTCTCTCTCTTCTTTTCTGCCTCTTTAACTATCTGAGTTATCTCAAGAACTTCGTACTCTATCTCCGAAAATCCTTTCTTCTGCATGGTCTAACCTGTTGCTGATACTTTCCATTGCATATTTAAGTTCCCTAATTGACTGTTTCAGTTCCTTCAGCTCTGCTATATCTTTTTTATATTCTTCATATTGTTCATGTCTTATTTGATTCTGTTTTTGGATTTCCTTTTGGTTATTTTCCACTTTATTAGCAGTTTCCTTCATTGTTTCCATCATTTCTTTCATTGTTTTCATCACGTGTATTCTAAATTCCCTTTCTGTCATTCCTAACATTTCTTTATAGGTGGAATCCTCTATAGTAGCTACCTCATGGTCCCTTGGTGGGGTTGTTCTGGACTGGTTCTTCATGTTGCCAGGAGTTTTCTGCTGATTCTTCCTCATGAGTGATTTCTTTTATCTGTTTCCTTGCCCTAATTTTCACTTCCTCTTGCTCTTTAAATTCCTGTGCCTGTGGACTAAGGTTTTGATGAGTCCTTTTGGTACAGGACCAGAAGGATAAGAAGGTGGAAGAACAAGAAGGGATAAAAGAAAGAAAAAGAAAGAAAGAAAAGAAAATAGAGAAAGGAGAGGTTGTGGGTAAAAGGGAATATTGAGAAAAGGAAGACAAGCACAGAAAGAGGGAGACAGAGCAATATAGGTGTACAGTAGGGTACTTTGACACAACCTTTAAAAAATCCCAACCTATGGGTGTGCCCGGTTTGGTAGTTCCCTTGACGTCAGGAGGTCTTTGCTAACCTGATTAGACACAGTACCCCACCTCCACCAAGTAGAGAGGATAGACAAAAACGCTATTAATCAAACCAAAACAAGCAAATAGAATACTTTACGGGATAAAATTGGGTGAAAAACCAAATAATAGGGGTAGAAACACTAGCAAAAATGGAGTTCTAGTTATTGAAAAAGGCAGCAATGGAACATTGTATTTAAACTAGAAAAATGGAGAAAAAAAGAAAGAAAAAAGAAAAGAAAAATTTGTATGGAAAAGGTTGAAATTTAAAAACAAAACAACAACAATAAAATAAAAAACAAACAACAACAAACAAACAAACAAAAAGAAAGCAGTATATATATCTTGTTGAATATTATCTGGGCAATAGGTGGTCTTCTGGGGTATGAGATGTTAATCACAATGCTGATACGACTGGAGGCCTCCGCTGATTTCTCAAACCCCTCAGGGTAGACACCCTAAATCTCTCTTCAGCCCTCTTAAAAGGCACTTTACACTTCTAAACTTGGCTAAGCAGAAGCTTTCTCAGGGAAGTGCTTGTCGCTGGGATCACTGCTGAAGTGGCTATCCACTTACCCAGTGTGCCAAAACTGGTTTCACTCTGCCCCTGAGAGTTAAGGCTGTAAGGCGGCTCAGTCCCCACCTTTAGGCTGCTCAGTCACTAGGTTACTGGGATCCCACTGGATCCTTGCTCTGTGACCCTGAGGGCGGAGCTTGCTGGGGCAGTTCTCTCCCAATGGCTCCCTGCGGCCCACAGCTGAACATTATTAGCTCAGTCTGGCTCAGCGGCTCAGTTAGGGCCCTAGACAATGCCCAAAGTTCTCCACACTCCTGCTCAAGCTCTCCCCAAGGTATTTCAACTGAGTGCCAAGTCCCAAAACACCAAAACAGTTCACAGGTAAGGCCTTTCCGGTTTGCAGTCTCACTGCTGCTGTACTTAGAGCTGCCGGTGGTATTAGACAGATTGAACACACACTACCACTTGCCAGTTTTCCACTGTTTTTGTCCTCCTCTTGGGGTCCAGAAGTCTCTCGCTGACTTCTTGTATCCTCAAAGGGATGATTATAGGCAGATCCCACCTGCCAGAGATGCCTGGAGTCTTATCTCCCAGACTCACGGTGCCCAGTTGCGGGGAGGCTTTTACTCAGCTGCCATCTTGCTCTCCCAGCTAGATCACTTCTAAAAGTTGTGAAATTGAGTTCCTGGGAATTTCCAGGTAAGGATCATATCATTAGTCAAGAGTGAGAGTTTGATCTCCTCTGACCCTATTTGGATTGCCTTCTCTGGCCTGATTTCAATGGCTAAGATTTCCATTACTATGTTGAATAACAGTGGAGACAGTGGGCATCTTTGCCTCATTCCTGATCTCAGTGGAAATATTTTCAATTTTACACCATTTAATAGGATATTGGCTGTGGGTTTGCTGTAGATGGCCTCTATCAATTTAAGAAATGTCCCTTCTATGCCACTTTTCTTAAGAATTCTGATCATGAAAGGATGATGGATATTATCAAAGGTTTTTTCTGTGTTCATTGAGAGACTCATATGGTCTTTGTTTTTTATTTTATTGATATGATGTGTTATATTTATAGATTTGCATATGTTGAAGCAACCATATAACCCTGGAATAAAACCAACTTGATCATGGTGTATAATTTTTTTGATGTGTTATTGAATCCTATTTGCTAAGATCTTACTGAATATTTTTGCATCAATATTCATTAATGGTATTAGTCTATAATTTTCTTTCTTTGTTGGATCCTTTCCTGGTTTGGGTATCAGAGTGATATTTGCTTCATAGAATGCGTTGGGAAGTATTCCATCTTTTTCTATGCTTTGGAAAATGTTGTATAATATAGGTACTAGTTTCTCTTGAAAGGTTTGATTGAATTTGGATGTGAAGCCATCTGGTTCTGGACTTTTCTTTTTAGGGAGATTTCATATTGTTGATGCTATTTCAGTGGTTGAAATAGGTCTATTCAAGATTTCTAATTCTTTCTGGTTGAATCTAGGAAGGTTGCATGCTACCAAGTATTGACCCATTTCCTTCAGATTTTCATATTTCTGGGAATAGAGATTTTTGTAATAATCATTGAGAATTTTTTTAATTTCTGAAATGTCTTGTTATTTCTCCTTTATCGTTTGTGATAGATGATATTAGAGATTTTACTTTTCTATTTCTGGTTAGGTTGGCCAAAGATTTATCAATTTTGTTAATCTTTTCAAAAACCAACTTTTTGTTTCATTGATATTCTGAATGATTCTTTTGTTTTCAATTTCATTTAATTCTGCCCTAGTTTTGGGAGAACTAAATTTTAACATAAGTTTTGGGGGAGACAAACATTCAAACTACAGCAGTAGGTTTTGTTGTCACTGTTGTGGAGAAGGAGTGACAGGTCCGTGTGGTGGAGGCCTTGAATCACTGGCTCCAACTGCAGTGCTCCTGTTTCTGAAATTCAGCACAGTGGGTTGGAAGGTGCATGGGCCTGAGGGTCTCCCAGTTAGTATTTGTATGACCTTGGATAAAACACTTGAGGCTATAGTAGAGATAACATGAAGTGCTGTACAGGCAAGTGTCCACCAGAGGGTTTAACAATAACAGGTGCTCAATAAAGTGCTAGGCGTTCTAGGGCAGGATTGAGGAGGTAAAAATGAGCAGGAATCACCCTGAGTCTTGGCCCTTGGAAAGTTGGTTGTTTTAAGGGCAGGAAAGAATAGTTTAAGCTCACAGACTCTGGAGCCACACCATTTGGGTTTGAAGGTTGGCTTTTCCTCTTCCTTGCTGTACACTTTAGCCATATTATTTACCCTCTCAGTACCTCAGTTTCCTTATCTGCAAAATGGGCATAATGACAGTGTATACTTGAAAGAGTTATTGTGAAGATTAAATAATTGAATGCATGCGCATAGTTTGGACAGTGCCTGAGACACAGAAGGCTGGCCATACATGTTAGTTGTCAGTACTATGATATAAACATGTAAACATGTAAATAAGAGATCTATGTAATGATCAACAAAATCAATGGGAGAAATGACAATAAGCAAAAATGAAACTCTTCGAGGAAAAAATATATTTCTCACATATACCTTAAAAATTAAAGGGCTGGGTATGGTGGCTCACGCCTGGATTCTAGCACTCTGGGAGGCTGAAGCGGGTGGATCTCTTGAGCTTAGGAGTTTGAGACCAGCTTGAGCAAGAGCAAGACCCCATCTCCACTAAAAATAGAAAAAACTATCTGGACATCATGGTAGGCACTTTTAGTCTCACCTACTTGGGAGGTTGAGGCAAGAGGATCACCTGAACCCAAAAGACTGAAGTTGCTGTGAGTTATGATGATGCCACAGCACTCTACCCAAGGTGATAGAATGAGACTGTCTCAAAAAAAAAAAAAAGATAAAGAATGAATTTTCTGCTACATCTGCAAACACATACAGGTATAAGCTGAAGCAAATGATCTCACTGTCAGTTTATCATGAAACAGAGCTGTCAGTTTGTCATGAAACAGATGGTGGTGCCAGATATTTCTTTTTTAAAAAATACAGTGTTATGTTCTTTCTTTCCTTGAAGTGTGGTTCTCTCTGGGTATGCAGCTTCAAGGTCAAGGCTTCTGAACTTTCCAGATTCCATCTGGAGAAATTCTTCAGTTTAGAAGCATTGTGTTAGTTTCCCATTGCTACTCTAGAGAATGAGCACAAAGTCAATGGTTTTACACATGGTGTAATGACACAAATTTATTCTATTACAGTTCTGGAGGTCAAAAGTCTAAAATAAGAGCTTGTTGTGGTTGCATCTGGAGTGTTCAGGGGAGAATCTCTTTCCTTGCCTTCACCAGCTTCTGAAGTCTGCCTGCTGTCCATGGCTTGTGGTTCCTTCCTCCATCTCCAGAGCCAGCAGTGTAGACCTTTTCTCTTTTCTGACCTCTGCCTCTGTCTTATAAACACCACTGTGATAACATTGGACCCTTACAGATAATCTAGGATAATCTCTTTATCCACAGTTTCTTAACTTTATCAGTTCCACAACATTCCTTTTATCATGTAAGGTAACATATTCATAGAATCTGAGGTTTAGGAAGAGGACTTTTTTGTTTGTTTGTTTTTGAGAAAGAGACCCCTGCTAGAGTGCTGTGGATGTCAGCCTAGCTCATGGTAACTTCCAACTCTTGGGCTCAAGTGATCCTCCTGCCTCAATCTCCTGAGTAGCTAGGACAAAAGGCACTATTTTTAGTAGAGAAAGGCCTTGCTCTTGTGCTTGCTCAAGCTGGTCTCAAACTCCTGAGCTCAAAGTATCCTCTGGTCTCCTCCTCCCAGAGTACTGGGATTATAGGCAGGAGTCACCATGCCTGGACGAGGCGGAGGACATCTTTAAGGGGTCATTATTCAGCCTATCACAAGCATCTATTAGTCAAGCGTATTTTTTTCTTCCTAATCTGGATGGCCTTGTTTAAAATAACTAGCACATGTTATCATGAAAATTCTAAGTCCACCATAGGTTAGGAGGAGACAAATATGCCAGTGGTGAGGGGGAGTGAGAACCGTGTCTGATCACTGGTGGGGGCAGTAAGTAAGGGAAGGCTTTCTGCTGGAACTAAAACCTTAAAAATAATCTTGAGAAAGATGTAGGTCCAAAATATATTTTATTTACTCATCAAAGCACTTTTATAGAACTTGATGTATGCTAGGCATGATTCTGAGCCGTTCATACATATTCATTCAATCCTGCTTACCAGCACATTTAGTGCATTCTGCTAGCATTAGCCCCATTACATACAAGAGGAAACTGAGACACAGCCAAGGTTATGGGATATTCCCACAGGTGTACAGCTAGAAGAGGCAAGAGCTCCTGAGGTGGTCTTAGACCATCAAAGACAGCCTTGGTTCCAGGCCACCCGGGGCACTCTCTATCAGGACTCCAGGCGTCCTTGAATACACAATTTCCACAGTGTCCTGTTAGAAAGGCTTTCTTAGATGATGCAGTGTGAACTGGAGGAGAAGCCATTTTTATCTAATAGCAGTCCTTATCTTGCCTCTGGAAAGAACAAGGGCCCTAGGTAAGAAAGGAAGAGGTACTTTTAGAATCCAAGAGCTGGAACAGATTTTGATGATCATCCTACTCATCAAGGTTTCCCAAACTTCTAACCCTAGGAGAAAAGCAAAGTAGCTGAGTTGGCTTGGTGTTCCCAGGGCTTTGCCTGAATCTCCTGCCTCAAGCAAGAAAGTTTCTTTCAAGTCTCAAGCTCTAGTTTAAAAATTCATGATGCATTTTTATTTTTATTTTATTTCTAAACCTCTAATGTCTCTGTTAATGAACTGTTTTTCCAAACAATAAATCTTTGAATAAAAATTATGAGAACATTCTACAATGTATATCTGGGGGATTTTAGTGGTGGCCAGACCCACCTCTGAGCTGAACACCTATACCTATTCAAGGAGCAAGGATTCCAGCCCCACTTACTCCTGAGTCTAAGCTCTAAACTCATCAAATGGTGGTTTAGACCTGACTTGGACACAATCCTTTGAGAAGCAGGAAAAAACTGACTGCAGCCCATGACATGCATTAGACAGACCAGAGCAGTTTTAGTCTCTATCATTCCACCTTGGTGAGAAGTCCTGACCATTTAGTAAAAGTGCCTCTGTCTCAGTAGCCAACTGTCAATGAACCTATTTAAGACACTTGTGGGGGAAAGTAAGTCTAGTCCTCAACAGGCTGCCCACATGAAAGGGTCCTGTTGTCAACCTCTGGCTACTAAGGGCTGAGGTCTTAATCTTGCTTCTGGAATTGCCTTGTGCCAGATCATCCAAGCTGGTATGAAGAAGGCAGAGACAGTGGATGGGGACATGTGGTTGAAGCCATGAGCAGAGAATAGTGGTGCTGAATCCCCCTAATGACTTGAGGTTTTTTTTTTTTTAACTTGTATAAGAAGCAAATAACATCTTAATACAGCAGCACCTCCATAGCTGACCATTTCCCTACATTGACTGCCTCCTTAAGTTGACCTGATTTTCACAGCTGGGACGTGCACCACATGTACCTATCGATACAGTAGGCCTTGTTCCTTATGACTGCCTCCATATATTGACTAGTTTGTTACAGTCCCTTAGGTGCTCAACTCACAGAGGTTCTATTGTGTTTGGCAAGGGAGAGCTATCTATGCCTTTCAGTTTAAGTTCAATGGGTTTTTCCAAGCAGAAATCATAAAGTTTAGATTTAGGGCAGAAAAAATACAAGTATGCCAATAAAGGCAAGAGTCTGTTTTAGTTCTCTGGTTGGCTCACAGGGAAGATGGTAAATTCCTCCTAGTTACTGGTCACCTTTAGGTCTCAGATTACCAATGCTAGGAGGTGTGGTTCCAAACAGATGAGAAATCAGTTGTTTGGAATTCCAGAAGCCTAGGATCCATCAGTGGAGTGCCTGTATGCACACACCAGTCCAAGGTTCATGAGACTTTCCATCAAGGCCTGGTTTAAGCTGAGAGCAGGCTTAGAATGTGTTTCTGTCTAGGAATGTAGCCCAATCATGTGGGGCAGGAAGCAGGACATACTGGTTTATTTATTTATTTTATTTATTTTTTTTCCCCATTTTTTTATTGTTGGGGATTCATTGAGGGTACAATAAGCCAGGTTACACTGATTGCATTTGTTAGGTAAAGTCCCTCTTGCAATCGTGTCTTGCCCCCAGAAGGTGTGGCACATACCAAGGCCACATCCCCTCCCTCCTTCCCTCTCTCTGCTTTTCCTCCCCCACCATGACCTTAACTGTCATTAATTGTCCTCATATCAAACTTGAGTACATAAGATTCATGCTTCTCCATTCTTGTGATGCTTTACTAAGAATAATGTCTTCCATCTGAAGGGACTTGAGGACAAACCACAAATGTTCAAAGAGGCATAAACTATGAGAGTTTATCTCAACCTCAATTTTTTTTAAAAAAAATATATTTTTTTCTTTTCTTTTCTTTCTTTCTTTTTTTTTTTTTTTTTAAGAACCAGGTGGCTTTAGCACAGCCCTAAAGATCAGGATGAGGAAATGTCACTTTGCCATTCAACATATAGTTCAGAACCTCCTTTTAGATCTACTCTTAGAAATATGGTTCTAATCAGAATGAAATCATAGGAGGAGGTGCACAGGATGGGGAAATTCAGGAGCTGCACCAGGGGGCTCTTGGTGTTAAGACTCAACCCCCTGGGAGCTCCAGGCAGATCATTTCAGTTTGGCTCTAAGAGGGGATTCTCACATAGCACAAGGGAGTATTTGGAACCCTCCTTTGAAGGTTTTGCTTTTGTAAAAGACACAGTAATGGAAGAATTCACATAAGGGAAGGCACACAGCAGACTGGGTGTCCCTGTGGGCAGTGGACACCTCCGTTGGCAGAAACAGAACCTCAGCACCGAGGGGTGACTTTTTCTTCCTGCTGCTCCTGCATGAGATCTGCCACAGACTTGAAATCAAATGCATCCCTGGCACTTTGAAGTCTCCTCCCGGTTGGGGTTTTGGTGGAGGGATAATGAGTGGATGAAAGGCCCTTTTAGCTGGGGCTGTGAACAGCTAGTTCCGATGAATGGCTGTTAGCAACACAGGGCAGCCTGTTCAGAAAGAGCAGGAAACGATTAGCGAGGGGAAGGGAGCAGGAGGGAAGCAAGGCAGGAGCTGGGACAGGAAGGACCATCCTCAGAATGGGTGACTCACTGAGCTTCCGGGTTTGCCTCTTCTCATGCCTTTGAGTGGACTGAGGATAATACAGGGTGTGAGCTTGGAGAACAAGGCAGATTCTGGCGAGGTCTCCCTCTTGCCTGAACCCATTTATCCTCCTGTATTTATGGATCAAGGGTTGTAGTCTCCCCATTTGGGGCCACAAAGCAATCTCTCAACCCGAGGCTCCCTGGACTCCTCCCTGTGTGCTGTGGAGAAACTCTCCCTCTCGCTTTCCTCTGTTTTCTTACTGCTTAGATTTTCAGTATCCTTGAAATCTATCCTCAACGCATTACTTGGATTCTTTGAAATAAGGCTGCAGTGGTAGGCCTCAGTTGGGCTGAGATTCGGATGGTGAAGGCTCCAGTTTAGATGCAGCTCTTGTGCAGATGTGCTTCTGGTTTAGGGACCAGCAGCCTAAATGGTACTTGAGTCTGTGTATAACCGGAGATGCCCCAGGCCTTATGAATCTGTACATACCCATGAGCCACAGGATTTAACCACTTAGGTGTCACTGGCCCATGTTCCCTCACTTGTATGATGGAGGATGTCAGCACTGAGAAAAATTCCCTCTTTACTAGTCAGGGAGACTCTAAGAAGTGTCTCTCTTGCTCTCACCCATGGTTCATGTCCATGCAGCTTCTGTCCACCTGCTGAAGTCAGCTCTTTAGTAGTTCCTTAGCACCATCCTGGGCTGGAGTCCCCCTAGGGAGGCTATTGTCTGTGCAGATAAAGCTGTCTGCTGTGTCCCTTCCCATCTCTGAGGTGTCCAAGCTCTGCTGAGTTCTCTTCAGGGCTCCCTGCACAAAAGTAATTCCACGTTCTATGCAGAAGTACCAGGAAGCCCTCCCTGTTCTGCACTCTGGGCTGTGGTTTTTCACCTAAAGTAGTTCTGAAGCATTTGTGTCCTCAGAGTCACTAATGACTGTGTCCTTTCTCTGCGTGGCCCTCTCAGGGGCTGACTGAGGAGTCCAATTCTGGCATGAGTATTTGGCTGTCCCATCTCAGAGTCTTCCTCCTGTCCCATCCCAGGCTACTACAGCCAAAATTTCTCATTAATCTCTCTCTATTAATGCAAGTGGGCCTCTCCATGGCCAGCCTGATAGTAATGTTCAAAGTAAATGATAAAGGCCAGCCCCATAGTCATATCCAGACAACCAGATGATAAGAGCCAACATTAACTGAGCCAGATACTGTTCTCATTCCTTCACACTGCTCTGACCAGTTCACCTGAATGTCACCAAAGTCAGAATCTCCCTAGTGTTTCCACGAGATAGGTACTGCTATTGTCACCTACATGTTATAAGAAGGACACTGAGATTTGCCATAGGGCACATGCCTGGTCAGCCATAGAGCTCTCTTCACATCCAGGCCTGGTCAGCCATAGAGCTCTCTTCACATCTAGGTTGTCTGGATCCAGATGCCAGTCTCTTAACCCTCCTTGGGCCAAATCTGTCATGTGAGCCAGAGAGGAAGAACATTTTAGAAAAGCTAAAGATGGAAAGAAAACAAGAAGAAAAATGGAGGAAAAAAAAAAAAAGAAAAATTCCCAGATGCCCTATTATGGGCTGAATTGTCCCTCCCCTCACCCCCATGACATTTATGTTGAAGCACTAACTGCCAGCACCTCGGAATGTGGCTGTATTTGGAGACAGAGTCTTTCAACAGGCAAATGAAGTGAAATGAAGTCATTAGAGAAGGCTAATGAGAATAAGCCTAATAAGAAGAGATTAGATTAGAACACAGACCACACAGACCAGAGGATGACAATATGTCTGCAAGCCAAGGAGAAAGGCCTCAGAAACCACCCCTGCTAACACCTTGACTTTGGACTTCCAGCCTCCAGAACTGAGAAAGTAAACATCTGTTGTTTAAGCTACCCTGTGGTATTTTATTGTGGCAGCACTGGCAGAGGAGTGCATACTCCCAGCTGCCAGGATTTTTATGTGAAATCACTCCAGCACACTCTGTTCCACAGAGCTCGAAGGATGCCCAGAGAATCTGTCTTGTTCATTTTACAAAACAGAAAACTGAGGCCCAGAGAGGTGAGGAAATCACCCAGATGAAAATACATGTATTTTGAGAAGATAAAGGAAGACAAATAAAAAGAGCTTCTAAATTCAACATGGTACAAATCTTTGTTTTGCTTTATAAATGGAAAACTAAGAACCAGAGGGACGAAATAACTTGCTGAAGATTAAAATATATGTATGTCAATGAGGATAAGGAAAGGAAACCAAAAAATGAAAATAACCAGGAAGAACTTCTAAAATAAAGATTGCTCCATTTTGCATTATAAATTGAAAAAAATAGCTTCCTATTAGGTAAGAGCAATGTATTAAATGAGTTCTTCATACTGCTGTGGAGTAGGAGTGCAAATAGGAGTTTTGCTTACTGATTTCTCTGAGCATCATGTAAAACAAAGACATTTTCTAGCAAGAATCTACTGGAATTTGGGGCCAGTTGCTCTCACATTTCATTAATTTTTGTTTGTTAGTTTGGGGACATGATCTCTCTCTGTTGCCCTGGCTGGAGTTTGGTGGTGTCATCATAGTTCAATGTAACCTCAAACTACGGGGCTCAAGAGATTCTCCTGCCTCAGCCTCCTGGGACGACAGGTGCATGTTACCATTATACCTGGCTATTTTTTCTATTGTTTTATAGAGATGGGGTCTTGCTATGTTGCGCAGGTTGGTCTTCTGACTTTAAGCAGGCCTCCTGAAGTGCTAGGATTACAGGTGTGAGCCACTGTGTCTGGCCACATTTGACTAAATATGAAGGACATTTATTGGGCATTTCACATGGGCTCAGAGCTGTGCTCGTAGAGCTCACCATTTTGACCATATGCTCATAAATCCAGGGTGGTGCGAGAGACAGGATGACGGAGGTGCGAATGCACAAAGGGCTTGTGCAAGATCCACCTGTGCTGGGGCATCAGGCTGGATCAATGAGTAGGAAGCAATAAGCATTGCAAACATCAGGCTTGTGTTTAAGTATGAATCACCGCAAATGACTGAGGTTAATGTGAGCGCCTTTCCCTTCCCTAATAGAAAATGGAGCCAACCTGTGCCTCTGCTCACAGACTTAGTGATACCCGTGTGGTTTCCGTGTGGTCAGAAGCATTAGTTAGGGTCTTGTCGTATCTGTTAGGCGGGGCAAAGTCCATTTAGCAAATTAAAATAGTTTTTATTCCCCCAGCTAATTGTTTTTTAATTGTTTAAGTAAAAGGTTTTGGTTGTGATTAGAGGCTTTCAGTAAATTAAACCAGTTCACATTTTACAAGTTTAATATGTAGAGCCTAGAGAGGAGAAATGGTTTTGGTAACGTTTGTTATGGCAAGGACTTTGAAGTATGAATGTCGATGGTGAGGAGGCCTGAGACATTATCCGTTTTGACCCTCTCATCTTACCGCTGGAGGGAGAGAGGCCTAGAGAGGTTGTGCCATTTGACAGTGGGAGAAGCGAGGCCAAATCTGCCCAGGTCTAAGTGCACATTTTAAGGAAGTCCATCCACGGTCGGTACAGAAGGTTTCAATTAAATAGTTAACTGGCAAAACAGCTCATGCACAGAATAAACAGGCATGCAGAAATGATAATTAATGTGTTCCGCGTGTTTCTCACTTTAATGTGAGCTGGTCAGTACCTGATATTTAACTGGGCAGTTGTTGTAGGAAAAGTCAGCACATAATTTTGAGAATTTGAGCTAAGTGACTGACCTAAAGCTACACACAAGTGTGCACACACTACAGAAGACAAAATTGATATATTTTACTAGATTTTTTTTTTTTTTACGACAAATGTACGGAAAGACAATGAATGTTGTTGATGTGATGCAGAGTTTCTCAAAGTGTGTTCCTTGGAACCCCACATAACAGTGCAATGATGATCAGATGAGGAGAGAAATGATTCCTTGGTCAAATAAAGTTAGAAAATAGCAGGTTAAGCAGCTTAAGCACATTGTTTCCCCTTTATTTTCCTCCTGGGCTTTGCTTGTTAGCTCATCCTTCACCTCTAAGCCTTGGCTCTGCTCTGCTTTCCTTTCCTCGCCTCCATTTTTCCTTCCTTTCTCCCCCACCCCCCATCCCCACCCCTTTTCCACCTTCTTCCCATCTTTGAAATTCTTTTCTTTCTTATGCTCTTTTTGACATCAGGCCATTGAGAGACTTTGGCATTGAGGATCACCTGGAGTGGCAGGAGAGAGAATTTTAGTTTTGTCTTTCTCACTTAAAATAAGTTATGGGAATTCCAAGTGCTAGAGAAGTTGCAGAGTAATGGGAATTCCCTGACAATGTGGCAAGAGTGTAGATTGGTGAAATCTATTTTGGAAAGCTATTTGGCAAGGTCTGGGAAAGTTGAAGTTGATCATAGAAACTCTTTTCTTGGAACTCGTGTTGCAAGAAATGTATTTGAAAGGCCACTGGTAAACCACCATACCAGCGCCCCTCCATCTGCATCACTCCCAGGTGGAGGGTGGGGCCACACGTGGCAGCTCAATCTCTATGAGACTTTGGTCTTTGCAGTCCCCTGTGTCCCTCCTGGTGGCCACCATTAGACTCCATGGATTCAGGCCAGTATCTTTCTAAATGCAATAGTAAGTGCATGATTTTTTTTTTTTTTAGGGTAAATTATCTACTTTTCTATAAGAATTGAGGTTTCAACAAATTACAACATTCTTCCATTTACTGATCTATTTAGCTGCACTATGTGTTGGACACTGTGCTTGCCATCAGCAATGCTGAATAAAGATGACAACCTCCTCCACTGAGGAGAGCACTATTACATGATGGTAGACAAAACACCGCATAATAATGATAATATTTGCTGAGTGCATACTATGTACAAAAGCATTATTCTAAACTCTTTTCATATAGAAATTATTCAATCCTCATAGCAGCCCCATGGGGCAGGTACTATTATTAATATTTGTCCCATTTTATACTTGATGCACAGAGAAGTTACAAGCTTGCATGGCTTGTAAGTGGGCAGTCAGGGCTTGAAACCAGCTGGGCCAGCTCCAGAGTCTGCTCTCTCAGCCTTGTGTCTGGACCACCTCCCTCGGGAGTGATGTCTGCTCTGAGTCTAACAGAAGGCTTTAGGAACACAGAGGACAAAACAACCAGCTTGTATGGGAGAGACAGGGAAGGTTTTGAAGAGGCGGTCACATTTGCTGAGCATCTTGAAGAAGGAGTCACTGTTTACTGATGGAAAGGAGCCAGGGAGAGACCTCGTGGACAGCTCCAGCATTGGGATAGTGTTCAGCACGGGAGAGCCTCTCTTGGGCCCTCCAGACAGTGTGGGGAAGGCTGGTGTGAGTCACAGGATTCTGGACTGCTGCATCTGGGGCGACTCACTGCTCTACCCGAGAAGTCTGGGCCTTTTCCTCCCATGCAGACGTCATCTCAGTTCCATCCTCGTTTCCTTTGTGAATCTAGCCTGTCGTCCTCTTCCCTTCTCTTCCTCTGGTTTTCACCCTAAGCCCTGTGTGCCATCAGGCTGGGATGGTTCCCAGGGTTATTTTAAAACTGGAGGAGCATGCAGCCTATCCCAGAAAACAAAGAGGCACCTCCTGTTTACATGCCGTCTGGGTCACAGGAACCAATTTTTGAGTCAATCCTCATGGAGTACAGACTTACTCCAGTGGTGAATCCCATGAAAACATTGTGTCTCAAACTGTTCTGTCCCCAGCATGGATTTGTGAAGGGACCCATGGTAGACACAAACTTTCCCCTTGCTTACACAGTCACTTTTGTTATTAACAGCCTGCAGAAATAAGCTTCCCTACCTTGAAATATGGAATGACTGAGAACATGGCCCCAAGATTTATTGCTCCACATGGCATGCAGATATAATTTTTACTTGGCTGCTGTGATAATAAGATTCAGGGGCATTAGGCAAGTAAGTCTGAATTACTCAGCTGAAATATGGGATGTCCCTGGACATTCAACCTCTCCGAGTGGACACCTGATTAGCGTTGGCCCCTCTGGGAGCAGGGAGATGGGTTTGCAGTGTAATTACATTTGGCAGACTTGGAAAGGTGGGTCCAATTTGGCTAAGTCTCCCTCTTGGGATTTTTGGAAGGAGGTGTAAAACAACAACAACAACAAAAAAAAAAAAAAAAAACAAAACTGGACATAGACCTGCCACTCAAAGTCAGTCACTCTGATTGTAGAGAAGAACTCTTTCCTCTATTCTTAGGTTATAACTGGGTTATAGCTTTCATGTGAAAGCCATAAATTAGTTTCATAGTAGGGATGAGTACATTGGATATTTTTCTTCCATTCTTGAGATACTTTACTAAGAAGAATATGTTCTTACAAGGGTATATGTGAAACTTAGTAAATGTAGAATGTAAATGTCTTAACACTAACTAAGAAAATGCCAGGAAGGCTATGTTAACAAGTGTGATGAAAATGTGTCCAATGGTCTATAAAACCAGTGTATGGTGCCCCATGATCGCATTAATGTACACAGCTATGATTTAATAATAATAAAAAAGAACTCTTTCCTCTTTTATTGTCTCCCTTACTTAGCCTCTGCCTTGTTTCTTTTCCATCCCCTCTGGGACTCAGAGAAGGGGAGAGTGAGAAGAGTGTGTGTATTCACACAATAAATGCCCACTTGAGCTTATCAGGCCTCCCTGCCCTAGGCACTCTTCCCCAGCCTCCCTGGAAGAAACAGCTGCAAAGATCAAACCCTTTAGCTATTTGGTCTCCTGAATTCATTTTGACTTGGCCCCACTTGCACCAACTGACATTTGAAATGTGTCTATTTAAGAAGGAAAGGAGAAAAGAGCCCAAATAGGAGGGGAAAAATATGCCAGAGATGTCATATCCTGCTAGGCAAGAAGAAGAAATATCCGGCTTTGCAAAGATTGGAGAGTCTCTGTGTGTGTGTTGTTGGTTTTGTTTTTCCTTTTTGTCTTGGTCTTTTCCTGTGTTTAAGCCCTCACACTGCCACATTTATTAGTCTGATGATAAGGATGACTTAAACTGAGTTTTTTCAGGATGCAGGAGGGAGGAGACTTGGGAAATGAATAGACTGAGCCCATCCCATGCCCATCACAGGACGATGCTTTGAAGGGCGTCCTTAGGCTCTGGGCCCCTGGTTGATTGGGTGAGGGAGGCTGCTGAAGGAAGTTGGCTGGCCTGAGACAAAGACAGACACAGCCCAGGAAGGATGTCTTTGACCTGGCCTTCAAACCCTGGAGCCAGGAATGGGCTGCTGAAGGCTGGCCAGTGGTGGTCACAGAGTGCCAGCGGCATCCACTAAGATTGGCCCGCCAGGGGATTCTAAGGAGGGGCTGTCTGGGGAGTTTGCAAGTAGGAATTGCTTTCCAGTTGTTTCTGGTAGGTCCTCCAATCCAGTGCTTCTGAATCCTATTAGAATATAGGTTGTGATTCAGTAGGTCGGGGGCTGCAAAGGCCTGTGTACGTCTGAGGTTCTGTATTTCTAACTAGCTCCTGGGGCATATTTGCTGCTGCTGCCTGTGGTGACATTTTGGATAGTTAATACACTTGGCATATATGTTGAGGTATAGATGTGAGAGATTGGGGCTGTCTAGAGGCACAGGAGGGGGTACTTGGCTTTCCCACCTCCCTCATTTAGTACATTGGGCATTTTGGTACCATACTGTATAAGAGATTTCTCCCCAAAAGAAACAGGGCATGTCACCGTGTTTCTCAGAGTGTCATGTGTTCCTGGATTGTCTATAAAAGAGTCACTTTGGAAACTTGTTAGAAATGTAGCTTCTTAGTTGGGTCTTTTCCTGGTTTTGGTATCAAGGTGATGTTTGCTTCATAAAACATGTTGGGGAAGATGCCTCCCCCCTCAATTTTTTGGAATAATTTCTGCAGTATGAGAATAAGCTCTTCTTTGAAGGTTTGATAGAATTTTGGTGTGAAGCCATCTGGGCAGGACATTTTTTTTGTTCAGAGTTTTTTTATTGTTTCTTTGATCTCAGTGCTTAAAATTGATCTGTTCGGGAGATCTATTTCATCCTGGCTAAGTCTAGGGAGAGGGTGTGATTTCAAACATTGATCCATCTCCTTCACATTATCAAATTTCTGGTTTCTTGTAGTATTCAGAGATGATCTCTTGTATGTCTGTGGCATCAATTGTTATTTCCCCTTTATCATTTCTGATTGAGGTTACTAGAGATTTTACTTTTCTATTTCTAGTTAGTTTGGCCCAAAGTTTATCTATTTTATTTATTTTTCAACTTCAGACAAATTTCACTAATGAATATAGATGTAAATATTCTCAACAAAATCATAGCCAATAGATTACAGCTTATCATAAAATAAGTCATACATCATGATCAAGTAGGTTTTATCCCAGGGATGCAAGGCTGGTTTAACATATGCAAGTCCATAAACATTATCCACCATATTAACAGAAGCAAAAACAAAGACGATATGATCCTCTCAATAGATGTAGAAAAAACATTTGATAAAATCCAGCATCCCTTTCTGCTTAGCACACTAAAGAGTATAGGCATACATGGTACATTTCTTAAACTGATCAAAACTATCTATGACAAACCCATAGCTAATATTTTATTGAATGGAGTAAAACTGAAAGCTTTTCCTCTTAGAACTGGAACTGAACAAGGTTGTCCTCTGTCACCATTACCATTCAACATAGTGCTGGAAGTTCTAGCCAATACAATTAAGCAAGACAAGGAAATAAAGGGCATCCGAATGGGAGCAGAGGAGGTCAAACTCTCCCTCTTTGCTGACGACATGATCTTATACTTAAAGAACCCAAAAGACTCAAGGACAAGACTCCTGGAAGTCATCAAAAAATACAGTAATGTCTCAGGATATGAAATGTGTGTCTACAGGTTAGTAGCCTTTGTATACAGCTAAGATGAGAGGCTAATTAAGGATACAACTCCCTTCACCATAGCTTCAAAGAAAATTAAATATCTGGGAATATACCTAACAAAAGAGGTAAAGGACCTCTATAAAGAAAATTATAAAATCCTAAGAAAGGAAATAGCACAGGATATCAACAAATGGAAGAACATACCATCCAGAGTCAACATTGTTAAAATGTTTATACTTCCCAAAGCAACCTACAGATTCAACGCCACCCCTATTAAAATACCAACATCATGCTTTCAAGACTTAGAAAAAATGATTCTTCATTTTGTATGGAACCAGAAAAACCCCCGTATAGCTGAGGCCATTCTTAGTAATAGAAAAAAAGCCAGGGGCATCAGCATACCAGATTTTAGGCTATACTACAAGGACATAGTGGTCAAGACAGCATTGTACTGGCACAAAAATAGAGACATAGACATTTGGAATTGAATAGAAAACCAGGAAATGAAACTAACATTTTACAACCACCTAATCTTTGATAAACCAAATAAGAACATCCTTGGGGGAAAGATTCCTTACTCAATAAATGGTGTTGGGAGAACTGGATATCCACATGTAAAAGACTGAAACTGGACCTGCACCTTTCTCCATTTACAAAAATTGATTTAAGATGGATAAAGGACTTAAATTTAAGGCATGAAATGATAAAAATCCTCAAAGAAAGCATAGGAAAGACACTGGAAGATATCGGCCTGGGGAAAGACTTCATGAAGAAGACTGCCATGGCAATTGTAACAACAACAAAAATAAACAAATGGGACTTAATGAAACTGAAAAGCTTCTGTAAAGCTAAGGAGACAACAACCAAAGCAAATAGACAACCTACACAATGGGAAAGGGTATTTGCATTTTTTGAATCAAACAAAACCTTGATAACTAGAATCTATAAAGAACTCAAATCAATCCACATGAAAAAAGCCAACAATCCCACATATGAACAAACAAGAGAGATGAACACAACCTTCTCTAAAGAAGACAGATGAATGGCTAGCAAACATATGAAAAAATGTTCATCATCCCTAATTATTAGAGAAATGCAAATCAAAACCACTCTGAGATATCATCTAACCCCAACGAGAAGGGCCCACATCACAAAATCTCGAAATGCAGTTACTGGTGTGGGGGTAGAGAGAAAGGAACACTTTTACACTGCTGGTGGAACTGCAAACTAGTACAACCTTTCTGGAAGGAAGTATGGAGAAACCTCAAAGCACTCAAGCTAGACCTCCCATTTGATCCTGCAATCCCATTACTGGGCATCTACCCAGAAGGAAAAAAAATCCTTTTATCATAAGGACACTTGTACTAGACTGTTTATTGCAGCTCAATTTACAATCGCCAAAATGTGGAAACAGCCTAAATGCCCACCAACCCAGGAATGGATTAACAAGCTGTGGTATATGTATACCATGGAATACTATTCAGCCATTAAAAAAAATGGAGACTTCACATTCTTTGTATTTACCTGGATGGAAGTGGAACATATTATTCTTAGTAAAACATCACACGAATGGAGAAGCATGAATCCTATGTATTCAATTTTGATATGAGGACAATTAATGACCTAGAACACGGTGGGGGATGGGGAAAAGGGAGAGCAGAGAGAGACAGAAGGAGGATGGGGGTGGGGGAAAGAAGAGCAGAGAGAGGGAAGGAGGGGGAGTGGGAGAAGGGAAGAGTGGAGAGAGGGAAGGAGCGGGGTGAGGTCTTGGTGTGTGACACACCTTTTGGGGGCACGACATAATTGTAAGAGGGACTTTACCTAACAAATGCAATCAGTGTAACCTGGTTTCTTGTACCCTCAATGAATACCCAACAATTAAAAAAAGAAAGAAAGAAAGAAATGTAGCTTCTAAGGCTTTTTCTAGACCTTGTCAATCTGAAGAGGCTGGGGCAGGCAGGAGATGGGGGAGTCCGGGATTTGGCACTTATTGCCAGCTGATTCTTATGAGGTCCTCAGGTGCATTTGTTCTTTCTTTCAATTTCAGTAGCGTAATAAACACCATAAGAAAGTAGAACATTTAAAAAAATACTTTAAAAGACACAAGTAAGATATATTTGACAGAGAAATTGAGAAAAGACAGAGAAGCAAAGACAGCATTTTGATATACTTTCTTTCGGACATTTTCTCTATGCACTTTAGAAACAGAAAATGGAAGCATAATGCTGGGAAGATAGTCACTGCTTTTTACCTCCACAATGCATTAAAAAAATGGTAAGCTGCTACCCTCTTCAACATTTAATTACATTCTCTTGTATTTTTCTGTTAAAATTGATTGTTCATGAGCATTCTGTCTTTTTGAATATTGCTTTCTTAAGTATCTTTTTTCTTTAAACTTTACCTTTACTTTACCTTCTGAGATCAAGTCACATAGAAAGTGAACATTTGACCATTGAAGCGGGGAACCTCAAAACAAAAACCCAAAGCAAAAAGCAAATCAAACAAGGTTTGAGTTTTGGAATTAACTCCTCCAGGTTCCGTGGTGACCTAACCTGGTGACTTGCTGAGTCCCTTTGAGAATTGTTCATCCCTTCTCTGAATTTTAGTTTCTTTATCTCTAAAATGAGACTAATAATCCACTCACGGAGTAGAACATTTTCAGTATTATGTTAGGATAAAAGCTCTTTGATTACTGCGAGATAGAGTTTTAAAAATCCAAGGCACTATTGTTTCCTCAGTACTTAACACAGAATTCCCAGCTATTGTTCTATAAGACTATTTAAAAAAAAATTAACCACTTTAAGGGTGAAGACAGACTATCCTTTTAAGTATCATCCCTGTGCTTCTGCAAAGACACATTTATTGTTTCTCCTGTTAGATGCTGGCTTGGCTGTGGCTTCAAAGGGGCTGAGATGGAGGGGGCCTATTTATAAGTCATGTAATTTAATCCTACTCTGAGTTCTGTTTCTACCATACGGCCCAGGTAGAGAGAGGATGTATTAGTTAGGCCCAATCTGAGAACTAGAGCAAGTAGGGGACAGATAGATGGATAGATAGATAGATCATGTATGGATTGATTGATATATATGATGTATCTGTCTATCTTCTATTATCTTCCTATGTGAAATGTGTGTATGTGTGTGTATATATGGATTTGGTACAAGGTATTGTTTTATACAGGCTAAGCAAGTTCAAAGTCTGCAGGGCAGACCATTAGGAATCAGGAAGGGAAGACCATGGGCAGGCTAGAACCCCACAGACATAGGACAAAGTTACTATCCACAGGAAGGACTATCTTCTTTCACTAAGGAAAGCCTCAGCCTGCTGTTAAGACCTTCTAACTGATTTATCTGGCCCATCAGGATAGTCTCTAATTTAAGGTCAACTGATTAGGGACTTAACTTACATTTGCCAAATCCCTTTGCAGCAGCACCTGCATTAGTGTTTGATTAAATAAGTGGGGTCTGTTGCCTAGCCAAGACACACATCAAAAAGCTATCATGGTACATTCCTCATCTAACTTGGCACCCATACATACCCCCTGAACCACGCTCAATCTTCAAATAAAGATACTGACAAAATTATGCTTCCAAATCGGATACAACTATCCAGGAGATGACTGAAAACAATTTGGACACCTTCATACTCAGTCCAGCACCCTTCCACTCTCCCACCTTTTCACATTCTCTTATCATTAGTTCATCTTTTTTTTTTTTTTTTTTGTAGAGACAGAGTCTCACTTTATGGCCCTCGGTAGAGTGCCGTGGCCTCACACAGCTCACAGCAACCTCCAACTCCTGGGCTTAAGCGATTCTCTTGCCTCAGCCTCCCGAGTAGCTGGGACTACAGGCTAGTTCATCTTTTGTTAACCTTCACTTTCTCCAAATCTCTGCCTCTTTTCAAAGTCAATGCTTCTCTTGGCATATTTGCATTGTTTGGTATGGAAAGTAAACTTAACATTAAGACAGTGGCCAATTTTTTTTTAAAAGCAAGCTAACAGCACAGGTTTTATTTCTTTTTAAGCAAGATAGTAAGTTCCAAAGAGAGGAATGGGTCTGTCCCTTCCATGTGAGAGAGGATGCCTTTATAAACTTTCCCCTTTGCATTTATTTCTTTTTTCTTTCTTTCTTCTTTTTTCTTTTTTACTAAATCATAGCTGTGTACATTAATGCAATCATGGGGTACCATACACTGATTTTATATACAATTTGAAATATTTTCATCAAACTGGTTAACATAGCCTTCCTGGCATTTTCTTAGTAATTGTGTTAAGACATTTATATTCTACATTTAGTAAGTTTCACATGTACCCTTGTAAGATGCACCATAGGTGTGGTCCCACCAATTACCCTCCCACCACCCATCCTCCCTCCTATCCTCCCCTCCCTCTCCCATTTCCCAACATTCTTAGGTTATAATTGGGTTATAGTTTTCATATGAAAGCTAAAAATTAGTTTCATAGTAGGGCTGAGTACATTGGATACTTTTTCTTCCGTTCTTTTGTTTTTTTTACTATAAGTTTTTCTTCCATTCTTGAGATACTTTACTAAGAAGAATATGTTCCAGCTCCATCCATGTAAACATGAAAGAGGTAAAGTTTCTATCTTTCTTTAAGGCTGCATAATATTCCATGGTGTACATATACCACAATTTATTGATCCATTTGTGGGTCCATGGGCACTTAGGCTTCTTCCATGATTTAGCAATTATGAATTGGGCTGCAATAAACATTCTGGTACAAATATCTTTGATATAATGTGATTTTTGGTCTTTTGGATATATATCTAGTAGAGGAATTGTAGGATCGAATGGCAGGTCTATTTTTAGATCTCTAAGTGTTCTCCAAACATCTTTCCAAAAGGAATGTATTAGTTTGCATTCCCATCAGCAGCATAGAAGTGTTCCCTTTTCTCCACATCCACACCAACATCTCTGGTTTGGGGATTTTGTGATATGGGCTAATCTTACTGTAGTTAGATGATATCTCAAAGTAGTTTTGATTTGTATTTCTCTGATGATTAAGGATGACAAGCATTTTTTCATATATCTGTAGGCCAGGAGCCTGTCTTCTTCAGAGAAGTTTCTCTTCAAGTCCGTTGCCCACCCTGAGATGGGATCACTTGTTCTTTTCTTACTAATACATTTGAGTTCTCTGTGGATTCTGGTTATTAAACCTTTGTCAGAGACATAACCTGCAAATATCTTCTCCCATTCTGAGGGCTGTCTGCTTGCTTTACTTACTGTATTCTTGGCTGTGCAGAAGCTTTTTAGTTTGATCAGGTCCCAGTAGTGTATTTTTGATGCTGCTTCAATTGCCCGGGGGTCCTCCTCATAAAATATTTGCCCAGGCTGATTTCTTCAAGAGTTTCCCTGCACTTTCTTCTAGTATTTTTATAGTTTCATATCTCAGTTTCCCTGCACTTTCTTCTAGTATTTTTATAGTTTCATATCTCAAGTTTAAATCTTTAATCCAGTGAGAGTCTATCTTTAGTTAATGGTGACAGTTTCAGTCTTCTACAGGTCACCAGCCAGTTCACCCAGCACCATTTGTTAAATAGGGAATCTTTTCCCCACTAAATGTTTTTAATTGGCTTGTCAAAGATCAAGTAATGGTAAGTAGCTGGGTTCATCTCTTAGTTCTCTATTCTGTTCCATACATCTACCTCTCTGTTTTTGTGACAGTGGCCAGTTTTTGATGGTTCTCTTCCTTGAAGCATTTTTCCTGGGAAAATGCTTATAATTACTAGGTCCAATGCTAAACCTCATTTATATGGTGTTTCATTTAGTACTTTGCCAACAGTATGATCTTGGTATTATTATCTTAGTATTCCAGGTTAGAAATTGTACTTTAGCATGATTAAGTAAATTATCCAGGATAATATAGCTAGGCAAAGCTGGGAATAGAATCTGTTAAGTTTTATTCCAAAGATAATGATTTTAAACACAACTAAGATGAGAACTTATAAAGTTCCTGTTGGATGTTTCCTCAAGGGTGGTCTAAAGTAGGGAGGAAAAAAAAAAAGAATTTTCAAAGATGGGCCATTTTGGTTGTTGTTAGGTTTCAATTGTTCATGCTATTGTAAAAAAGCATTGTCAAATGTTGAAAACACGCCCTAAATGGGTTGAGGCTGACAAGTAAGGAGGCTGACAAAAAAGGAGACTTTTCATGGCTGTCCATGAAGAGTAGGTTATGCTAACTAGGGAAGTTTTGTTCTTCATATGGGAGAATTTTCCCACTTTCCCTAGAGGTTTGAGGAACTGGTGTTTGATGGTGCCTTCTAGCACATCCTCAGAGGACTAAGCTCATCACACGTGTTACTCACCCAGATACATTCAGACACATCCGTGAAATGCTGTTACTACTGTCTCCAGTGCAACAGAGATGGTGCTGGATGGATGGATAGGTCAGATTGTCATGCAACTTTTGGCAACAAACATATATGCCAGAGATGTTAAGACCTTTTCTTTACCCTGGTTTTTCACAGAAAGGGAAGGATGGTGGAGGAAAGGAGGCTAGAGGGACTCTGAACGGAATATGATTAAAAAAGAAAAAGGGGAAGAAAAGTGTCTATTCTCATTCCCAAACCAGATCAGTCATTATTCCAAAGTGATCTCTAATCAAAATCCAGCATATGGTCTTTATTAATTTGGGGCAATTCCCCTAAGATCTAGTGCAATAAAAAGGATATCATAAAAGATTAATATCGTAAAAGATGGTAGCATGCCTTATCAAGCTAGCAAATAAGAAGTGTAAAATCCAAGATAATGAAATAAGTTGAATTGCTTTGCCCTCCCCTCCCTGGATTTTTATTATTATAATTATTATTATTTTTATTGCTTGGGGTTCTCAGGGGAACATATTCAGAGTTGGGTTATGAAGTGATAATAAATCAAGTTCATTTCTAGCATGAAGCTGACACCAAGGACCCAAACTCCTCAGCAGCCTCAGTGGGGAGAAAGCAGAGCCCTGTCTTTTTTTTTTTATTGTTAAATCATAGCTGTGTACATTTGTGCAATCAAGGGGTACAATGTGCTGGTTTCATATACGATCTGAAATAGTCTCATCAAACTGTTCAACATAGCCTTCATGGCATTTTCTTAGTTATTGTATGTAGACATTTGTATTCTGCATTTAGTAGGTTTCGCCTGTACCCACTCTAAGATGCACCGTAGGTGTAGCCCCACCCATTTCCCTCCCTCCACCCTGACTTCCCCCCACTCCCTTGGCCCTTTCCCCATATTCTTGTGCTATAATTGGGTTATAGCCTTCATATGAAAGCTATAAATTAGCTTCATACTAGGGCTACTTTTTCTTCCATTCTTGAGATACTTTGCTAAGAAGAATATGTTCCAGCTCCATCCATGTAAAGCATGAAAGAGGTAAAGTCTCCATCTTTCTTTAAGTCTGCATAATATTCCATGGTATACATGTACCACACACCCGGATCCAGCAACAGGGCAGGAGGTGGTGCCCACAGTTCTGGGAGTGCCTGGAGCCCAGTGACTTTGGCACAGAGAGCCCAAGGCTCCAGCAGTCTCTGGCCAGGAGAAGGGTTCCGCACAGAGGCAGGGAGAGCTCTTCCGGAGGTCCAGGAGCGTGCTGATGGTGGGTCCCAGTGTAGCTCTTCCCGAGGTCCAGGCGCAGCTCTTCCGGAGGTCCAGGAGGCTGCTGATCGCAGGTCCCGGGGCAGCTCTTCTGGAGGTCCAGAAGGGTGTCGATCACGGGTCCCCCAGAGCCCTGTTTTTAAGCTCTGGTTTGTAAGAATGATTTACCCATATTCAACTTTTCTGTTTTCTGAAGACAGAAAAAAAATATAATAACAGTTTCTCAGTCCTTTCATTGTCAGTTGGCTTGCTCAACTACTGTTCCCTTGAGTACAGTAGAGGTTTGTGCCACTTTCTCCAGAGCTCTGTGTCAGGCAGTGGTCCTCCTGCGAAGTTTCCACCATGAATGGCAGGTTCCTCCTCAGGGAAGGCCTGCTCTCAAGCTTTTTCAGTTCACAGAGAACTCCTGAAACACAGCCTCAGATGAGTCTGGGAAGAGTGAGTGTGAGTAAGGTAGGGGGAGATGACACACCTACCTCTGGGAGAGAGGCTGGCAGGGAGGGGTGTTGGGAAGGAACCAGGCTGGGTGCTGTGCTAGGAATGTCTCCACAGGTGTACCTTATTCCTCTTCTTTAACAGCTTATGAGGCAGGAATTATTACCACCACCTCATAAACAAGGGCACTGTATCTTGGAGAGGTTTAATAATTTGCTCAAGGCCACGCGATTAACTGGCGATGGAGCAGGGACTCTACCCTCCAACTGAGCAGCACCATCTTTCCCTGTCCACCCGCGCCTTTGGAGCTGATGGTCTTCCCCTCTGGCCATGTGGCCAGGGGAAAAGTGAGGAGGCAAAGAGGAAAGAGGTCTTTCTGGGCCATTTCTGTGCCTACAGCTCTTGGTGCTGCCAGGTTTTGTGAACAGAGAGGCTTGGTATCACCCACTTTATCTTGGGATGCCCTGAAATTGGCTTTTCCACAAGGCAATCAGGTCAGTTTGGGGCTCGCCAAGTGGATTGCTGCCACACTGGGTAGAGTGCATGGTGTCATAGCTCACAACAACCTCAAACTCTTGGGCTTGAGTGATCCTTTGCCTCAGCTTCCTAAGTAGCTGTGACTATGTGTGCCTGCCACAACACCTGGCTAGTTTTTCTATTTTTAGTAGAGACAGGTCTCACTTTTGCTCAGGCTGGTCTCTAACGCCTGAGCTCAGGCAATCTGCCCATTTTGGTCTCTCAGAGTGCTAGGCTTTGAGGCGTGAGCCACTGTGTGTATGTGTATATGTGTGTGTGTGTGTGTGTGTGTTTTCCGATCCACTTTATGTTTCAGAGAAAAGTACTGATCCACAGAATTTTGTTTTGCCAAACTGCGAAATACCCTACCGTAGTCAGCAGATTGCCATGATCACATTAGTGTACACAGCTATGATTTAATAATAATAATAATAAAAAGAAATAACCAGAGGCAAAGTCATTCGTAAAGAAGGTATCATGCCACTCTTTATGGATGAGGAGGTGTCTTAGCCAGTTTGGGCTGCTGTAACAAAATATCATAGACCCGGTGAAAGACAACAGATGTTAATTACTCATGGCTTTGAGCCTGGAAAATCTAAGACCAGGGTCCCAGTAGGTCAGGCTCCTGATGAGGGTCCTTTTCCAGTCCTGCAGATGGCCACCTGCCCACTGTGTCCCTACATGGCAGAGGGATGGGGTGGAGGAGCAGGGGAGGAGGGTGGGTGGTATCTCTGGACTGTCTTTCTCTTCTCATGGAGACTAATCCTCCCATGGGGTCTGCACCCTGTGACATCATCTAAACCTAATTACCTCCCAGAGGCCACACTTCCAAATACCGTCACTTGGGGGCTGAGGGTTTCAACATGTGACTTTGGAGAGACACATTCAGTCCATGACAGCAGGGGTGACTGCATTAATGAATGAGCTCTGGCCCCTTTCCGTTCATATCTCCATCTGATCTGTGGCACAACGTGGTAGGAAGGGGCCTGACGGCAAAAGGACAGCCTCTAAGGAGCAAGCACACAGGGCCAGATGTTCACCACTCTTAAATTGCCTTGAACCCAAACAAAGGTTTTGCAGGTGGCTCTTCCATGGGCGTTAAGGGAAGCTTGTGGGAATTCTCAGCTGAATGAAATTGCTATTGCCAGCCTCAGTAAGTGGGCACATAAAAACCTTTTCCTGTTATCCTTAAGCAATTTTTCCAACCTTGATGCTTGGAACAGAAAAGTTTCCTTGCAACCTTAGAATCCTATTTCAGAAAGTCAAAAAGTGTCTCAGGATAGTTTATGGCATGTCCTATGTGATAGGTGGAGCATAAAAGAAACTTAACATTGAAGGGACATTCCTGAGATTAGAATGCGAGGGATTTGTTTAGAGAAAAGCAGATACCATAGATAGAGTTTGGCAGACAGGAGGTGTCTCCCTAATAGGGCTAACAATTTAGAGGAGAATGTCATCAATTGTAATACGAGTTTACTTTTCACCTAATGAATTTTAATGGCAGCTTTTTGCCATTACCTCTTAAAATCTATAAGAAACAGAAAAACCTGCCTAGAAACTTATTTAATAGTCTCTAAAACAAAGTCTCTAGCGTTATCTCGGCTTTATTTCTAAAACACATTTTCTCACAAAACATTTTAAATACAGCACCAGAAATATTCATCACATTGTTTGTACTAAGTGCAACCTAAATGCAGATGCTCTTTGGGAAGCCTTATTTTTATTTTGCATATCTCATTTTGTTATTCAAATGATGAAGCATATTTTGCATGAAGTTACACCTTTTTAGAGGCAGATTTTGTTCTGGAAAATTGGTGCAGCATTTCCATTTCTCATGTCTTTACATAACTGGTTTCTTGTCTGCAGATGTAACCATGTTTAACAAACTAGCCCTGTAATCTGCATCCCTGCAGGTAGTGGGCTTCAGCACATTTCTGCATCTCTAATTAAAGGAATGTGCCTTTTTCGGGGAGAATTTCAAAAATGGACAGGCAATGCTCAAGATCTGGGATATTTCTTTCACCAAATTTTGATTCAAAGTACAAACCCTTGTCACCTGAGAGTCAACTTTGTCCTCAATTTAACCTTTGGATTTAAATCTGACTGGCTTGTAAAAAAAAGTGTGCTCCTCATTAGCCACGACAGAGAGAGCAACTGGGCCACAGAAGGCCCACCCTGACCCCAGCTTATCTGACTGTAGAGGTTCAACAGAGAGAGGGAAACCCATGAAGCTTTTCTTTTTAAATGGCTCTTTCCTTTTTAAATGCTCTCTTTTTAAATGGAGTTTTTCACATTTGAATGGCATTTTGCACTCATTATCAAATACCAAAACCACTGGACTGCAAACCAGGTGCTTCTCAGTGAGGCTGACTGCATAATACCTATGCAGGCATGGAGCCCACTTGTCCCTGGCGCTCCAAGCTCCAGCCAGTATTCTCACTGAGATCCTCCACGGCCCCTCTAATGAGCAGGCTGTTACATTGAACAACTGCAGGGGGCACCATTCACATTCTGTGCTGCATGAATGAAGCCCTACGATGGTGCCCCTTGAGTTGCATACCAGGTTAACCCTGCTTACTACATCAAAACACAGTCAATTTACTACTAGCCAAGAGAGCATCACACTGAAAATGTTCATAATTTGATGCTAGGGTGGAGCTCTTAGTGGCCTTCGTATGCAGCTGAGCCCCTCCCAGGGGTCCTCAAACTTTTAAAACAGGGGGCCAGTTCACTGTCTCTCAGACTGTTGGAGGGCCGGACTATAGTTTAAAAAAAACAAACTGTGAACAAATTCCTATGCAAATTCCTATGCACATATCTTATTTTGAAGTAAAAAAGCAAACCGGGAACAAATACAATCACACCGCCTCATGTGGCCTGTGGGCCGTAGTTTGAGGACCCCTGTAAGCTAACCCTCCAGATGATGTCTAAAATGCCATTATTGTTTGTATCAGTTAGCATCAGTTTGCTCTTGCTGCTTTAATAAATTACCACAAACAATGACTTAAACAACACACATTTATTATCTCACAGTTCTGTGGGTCGGAAGTCCAGCCTGGGTCATGGTGGGGCTGTGTTCCTTCCCATGGGCTCTAGGAAAGAATTTTCTTGCTCAATCAGATGTTAGGAGAATTCAATTGCGTGTAGTTGTAGGACTGAGATCTCCACTTTCTTGCTGGCTGTCTCCTGCTAGAGGCCTCTCCTGGGTCCTTGCACTTAGCCTCCTGCAGCTCAGACCAGCGACAGAGAACTGGGTGCTTCTCACGCTGCTGCTTCTCTCTGAAGTTCTGCCGCTGGATCTTTCTCACTGCAGTGGACTCACGTGGTTAGAGCAGGCCCATTCAGATAATCCAAAATAATCCTCCCATCTCAAGATCCTTAGCATAATCACATCTACAAAGTCCCTTTTGCCATGTAACATAACATATTCACAGGCTCCTACAATTAGGAAGAGGACATCTTTTGGAGCCATTATTCTACCTAGTACATAATTGGTTTAATTATTTTGCTTCTTAGAATGGTTAAACATTAAAGCCAATTATTTGCTGAGAATCTGCTATTTTATACACTATTAACTGATGGTTATTGTCTTTCTCCATCCACAGACACATATTTTCTCATTTAATCCTTTTGATGACCCTATGAGGTAATATGAGTGTGTCAGCCAAGAATGAAATCAGCTGTAAGTAATGGAAACCCCAAGCAATGCCAGTGTATTATTTTAAATAAAAAGGAGCAATATAGCAGCTCAGTGCTGCCAGCAGGACCCCCACATGCTCTCTGTAGTGCTTAAAAGCATGGACTCTGCACCCCATCGCCTGAGTTTCTTTAAGTTTCATCCTCTACAAATGGGAATAATAATATGCTCAGATAATAGGATTGATGGGCTGGGTTAATACATTTAATGTGTTAGAGCCACGCCTGGTCTGGTGTATATTAAATGCCCCATAACTGTTAGCTATTTTGAATGTTACTTTTGCTTCATATACTTAACATGTTGAATTTTGGCCTCATAGTTTCATGTGTATTACCTCATGGTTGCAAGATGGCTGTTGTGCTTCTAGCTATCACACCTAACTTCCAGGCAGGAAAGAGCAAGGAGGTAAAGGGAGAAGGAGGTAGGTGTGCTACATGTATCAGAAAATTAAATAATTGCTGAAACTTCCCAGCCACTCCTACTCATTTCTTGTAGGCCAGGAAGGTGAGTTATGCCTTTCTTATGTAGAAAGAGAGTCTGGAAAAGCAAGTATTTTGTTTTCATATAATGAGGAATCTGCATGGCAGGCACACAATTGTCCCCATCCCTTGCTTACTTTTCCCCAGTGCTCCAAGAAAATTGTAATCTTTTCAATAATGAAGAAAAAAATGGAATATGGAGGACGTTGGTCACTGGGAATTCAGTATGCACCAGTCTCAGCTGCACTGCACTCCAGGCAAAGATTTTGATGGGGAGCTGATGGAGGTTCAGTGATGGGGAGAATTTCTGGATGTTAGAAATGCTGTGGGTTGAATTGTGTCCACACAAAAGGGATGCTCAAAGGCCAGGTATGGTGGTTGATGCCTGTAATCCTAGCACTTGAGGAGGTCAAGAGGCAAGAGGATCACTTGAGGGGGAGACCAGGAGTTTAAGACCAGCAAGGTAACATAGCAAGACTTGTCTCTAAAAAAGTAAAAAACAGTTAGCCATGCCTGGTGGCCCAGGCTTATAGTCCCAGCTACTTGGGTGGTTAAGGCAAGAGAATTGCTTGTGCAACTGTATTCTAGCCTGTGTGACAGAGCAAGATCTTTTCTCTAAAAAAAAAAAAAAAATTCCTCTACTATGTATATACTGAGACGATAAAAAATCATTTAATAGGGGAATTCTGGGAAGATGACTGACTGGTAGCAACCCTTGGCAGAGGCCCCTGAGCAGAGGAAGAAAAACTGTATGAAATTGGACTCTATGAAGCCAAAGACAGGGAGCTGAGCCAAGAAAGAAGTTCGGCAAGCTGTAACTCCAAGGAAGAGCATTTAAGAAAACAAATTACAGGTATAAAGCCTATTGACTAGAGGACAGGAGACCCCTCCGCCAAACAGGAGGCCTGCTGCAGATAGCCTGCGAATGAGCAGGGAACAAAAGACCTCCCATTTTACCTCTCTAGAGAGAGCCACTAAACACTAGGTCTCTTTCTCCAGGGAGGTCCCACTTATGAACCTAGACACTACCCCGTGAGGCATAAATCGAACAGTTATTTTCCCCCGCAAGTCCAAACTCCCAGTCCACCCTTTCCCCCTCGCATAGCAGTCTGAAGTTCTGCCTCCTGCAGAGCGCAGAGTGTTTGGTCTTGTCCTGAGAGATCTGGACATAGTGTGGACTGCCAACCATCAGGATGGAATCTGTGACTAATGAGGAAGAAAGAGGATATAGGAAGAAAGGGACACTCGGCAGGAGGAGGAGCAGTACCCTGGTTATGACTATGCCTGGTCAGTGGTAGTGTTGACCCTTGGTTCGGGCTGTGTCAGCAGGATAGGGTGCAGAACCCCTGGCTCTGATGGCATCCACAGTGGGAGAGTGGTTGCCCCATGTGGACTCAGTTCAGCAGACAGGGTTGGTCCCCAACCCCTGATGGGCCTGTGAGCAGAGGCTTGATAGGCGTGGATTGTGACCTAAAAGCAAGGGGATGGTCACCTAATTCCAAAAGAATGAGAAGTGGCTTAGTGGGTGTGAACCAAGACTTGAGGGTTAGGGCGTGGTCCACTGCCTCCAGTGGGGCTCATAGCAGAGGCTTACCAGGTGAGGATTGAGACCTGTGTGTGGAGTATGGTGCCTTGACTCTAACAGAGCCTGCAAACAGAGGTTTGCCAGGCAGTGGATTGAGACGGGCAGGTGGGGGCATGGTCCCCTGACTCCAACTTGTCTGGCAAGCAAAGGCTAGCTGTGTGTGGACTGAGACCAATGGGCGGGGACATGGCTCCTGGTCCAGCTGGGCCTGTGAGCAGAAAAGCAGACAATAGTGTGGACTGAGTCTGGCGGTGGGAGTGTGGATACCTGGCTCCAACTGTGCTGTTGAAGACCCTTGAATCCCTCTTCATTTGGCCAGGGTTTGCATTGCCTGAGACAATTTGGTTGGAACCTGGAGCTGTCCACTTGGGGACATTCTGAGGTTGACCTTTGAAGTTCTATATAAACCAGCTTTCCAGGATATTCTCAGATCCATCCTTCACAATGACCAGCACAACGCTCTACCTCCAAAGTAAACTCACCCAGAAATTTTCGAACAAAACTCAACTTCCACAGTGGTGAAAGAATTAAAAATATCTACTGGACATCTGAAAATCATGACACCCAAAACACAACCGGGCTTATAAATTCTCTCAATTAATGTGAATGGTTTAAATTGTCCTCTGAAGAGGCACAGGCTGGCTGACTGGATACATAAACTCAAACAGGATATCTGCTGTATATAAGAATCTCACCTTACCTTAAAGGATAAAAATAGACTGAGGGTGAAGGGATGGACTTGTATAATATAGACAAATGGAAACCAGAAAAAAGCAGGGGTTGCAATTTTAGTAGCAGATACAACTGGCTTTAAACCAACAAAGATAAAGAAAGATAAGGAAGGGCATTATGTATTTGTCAAGGAAAACACCCAACATGAAGAGATTTTGATAATTAACATTTATGCACCGTATCAGAATGGGCCTCAATTCATAAATCAGACCCTAATGGATATGAACAACTTGATATCTTCCTGCACTATAACAGTTGGAGATTTTAACACTCCTTTGACAGATTTGGATAGACCCTCCAAGAAGAAACTGCACAAAGAAATATTAGACTTAAACCTGACCCTAGAACAAATGGACTTTACAGACCTCTACAGAACATTTCACCCTAATAAAACTGAACATACATTCTTCAGCCCATGGGTCATCTTCCAAAATAGATCATATCCTAGGACACAAGTCTAACCTCAGCAAATTTAAAAGTATAGAAATTGTTCCTTGTATCTTCTTGGACCACCATGGAATAAAAGCAGAACTCAACAGCAATGGGAATCTTCATATTCAAACAAAGTCATGGAAGCTAAATAATCTTAGGCTGAATGATAGCTGGGTCAAAGATGAGATTAAGAAGGAAATCACCAAATTTTTGGAACAAAATGACAATGAAGACACAAATTATCCAAACCTGTGGGATACTGCAAACGCAGTCCTAAGAGGAAAATTTATAGCATCAGAAGCCTTCATCAAGAAAACAGAAAGAAAGGAAGCCAACAACTTAATGGGTCCTCTCAAGCAACTGGAAAAAGAAGAACATTGCAATGCCAAACCCAGCAGAAGAAAAGAAATAACCAAAATTAGGGAAGAATTAAATGAAATTGAAAACAAAAGAATCATTCAGAAGATCAATAAAACAAAAAGTTGTTTTTTTGAAAAGATTAAGAAAATTGATAAACCTTTGGCCAACCTAACCAGAAATAGAAAAGTAAACTCTCTAATATTGTCTATAAGAAACAATAAAGGAGAAATAACAACAGACATTTCAGAAATTCAAAAAATTCTCAATGATTACAACAAAAATCTCTATTCCCAGAAATATTAAAATTGAAGGAAATGGACTGATACCTGGAAGCACACGACCTTCCTAGACTCAACCAGAAAGAATTAGAAATCTTGAATAGACATATATCAACCACTAAAATGGCATCAACAATATGAAGTCTCCCTAAAAAGAAAAGTTTAGGACCAGATGGTTTCACATCTGAATTCTATCAAACCTTTCAAGAGGAACTAGTACCTATAGTATACAACATTTTCCAAAGCATAGAAAAAGCATTCTGTGAAGCAAATATCACCCTGATGTCCAAACCAGGAAAGGATCCAACAAAGAATAAAAAGGATAGACCAATATCATTAATGAATATAGATGCAAAAATATTCAATAAGATCTTAGCAAACAGAATTCAACAATACATCAAAAAATTATACACTATGATCAAGTTGGTTTTATTCTAGGGTTACAGGGTTGATTCAAATATGCAAATCTATAAATATAATATATCACATCAATAAAATAAAAAATAAAGAACATATGATTCTCTCAATTGACACAGAAAAAGCCTTTGATAATATCTTTTTATGATCAGAATTCTTAAGAAAATAGGCATAGAAGGGACATTTCTTAAACTGATAGAGGCCATCTACAACAAATCCACAGCCAATATCCTATTGAAAGGTGTAAAATTGAAAACATTTCCACTCAGATCAGGAATGAGGCAAGGATGCCCACTGTCTCAACTGCTATTCAACATATTAATGGAAGTCTTAGCCATCGCAATTAGGCAAGAGAAGGTGATCAAGTTGTATCCAAATAGGGTCAGAGGAGATCAAACTCTCACTGTTCAATGATGATATGATCCTATACCTGGAAAATCCCAGGGACTCAACTTCACAACTCTTAGAAGTGATCAAGAAATACAGCAGTGTCTCAGGATAAAAAATCAATACTTAACAAGTCAGTAGCTTTCATATACGCCAACAATAGTCAAGCTGAAAAATCAATCAAGGTCTCTATTCCTTTTACAATAGTGCCAAAGAAGATGAACTATCTGGGAATTTACCTAACAAAGGATGTGAAAGATCTCTATAAGGAGAACTATGAAACTCTGAGAAAAGAAATAGCTGAAGATGTTAACAAATGGAAAAACATACCATGCTCATGGCTGGGAAGAATCAACATTGTTAAAATGTCCATATTACCCAAAGCAATCTACAGATTTAATGCAATCCCTATTAAAGCACCATTGTCATACTTTAAAGAACTTGAAAAAATAGTACTTCGTTTTATATGGAATCAGAAAAAAATCTCAAATAGCAAATACATCACTCAGAAATAAGAACAAATCAGGAAGTATCACATTACTAGATGTCAGGCTATACTATAAATCTATAGTGATCAAAACAGCATGGTACTGGCACAAAAACAGAAAGGTAGATTTATGGAACAGAATAGAGAACCAAGAGATGAACCCAGCTACTTATTGTCATTTGATCTTTGATAAGCCTATCAAAAATATTCAGTGGGGCAAAGACTCCCTATTTAACAAATGGTGCTGGGTGAACTGGCTGGAGAACTATAAAAGACTGAAACTGGACCCCCACCTTTCACCATTAACAAAGATTGATTGTCACTGGATAAAAGATTTAAACTTAAGACATGAAACTATAAAAGTACTAGAAGAGAGTGCAGGGGAAATACTTGAAGAAATTGGCCTGGAAGAATATTTTATGAGGAGGACCTACTGGGCATTTGAAGCAACACCAAAAATACATTACTGGGATCTGGTCAAACTGAAAAGCTTTTGCACAGCTAAGAGCACAGTAAGTAAAGCAAACAGACAACCTTCAGAATGGGACAAAATTTTTGCAGGTTATCTTCTGACAAAGGTCTGATAACTAGAATTTACAGAGAACTCAAACTAATCAATAAGAAAAGAACAAATAACCCCATTTCTATGTAGATGAGAGACTTGAACAGAAAATTCTCTGATGAAGACAGGCGCATGGCCTACAAACACATGAAAAAATGCTCATTATCCTTAATCATCAGAGAAATGCAAACCAAACCACTTTGAGGTATCATCTAACTCCAGTAAGATTAGCCCACATCACAAAATCCCAAAACTACAGATGCTGGCGTGGATGCAGAGAGAAGGGAACGCTTCTACGCTGCTGGTGGGAATGCAAGCTAATATGACCTTTTTGGAAAGAAGTTTGGAGAACATTCAAGGAACTGAAAGTAGACCTACCATTCGATCCTGCAATTCCTCTACTAGGTGTATACCCAGATGATCAAAAATCATTTCACAACAAAGACATTTGCACTAGAATGTTTATTGCAGCCCAATTCATAATAGCCAAGACATGGAAACAGCCCAAGTGCCCATCGACCCATGAATGGATTAACAAATTGTGGTATTTGTACACCATGGAATACTATGCAGTCATACAAAACATGGAGACTTCACATCTTTTATGTTTACCTGGATGGAGCTGGAACATATTCTTCTTAGTAAAGTAGGGAAGTACATTGGATACTTTGTATTTTTTCCAAATGGAAAATAAAAGTATCCAATGTACTCAATACTACTGTGAAAGCAATACATAACCACCTACACACTCATACGAATGGCAAAACATAACGGCAAAACATAACTATAGTCCAGAAAGTGGAAGGGAAGAGGAGAGAGAGGGGAGGGGAGGGGATATGTGGGAGGAGGGAGGGTATTTGGGGAGACCTCACCTAATGTGCATGATGCAATGGTACATTTAAAAACTATTGAGAAATGAGTATAATTGTGATGGATGTGTTACTTAGTTCGATGTAAATAGTTCACATTGTATATCGAAGCAGTACCCTGAACCCCATAAATACATTAATGTACAAAGTTATGATTTAATAAAAAATTAAAAGAAAAATCATTTAACAACAAAGAAATTTGCACCAGAATGTATTTTGCAGACCAATTCATAATTGCCAAGTCATGGAAGCAGCCCAAGTGCCCATCAACCTATGAATGGATTAACAAATTGTGGTATATGTACACCATGGAATACTATGCAGCCATAAGTAAAGATGGAGACTTTACATCATTTATGTTTACCTGGATGGAGCTGGAACATATTCTTCTTAGTAAAGTATCTCAAGAATGGAAGAAAAAAGTATCCAATGTACTCAATACTATTACGAAACAAATATATAATCACCTACACATTCATATGAATGAGAAAACAAAACTATAGTCCAGAAAGAAGGAGGGAAGAGGAGGGAGAGAGGAGGGCGGTGGGGGGGAGGCTGGAGGAGGGAGGGTATTTGTGGGACCTCACCTAATGTGCATAATTCAATGGTCCATTTTAAAACTATTAAGAGTAGAGTATAAATGTCTTACCCCAATAAGTAAGTGAGGTGATGGTTATGTTAGCAAGTTTAACGTAAGCTTTCCACATTGTATACCAAACCAGCACATTTTATCCCATAAATGCATTAATGTACACGGTTATGATTTAATAAAAAACTGAAAAGAATAAAAAATATTACTACTATTAATAAAAATGTTTTCAAAATAAAAAAAAATGCTCAAGTCCTAATGCCTGGTACCTGTGAATGTGATCTTATTTGGAAATAGGGTCTTTGCAGATATAATTAGGTTAAAATGAGGCCACACTGGAAAGGCCTTATTGGATTAGAAAAGGCCCTAATCCAATGCCTGACATTCTTATAAGAAGAAGGTGATTTGGACGCAGAGATACACAGGCAGAACATCATGTGACAATGGAGGTGGTGATTGCAATGATGAATTTATAAGCCGAGGAAAACCAAGGATGGCTGGAAACCAGCACAAGCTAGGATGCATACATGGAACAGATTCTCCTGAGGAGCCTCTGGAAGGAACCAAACTGCTGACCCCTGGATTTTTGGCCTTCATCTTCCAGTGCTGTGGGAGAGGAGATGTCTGCTGTCTTACACTGTTCATGGTGCTGTTCTGGAAACCCTCACAGACTAATACAGATACCTTAGAAGGTGGGAGTGAAACTAAGGTTCTCACTAAGAAAAAAAAAGAGGAGGCTGGAATTGAAAGGAAAAAAAATCACTGCCTTTTCCAGCATTCCTTAAGGGTGTTAGCTCTGGGGAGTTGTTTTGTCTTCATAGAAGAGTCTAGGACAGATGGGGCGAGGCTCTGTGTCCAATGTCACATAACTCGGCTTGTCCAGGGGATTCAATTCAACTTTACATGTGTTTATTGAGGTGGGATTCAGCATCTTTGAACCTTTTCTAGGCTTTGGGATTCTAGTGAGCCTTTATCTAATTACCAGGGGAAACCTCATTTTCTAACGAAAATGACTAGTTCTTTAGAACCTTGAGTCATGGGTCTGACATTTCCAATTTTTCTCTTTAACTGACAACTGAGATTGCATTATTTTAAAATGGTCTTTCCTCACTTTCAGACATCTCTGGTGTGGATTTTTCCTTTCTCGATGCAGTGTAGGGGAAAGAACCTTTCATTCAGAGTCCCAAGGCCAGAGTTCTCATATTGGCTTTGGTGCTTGTTAACTGGGTGATACAGCAATTCATGCCATTTTCTGGGTCTTAAATTCTTCATCTATGAAAGAAATTGGATGAGGTCAATTTTTTTCTTGTTGTGGGTTGCAATTCATATGGGTCACAAAATCATTTTATGGGATATTGATAAGAATAAGAAAAATGAAATGGAGCAAAATAGAGGAGAATGAATTATATGCAAGTTAGTACTATTGTATGAAATTTATTTTGTGTATAAACATACTTATGTAATAGGTTGAGATGTGAGCTATATGTCTTAGTATGGGCCAACGTTGAAACATGTGTAGAAGACACTAGACCAAATGGACTTTGAGGCCAGCTTTAATGCTAATATAATTCCCAGGTGTTGGTGGGGGAGGGGAGTTTCCATGTGATGCTCTTCACACTTGGACACATCCTGATTGGTATGATTCTGGGAGAATCAGCCAATGCTTCTGTGTTTAGTCAGGCACCCACTGCTGAGGGGAGAAGAAGAAAAGGAACCTTGGGTGGAAGGATGGGTGGGGTCCAGGCAAGAGCCTCCTGGGGGAAACTTCTGTGGTTTCTGAGAGTCTCTGTTTCAGAATATCACGGCCTCATCTAATCCCTCTTTAGTTTACCCTGGATGGCCAGACCTTGCCTCCTCCAGAAGTAGCTCAACCTTCTGGAATCAGCAGTCCCTGGGGGCACGTCTCCATGATTTAGCACTGCATTTCTAAACTTCATTTTCCTATCACATCTCCATCTGTACCATCATTTACTTTGTAGCTACCTAAATAATTTTATTTTTAATGAAAACTTTCTTTTTTCTAAGTAGGAAAAAAAGTATCATTTATTTTCCCAAAGAGAAGATGATAGTCTCGTCAATAGAAAGAAAACAAAACAGTGTTAGTAAATTCAAACTAGAGCCTTCAGAAGTTCAAGCTAAGGTGTGCTGTTAGCAACAGAGATTTGCAAGTTTGAGAGCAATGTTGAAGACACATAAGCACTTGACCAAGTCTTTCTTCTTGACCAAAGCAGATTACTGGAAAGGAAACAACTTTTCCATGGTGATTATGTGCTACATGAAGTTAAGTCCCCACCTAAAATTAGATTCTTTGTGAAAATCAGGACTAGTAATGATATGTAACAGAGCCTCCATAGTCTTCACATCAGCCCATGGGGCCAGGATGGTGACCACTGCTGCAGAGACAGGTAGCTGGGGCTAAAGATGGGTCCCAGCTTGTCAAGCAAGAGCCACTCTTACCCATTCCCCAAATGCCCGACTGTGGGTGCCTTATCTTCCATGGAGAACTGGGGGAGGGGAGGGGCACACCTCTGATAGCCATCATCCCAACGTTGGCCCATGTGACTGTCAACCCTGCTCCAGTGAATTGGCCAGGCAGAGAGATGGTGTAGGATCCAAGTGACAGAAAGGAGTAAGGTCTTGATGAAGCCTCCAGAGGGAGCTGGGGAAACCACTGAGGAAAGAGCGATGTCCTGAAACCAGGTCCCAGGGCAGGACCTCTTTGCTTCTCAACAGACAATGGCTGGCACTTGTAGCCAAGATAACTCAAGTTTCCCCACGCCAACCTTACTGGACAAGGGCCTGGGTTTGTGTGTTGGGAGAGGAGTGACATAGCAGCAGAGGCAAATATCCATTTTATGGGACAGTGACTCATTTTGCACACCTAATAACCTATAAGACAGTTAGTTCACTGGCAGTTATGCAAATGCCCATTGATCTAGTGTGTCCTGTAGGGGCTGGCATCCCAGTCGCCTGATTTTGCAGAACATAGCCCAAGAGCAGGCACCTTTGAAAGTGTGTCCCAAAGCAGTGCGACCGCCCCTCTCTGAGGCTTCTCCTTTCAATTCGGGATAAAAAAAAGTCACCATGAAGAGGTTTAGCTCCAGGCCAAACACTGTCACACAGAGAAGATTGAGAGAGGGTGGGGTTGGGGGGGGGAAGGAAATTGAAAGAGAGAGCAGGGCCGTGCCTGGGCTCCATCGCCCCTACCCACGTGGCCACCTCACACCTGGGGGGTGGAGGGGAATGGAGGCAAGATGTTGAGAGGGGACAAAGCCAGGTCCCCACTTTCCAATCACCAAGGATGCTGCTTATCAAAGGGGTTTCACATCCTGGGTGGTGGGGCTGGTGGGCGCCTTGGGGCTGGCAAAGTATAATATACTAAAAGCTGCTTAATAAAGCCCAGGGCTGTGTTTGGGCTGTACTCTCTATAAATCAGAGGGCGACACCACAGCACTCTCTGAAGATCAGCGAGACAGCACAATATGGGGCTGGGGAGGATCTTAAATCTAATCGACAGCTCTTCCAGCAAAAATACAGCCGCCACCGGAGGACAGAGGTGGTTGTACGCTGGAAAACATCCTCAGGAGCGCACATATTTCCCAGGCGATAAGAATGCTGAATGGTTCTGAGCCGAGAAACCTTGGAAAACAATTAGCCAGAGAAGCAAGGTAACCTGTTGAAATTATGGCCCTGCACTTTACTCCTCTGAGTAAATTTTCTGGCAGCCTCCCTCTAACTCAGGGTCCTGGTCTGCTTCTACCTTTAATAGTTGGGGGAATTAAGTCATCAAAGTTTCATCTACCGGTCTGACATCAGCCAGAGTACAATTTGTTTGCCTGGATACCTTTCAAAACTGCTGTCTGCGTAGATTATAATTTAATATATAGTGGAACTAACACAAGGCTGCCTGTTTCTTGAGTCAAAATGTCAAAATCTGCATTTACACATTCTGAATTGTCTTCAACATTGCACACACTTTAAAGAGTAATCACATGGTCGCCATGAAAAATGAAAAGACATTACACTGAGATTTGCCTTTAATCTCCTGGTTCCTTGGTGTAGCAAGGAGAGCTGTGGACTCCCAGCTGAATACGAGATCAGACCTGCCTTTTCATTAGCCACAGCTAGTTCTTATTGCCTTGGAGCCTCAGTTTTCTCATCTGTGAAATAGGTATAATGTTCACCTTATTGGTGTAAAGAGAAAAAGAGAGAAATGTAGAGAAAGCCACTGGCATAGCTTCTTTACACTCAGACCCCATCTCTTTCTAGTAAAAGATTTGTTGAGGTTTTCCAGTTTCCTTAGCATTGTGCTCTCCTGTGGCCAATTTTATTTCAACACCCATTTGCATGAGTCATTTTTCCAAGTACCTAGATAAGTGCCCAGAGACCCCATGTAACTTGCTCTTACTGGACCTGAAATTCCAAGGGGCAAGTTACTTAATTCATTTAAGGCTCTCTTGTCTCATAGAGTTTGAAGATTAAATGGGCTAAATTATGAAAAATACTTAGACCAGTATTTGGCACTTACTAAGCATGGAATAAATATTCACTGTTGTTATTAAACTACAACCCTCCCCTCACCTTGCAGTCACACATCTTTGGGGAGTTCCAGTCTCCATGTTGGCACTTGTGTTGTGTTCTCTGCCTGGAAAGCCCATGTTTGCTTGGGCTGTTTACATTCTCTCATCCTCTGGGGCTGTTTTAGATGTCGTGTCTTCCCTAAGACCTTTCTGATTCTATCTACACCCAACTCGAAAGTCAGCCTTGCTCTCACAGGCTTCCCGGGCAGAGTTCTGCCCTCAGGCACTGATCACATTCAGCCTTGAGTTTTGCATCTTCGTGAACACGTTTCTTTTCTACTCACCTCTTGAGTCCTTGTGGGTAGAATTGAAGGCTTGTCTACGTCTGGGATCTCTGTAGCATTTTGCAGTGTCTGATATAAGTATCTGTTGGGCTATAATTAAATGCCATTTTATTTTCCTACTTCTTATTACATTGAATAGGCAGAAGAGCCACACAGTCATGGGTTGTTAGGGTCCAGTTAAAACTACATATTTTTGTGATGTCTCACATTTGTTATTAGGCAGCAAACTTTAGTATTTGGGCTTCTGTGGGCAGGGTTGGCAACAACCAGTCAAATAAAGTTCAAGTGGAAAGGATGATCATTAAAATGGTTTTTGAAATGGTGACACCTGATACAGCTCTCTTTCTCTCTCACTTTCAGAGAACAAGGGTCATCTTTAACCATGACCCATGACCTCTGAGAGCCCAGTGATTAGGAAGGCACAGGCCTGTGGCCACAAGCTAAGGAGGAATCTTTTAAGGCCATCTGGTGAGGTATCACCCATGTGGCAAAGCTGGAAGCCTACCCAGGAGCTAGTGCAGAATGCCCAGAGGTCGGTAGGTTCTTAACAAATAATGAATAAAGGAAGATCGGCTTTCTTTCCTTCCTGAGTAGCCCTGGACTGCCTGGTTGGCTTCATCATCCCTCAGTTTCTTTAGCTGTAAAATAAATATGAGACTGATGTTTTTGGAAGGGAAGCAAAAATTACTGTGATCGTGAAACATTTGGTGTGTTTAATATCGGCAATAATTTGTTAGCTTAACAGTGACCATTAAAAAAGAAATCTTAGTTGCCAAGACACTTACAAAGTCATCTCTAGTTTCTCTGGATGTGCCTAAATAGCTTTCATTAAATCTTTATCTGAGTGCTATTGTATACAGGACTTAGTTTCTTTAAAGAAAGTCTGGGAATTGTTCTAATGCACCAGCTACAGCTGTTGAAAGGAACTGGTAATGCAAATGATTGCAAAGCACTTGCCTGAAATCCAAGGAGTTATGCAATAATAATAGTAATCATCTGTCACTAAAAGTATTTCCATCTTAGTAGGTTGTATGTAATGTATTTTCTCTTTGCTCAAGTCTCTCTTTACTCTCTAAATCAGGCGTCCTCAAACTTTTTAAACGGGGGCCAATTCACTGTCCCTCAGACTGTTGGAGGGCCAGACTATAGTTTAAAAAGAAATCTTATAAAATAAGATAAAATATAAAATATAAAAATATAAATTTTTATAAAATATAAAATATAAATTTTATAAAATATATAAAAACTATATCTTATTAAAAAACTGCACATATATTATCTTGAAGTAAAAAACAAAACAGGAACAAATACAATTCGCACCGCTTCATGTGGCCCGCGGGCCGCAGTTTGAGGACGCCTGCTCTAAATAATGCATTACCCTCTGCATTTACAATCTCCTGGGCGAGTTCTTCATGTTTTAAATTAGAATCTGGCCTGCTCATGTGAGCTAACACCTTTCACCTCAAGAATAATACCAGGTGATGTTTAATGACAGGAGTTTGAGATTTACAGTTTGAGCATGGAGGTGGAATGTCGGCAGGGTAGCAATTCAGGAAAAGAACCTCACACCTCATTTCTTCATTCAAATGAATTCAACAAACATTTCTTGTGCACACAGGCAATGTGTGACAAATAAGATACAACTTAGAAGGCCACACAGACCTGGAAACTATTATAATATGGGTAGTAAAAGTAGTAGAGAGAGTCTGAGGAAAGTATCTCGGTGACCAGATGGAATCAACAACTCTACTGCCATGGGGGAGGGGTGTGGAAGGTGTCCTGGTCAGTAGAGTCACAGATAACTGTTTCGAGCAAGCTGAATTTGATGTGGGGAGTTAGGTGTGTTAGGTGTTTGCAAATTGTTGGAAGGGTGGGAGGAGCAGGCTCCAGGTGATGCAGTCTCAGACAAACATCACAAAGCTGGCCCCTGAGAAAGTTGCTACCTTCGCAGTGTTCAGAAAGTCAGAGATTCTGGGCAAGTCTTTTTAGATCCTGCAGATGAGTGAGAACGTGAGGTGTTCATCTTTGTGGGTCTGGTTAACTTCACTTTGCGTAATGTCCTCCAGTTTCATCCATGTTAGAGCGAATGGCAGGGTTACCTTCTTTTTATGGCTGAACAATATTCCATCATGCGAATGTATGATATTTTCTTTATTCATTGTTGATAGACACTTAGAGTGATTCCAGAATAGGCAAACATAGAGAAGCAGAAGCTAGATAAGAGATTGCCTGGGGCAGAGGGGTGTGTGGGGGGTGGGGAGAGGGAAGTGGGGGATGACGACTAACAATTATGGAGTTTACTGGATGCTGAGAATGTTCTAAAACTGATGGTGGTGATAGTTGCACAGCTCTGTGAACATACTAAAAAACATTGGATTATACACTTTGAATAGATTGTTCCACTTGCAAATTATATCTCAATTAAGTGGCTAATTAATAAAAAAAAAAGTTAAGGATTCAAAATAACCAGTGCCCCTACTGTCGTCAGCAGAATCCCACTGGCTGAGCTGGGATCTACACCAACACAAGGGGTGACCATCACACAGCCTTTTGGCCCCCAGAATGTCAGAGCCTGGGCTCTGCTGCAGTCCTCGGGTGCTAGTTTGTAGTGAAAGCATGCCTGGCCCTTAGTTCTGTCTTTCCATATTTTGGGTCTGTTTGGTGGAAGTGGGACCTCACATGGAACCCACACTGTGAGGAAATCTGGAAGACGAGGTCTCCAGTGCTCGAGCCTCCTGCCTGGAGTATGTCCTGCTGCAAGAAAGTGGGATGGAGCCCGTCTCCAGTCTCTGCCTCTTCATGCAGAAAGAGCTGCTTGATCTGGGACTTGGGAGATGAATGAGGATCCATGGGGGAGAGCAGGGAGGGCAGTGAGGGCTCCAAGCAGGAGCTGCCGCGCTTATGGCAAACTGCCAGGGTGCAGAGCTGTGAGAATGCATTTGAAATAACAGTAGTATGAGACGCAAAACCAGATGTAGTAAAGTTGAAGAGAGAGAGGCTAGGGGATTGGGTGAAACAGCTTTGGACTTCTGACTTCAAGCTGTAAGTAAAAGGGAGCCACAGAAAAGTTTTAAGGAGAGAGAGAGAGAGAGAGAGAGAGAGAGATAGATAGATAGATACAGACAAAGAGAGAGGGAGAGAATGAGAGTGGAGCTGGGATTAATTTCCCTTGACTGCTAGGTATGTCATTACCTGATAGATATTTAACAAATAGCTTTCCAGAGGGAAGAAAGAACACCCTGCTGCTTTGGGTGTGCCAATTCCTGGGTTGTAAATCATCCCACCATGGCCTGTACAAGCTACCAACATGCTAGCACTGAGTGTAGAGTTGAAAAGAGAGGCGCACAATTGGCTTTTGGGAGCTGGGACCCGCTGGCACCAGCAGGTCTACACAGCAAGTCCTCCCTTCACATCCTTCATGGGTTCTTGGAAACTGTGGCTTTAAGGAAATGATGTGTGATGAAATCGATTTTACCACAGGCTAATTGACATGAACAAGAGTTAAGTTCCCATGGCATATTTCTGGCCACAAAAACATCATGAAGCACTTTAACATATTAAACATTATTAGCGTGGTGGCTCACGCCTGTAATCCTAGCACTCTGGGAAGCCAAGGTGGATGGATTGCCTGAGCTACAGGTTCGAGCCCAGCCTGAACCAGAGAGAGACCTAATTTCTAAAAATAGGCAGGCATTGTGGCAGGCGCCTATAGTCCCAGCTACCTGGAGGCTGAGGTAAGAGAATTTCTGGAGCCCAAGAGTTGGAGGTTAATGTGAGCTGTAATGCCACAGCGCTCTACTGAAGGTGACAAAGCAAGATTCTGTCTCAAAAAAAAAAATTAAATTAAATATAAATATATTAAACACTATACATGTGTGCTATGCATACTTCTAAGAAAGATGAATAAAAACGAGATAATTATTTACCCAATCTTTGGCGAGTCTGTGAGTGGTGGCAGTCATAGTGCTGGTTTAAATCAAGGAATGAATATTTGCAAAACAAAAATGGCAAAGAGCACTTTCTGCCCCCATGAAGTTCAAAAGCAATCACAATGAAGTGGGCTCACTGAGCACTTTCAGAGCCCATCGTTTGTTGTTGTCCATTTGTCTGATTATCATATAATAATGAATTGTTATTTTGTAATAATTTGTATTTAGTCATTTTCCAACCCACTTGTTCCAGTGCAGGGTCGTGGGTGGTCAGAATGTCTCCCAGTAGGTCTGGGCAAAAGGCAGGACTCAGCCCTGAGCAGTCCTAGGGAGCACTCCTTTCCAGGGGGTGCTCCCACCTCCCTCCCCCAAAACTGGGGCCATGTGGACACACCAGTGAACCTAACGTGCACACGTTAGGGATGAGGGAGGGCACCAGAGGAAGCCAGCGCAGATGTGGGGAGTACGTGAGGACTTCACATGGACAGTGCAGATGTGAAGATCTGGCTCTAGATAGGAATCAAGTTTCTTTTCTCTTCAGTCTTATAATGAAATGCCATTGAATCAACTGACATTATTTGAGTACCTGCTGTATATGCCATGTGAGTTAATTCTCCAAACAACCCCAATCACCACAGTGGCATAAAGGTCCAGCTCCCTCGTCCCAACTTGGGATAACTCTTGCAGGCCATTTTTGCTCCTGAGTTGGACCATTGTGTAGGGTTGGCTGAAGTTGGGAGTGCGGTGCAGCTCTGCTTCCCCTTCTCAGAGATGGAACCCAAGTGCACTCTAATAAACACACTGCCCAAGAACCTCTGTCTCAGCATCTGCTTCTCAGGCGGCCTGACCTGCAACTGATACTCTTCATTTCCATCCTTTGTCCTACTGCTGGTTTTGAATGTTGCTATTGAACTATTGAACTCCTGAGGGTTGCTACTCAAGGGTGAGCGGGACCAGACTCACCTATTAATTCATCATATCTTAAAACAATCCTATGATGGGTAAAAACCAAGACTCTGATTCTTACTGACTGAATAAAGCTTTACTTTAATGCAAAATAAAACAAGAAAAATTTATATACTCATATACAAGAACATCGAAAATGTTTTCTGTGGTACAAATGAGATTATCTTAAAAAGTTTATAAAGAATTCATTCTCCACCCTCATATGCCAAAATATGATTTCACATAATTTATCTTCAGAACTTAGGAACAGACTTGGTATCATAAAAGCACAGGAAACATGAGAAAAAGTGATGGTATAAACAACAGGTTTTGTTTTATGTTCCAGTAGTAAACAGCACTGCAGATGGAACAGGAGAACACTTTCTGGAAGAGTCAGGAGACAGGCTACGAGAGCCTTTGGGGTTGGTTCACTTCCCACTTCCAGCCTGTCTTTGAAAGTCAGCTTGTGTGTGATTCTATGACTATTTAAGGACATGAGGCAGAAAGGATTTCACTTAGAAGTTATAACTGCCTGTGAGATTCTAGGCTTACTTTAGATATCTAACTCTTTTCCTCCTTTTTATCAGAAAAGTGACTTTGTAGGTATATCTTATGGAGAGCTCTTTTTCTGGTCTCTTGGTGACATTGTTTCCAACTAAGCCAATGGCGACTGGAAGTGCCGCGAAATACTACTCTCGCTGTTTCTGACTCCAACTCCCTCTGCCTAATTGCACTAAATCCAGACTTTCTGTTGCTCGTGGACTCAGGAAGCGGTAGGGTGTCTACCCAATTTAACACCAATTTGAAGGCCATTCATTGTAGATTTCAGAGTTTAATGCTGGTGGGAATTGTATAGACACACATTACATACCAAAGTCTCCAGATCTCTCTACCCTCCTGAAATGCTACAATGTCCCTCCAAAGAAAATGAATGCTGTTGGTGACAGGTTGAGGAAATAAATACTTTTTATAGGCTTGATCTCTGTTGTATACGGAGGGAAAAGAGAAATGAGCTTCATGATCCTCCTAAAATTGTTTGGTGGATTTTTTTCTAGTTAAAAAATTCCATGAATTTTGGAAGAGATAATGAGTCATGTTTTAATTTTACTTAGTGGGCAGTAAACTATACAGTGAAACCTCCAATCTCCTCTGACAGGGCTTCTTCCATGGGCGATAGTTGGTCTGCATGTCCCTACCACAATTATAGTATTTTTGCTCTATGCTATCCTTGGGGGTCAACATATGTATACCTAAAAATCTAAAAACAAAGAGCTTCAGAATAACTTTTCTCCCCAAGTTCTGTTTGCCACTAAATCATGATTTCAGAGTTGTTTTTGAGCTTGCTTTGCCTTCACTGATTTCATATTGGGGGGAAACAACAGTATACCCAGAGTGATAGTGCCACAGCTCAACGACCAAATGGATTAATGAGATGTTGGGTTTCTTTCCTTTGCAGAGGACTGAATTCTCTTGCATCTAAATAATGGTCTGCTCTTTCATTTTGCTGCTGAAAAATGGGAGAAAAAATGGGGCTCCTTAAAATATCAAGTGACTTGAGGCCAAACCTCATCTCAAGGACTAAATGACCGGCAGTCAGATCTGCAGCCAGGCAGGTGTATGCTGATTGAGTTTGTAGCTCAATGCGCCTCTCTATTCCAAGGGGGCTGTCAGAGTTCTGAGCTCCAAGGAGACACCTGACTGAGTTTTCCCAAGGCCAAAAATAAGCAGAGAGTGATTCCTGTTCCTGGACATCTACTGATTATATGCTGGTGTTCTAAATACTCTAAACAACCTGTTCTCAATACTGGGAAAGAGTTCTGTAACCTCTGGGTGGTGACAGTTGGAAGGTTAGTACGCAGGCATTTATAAAGCTTACATCTGAGCTGTCCTTAATTATTGCTTGGCTTGATGGCCCCTCTGCCACAAACATAACGTTAGCTTCTTTAGGGCAGGATCAAATGGAGCATGAGTTATATTTCAAGCAGGAAAAGAAAACTGCTATAATCTATTTTTTGTTCACTTTAATAGTACCTTCACATTACTGGCTGCCCCTCAGGATTAGCAACTATTTTATTGGCTATGTGTACCACACAAAACCATGCGCTGGGGCACCTTACCCTGAGCCTGTGTGTAGGAGGTATTGTGCTCAGGAGATGGCAGCACTGCGGGTGAAAACAGGGGCATTCTTTCTGCAAGGACCACCCCTCCGAAACATGGAGTTCTACACCATTACCCCCTGGCCACCTCTCAGGTAGTCTAGCCTGATCCAGAGGGAAACTTCTGGCTTGGTTATGTTTAGAAATCTACAGAAATTTGGACAAAATATGCAATATACTGAACAGCTGATTTTTAATGCTTAAAAACAAGTTCCATTTCCTTCATCTTCTCATTTTCTTTTTTGAAGGTAGCATTCGGCATGTCAGCAGGGAAATCCTATAGCTCACCTGCATTCCCTTCAGGTGAACAGGGACCAAGATCCTCAACCTCTTTGGACAAATTGCAAACAACCTAAACGTGACTGACTTAAGAGAGATGACCCGGGACAAAAACCACTTGACAGTCTATTTTCAAGAGGGCCATAGTAAACTGGAGTGTAGGCAATGATATCTTTTGAAGTCCAGTAAATAACACTATTTATATTTAAAAGTAGCAGTTACATCATTCTTGGTACCAGAACTCTATTTTAAATTTAAAAAGTAAGACTAAACTGGGCTAGATGGAGGCTCTATGTATTTAATAATACTATATTTTATTAAACCCTGTCAATCAGAGGCAATCTAATCTCCGTCAAAATATGTCTAAATTGAACTCAAGACATTTTTGGAAGGGATGAAAGAAGGGTCTATGGAAAGTCTTAAAGTATCTTAAGAATTACTGAACAATTCAAACTAATGCTCAGGTTTTCCTGGGTTTCAGTGTTTTTCTTGAATTCTCATTTGGGTCAATTTGTACATTTTTAGATGTTTTGTTCTTGTAAAAATTTGCTGCAAAGCTCCACAGAAACTGCCATGGGTTTTCAGCCTTTAAAAGTCATCAGACGATCCTTTCCCAACTGGAGATCTTGGCCTTGCCCTGACTTTTGTTAATGAAATATAGCAGATACAGACTGATTTAGTCTTAGGCCTCTTTTCCCTTCTTTGTTTCTCCCCCCCCCCCTCTTCTTCAAACTTTCCAGAAAGCATTTTTAATATTCCATTCTACATACTGATAATCACACATCTTTGAACACACACGCACAATCATTCACTTCCTTCTGCTACCTGCTGGTTGTCAATTTCCAAAGGCCATGGCCAGCTCCTCTCTGTCCTAAGTGCAGATAGAACTGTTTGGCACTGAGTCTGGACTTGGCCTTGCCAGGGCATTGCTTCCTGTGTGAGCTAACCAATGGGCTCTCTTTTTCCTAAGGACCTTTTAGCTTTCAAGTGGGAGTCTTAAAGTAGAAGCCCCAGTTAAAACAATTACAGGCAGAGATTTGGGGATGACTCTAATACCAGATACCTATAGGCCTAGGAGTCTGGAGGAAGGAAGGTGAGGACCACAGGAGGTTCGGCCCTCTTAACCTGATCACTTTGGTCCTTAGGATATGTTCCTTTTGGAAGCCCTGATTAACTCTGCACATTCTCCCAGGACACTAATACTGCATTCATATTATACTGACTTTTATATCAAAAGTGAGGAAATGTGAAATGTTTACATCAAATGAGTGCTATCAGGAACCTGAGACATTTACAAATAAGGAAATGCAATCTTCTTTTGGGTGTAAAAAGTTCAAGGACATCACTAGTCATGTTTGTTGTTGTTTTCTCAATAATAAAAAGTAAAACCCTACACTCATTTAAGATGCCTATATAGCAGTGTGTCTGGGCTGCCGCTCTGCAGACTTAGCGGCTCTCTCAGGGGCTGCGGCTGAGCCTCTGATGAAGGCCGCTGCCGGGCAGAGACACAGCCTCTCTACCGCCGAGTCTACCGCCGAGTCTACAGGGCTGTGCGCCGGGCTGTGCGCGGGGCTGTGCGCGCACGGACTCAGGTCCCCTCCCCGGGGAGGCACCACCCAGCACAGCGGGGGAGCTGATGTCCGCTGGCCACTCTGCGCTGACAATTTCGGAAAGCCTTTCGAATATCAGGTAGCACTGTTTTCATGGTCCCATTCTTCCTCTTCCTTCTGGTTTCTTTTGCCCCCCAACCTCCCTGCCCTTTCCCGCCCCCTCCGACCAGCGTTCAAGTATTGCAACCTCAATAGCTAATTTGTACCATGTATTATTCTTAACAGGTAGACGGTCTTGAGGTCTGGAATGGGCGCAGGTGGCACTCCACGTCTCCCCCTCCGGGCGGGGCTGGCTATACGGCTGCGGTCATGGGGTTCTTCTGCCGGGGATCCTGGGTTCGGTAGGGGTACCTGTCTGGGCTGCCCCCTCGGGGCCCCGGTCTGCCCATGTCCTGAAAGGCGGGCACTCTGTGGTGCTGCGGAGGAGAGGGTGGAACGTCTTGTCGGAAGGGTCCCTTGTGCTGGGGGGCTGGCGGCGGGGGGTAGTACTGAGGGTAGCGGAGCTCTGCCACCCTGGGGTCTGGGGGGCGGAGGTAGCTCCCCCTGGGCGGGTGCAGGGGTTGCGCCCCGGTGTAATAGGGCAGCTCCCTCTCCTTGTAGAGCCCTCGCGGTGCTGCCGTCAGGTAGTCCCCAGGATCTGCTGGCCCTCCCCTGGAAAGAGAGAAGAGACACAGGTCAGTCGCCGCGAAGCCGCCCTGAGCTGAGGGCCACGTCCTGTGCCACTGGCGTGGCCGCTGACGCAGCCTTGGCTAACGGGATGTGAGCAGAAGGGGCGTGCGTCCTTAAAAGATGACAGGAAATCTTCTTTTCTGTCCTTCCTGTTGGCTGCTGAAAGAGCCACTTAGACCACAAGGTGCAAAGAAGTCGGGAAGGCGGGGCCAGGGTCCGTGAACCTGTGGCCACCGTCAGCCGGGGCTGCTCAGGCTCAGCTGGAACACGGTGAAATACACTTCTGACTTGCTCAGACCCTCTTCTGTGGCTTCTATGTCGGTAGCCAAACTAGTTTCCTAATCAAGGCATTGCGTTTGTCTCTCTCAAGGCTGGGATCATCCGCCTCCTCCCCTGGTCTACCCTCCCATCCAGGACAGGCGCCCACAAGCCTGCCCGATGCCCTGGTGGAAACGCACAGGTCATCAGGAATCAGGACGTCCCCGTGGAGTTCACTCACTTCCCCGCTAGACCCGTGGGGTGTGAGGTGTGAGGTGTTCTTCCAGTGGGCTGTGGTCCCGGTCTCACTTTGGGTGGCTGCTGCCACATCCTGTGTGGGTTTGTGTGCTCCCCACTCTCTGCAGTCCTTAGAAAAGTCCCAGCCCAGAGCTGGGAATCACCCACCTAGAGTAATTAATTCTACCTCAAAGTCAGGAAGCACCACCAGGCCAGTAGCAGAGTGGGGATAAACCACACCAGCTGTCACTTGCCTGTGTAAGGGGTAGGCACCTAGAAGCAACCAGGGGAAGGATAAACACTAACAGAAGTGCCCTGTCTGATCTCTCTGCTAAAGACAACGAGCATCTTCTGACCCATTTGCCATAACAGAAGCAAATACGTCTCTAAACAACAAGCAGATGACTGCATCTTATCTAGCCTGGGGTTAAACAGATGAGTTCTGTTTGCAGCTCTTAAAATCCCATAAACCTTCTGTGCACACACTCACCACCACCACTGACTCCAGATCCTCCCCATTTTTTACCACTCCCCTTCTATAATTTTTTCAAAGAGAAAACAGCAGCCACAATAATTAAGGAAAATCTCTCCAATGTGAGACTACAAACTGCTAAGACACTTGAAAGAAATGACAGGGCTGCAAGGATAGTGTCTGTGGTTAATCAAGCACTGTCAATGGGGGTCAAAATCACCCTGTAATCTGCAGAGTTGGATGTTAAAACAGCTCTATAAGTTGCCCAAATCAATGAGATTCTGACAAGCTCCAATTCTCCAAGCTTGGGTGCGTGTGGGAAGCAGCTTGTGCACACATCCATAAGGATAAACAATAGAATTCTCTCTGCTTTTTTTTTTTTTCTCGGTCTTAATTTGGCAATGTATAATAATGAAAAATAGATCCTTGAGCTGGGAGTAATTTAGATAGGGAGAGTTTTCAGATTAAAAAATTAAATTGTTTGCATACAAGTTATTATAGCATCAGCTGCTATTATTCAATGTGGTTTGCTCTACGTAGTGTTTTAAATTGCCCATGACAAATAGAGCATAAATGCTTAATCTGTCACTCCAGTCACAGCAAATAAAGCATCCAAATTTCACCTTTCTTCTCCTTTAGAATTTCATTTTTGATATAGAAAATTTCCAGCATCTTTTATCATACAAATTTTTAAAGTCCCCTCCACTCCACCACGTTCTTTTCTATTTCCTTTTGGTTCATGGTGGAGATTTCTGATGCACTTAAAAAAAATTCTTAACCTATGCTTTCTCCCCAAATCCACTGATGATATTTCTCTGCATGAAGTAAGACATGTGGTTTTTCTACACTCATTTAAAGCCCTTAGGATAAATCACTGACATTTGCAACATGCTAGCATTATCTGCCTTAAAATGAACATGCAACCAACACTCCCTCCGGACTCTGTTAGCGTGAACGTTTCCTGTTTAAAATGGAAAGAGAGAAAGGAGGAATTCCAGGCCTTGGAGTTTTAGTGTCCTATTCTCTCCCTGGAGATTTCTCTCTTTTAAAAGAGAACATTATAAAAGACAGGCACACCTTGTTTTTTTATATTTTTGGAGAGAGAATCCAGATGAAGTGGTGACAGGGCAGAGGCTCCATGACAGAGTGGGCTTCATGCACCTGGGGGACGGTCGCTGCCTCCTCTCCCACACCTCATCCCTCCGACAGGTCCAACTCTCCTGGGGAGGAGAAGGGAGGTTTCCCATGGGCAGACGGGGCAGGCCTCAAGGTACTTTCATGGTCCCACGTGGCTTCCTTTGAGGGGAGATTTTACGTCTGGGAGTTTGCTTACATGCGGCAGAAACCAAGTGAAGTAGCTGTTCTTTGTCAAGAAATGGAATCGTGGAAATTGTCTTTTTCTGCAGAACTCATCATAACAGTTATCGTCTTAATTTTTCAGAGAGAAGAAAAACAAAGAGTTGGTCTGTAAAAACACTGCTTAAGGTTCAAAGAGTGCTAGAAGAATTTTTCTTTCTTTTAGGGGGTGGTATGTAGCTATTGTTTATAATAACTTTTTGCTCAAAACTGAGCATTTCCAACAGACTTTTGCCAAGGCAATTTCTAAATTCTTTTGAATATTATCATATGTATGCATGAGTGTGTGTGTGTGTGTGCATATATACATACACATATTTAAAAGAGCAATTTTTTCTCTTGTTTTTTAGAGGCAGGGTCTTATTCCTGGACTCAAATGATTCTCCTGCCTCAGCCTCCCAAGTAGCTAGGACTACAGGTAAGTGCCACTGCATCCAGCTTATTTCATTTCTTTATTTACTAAATTTTCTTTTTAGAGTTAAGGTCTTGCCATGTTGTCCAGGCTGGTCTTGAACCAGTGGCCTCCAGTGATCCTCTTGCCTCAATGTCCTGAGCAGCAGGGGACATGAGTCACTGCCCCCAGCTAAAAGAATGATTTTTAAACACAGAAAATAAACCCTTCCTGGTTAACTACAGAACTTTGTAGAGGAGGAGAAGAGGGAGTTAATCTTGAGTTTCCCTTTTCATAATCTCTTTATTTGTGTGAAATTTAGTGTTTGTAGGAAATCACAAAACCAATCCCTCTGTGGCCTAAGCAACGCTTACCATAGTGACTGGTGTTGCATGCTTTGAGTCAACCCTGAGAAATCCAGGGGCAGCTTCCTCAGGAGATTCTGATTAAAACAAGGATCCAAATAGCAAATGTACCAGTATTTTAAGACCCTTCATTTTTATGTGACCTCATGAGTTTTATTTGTATGTGTTATTATTTTTCTTAAAAAAAAAAAACAAAAAAAACCACTTTCAATTTAAAATCTTACTCAGAAACCATATTTACACAAGGAAAGAGAAACAAGCCTGTATTTGTTTTACTTATAACTCTTTGAGGGACCTGTCATGAAAATACCTATTATTTTAAATTTTTTCTTTATTTTATTTCTGATTAGCCTCATTCCCAGAGGCCAGAAGGATTCAGATTTTGCTTGGAAAACTCAAAGAAACTATCTCAGGCATGCAGATTTTAATCACATTAGATGCATGCAATAATGAATGTTAACTGGTAAGTCTGAACATGACAAAGCTATTTGTTACTTACGAATAAAGAAACAACAAAGATCACTTTCTTTGTATAAAGTTTTCCTCTTTTGTCATCAGGGTATGTCATTTTTTTTTTTTTTTGAGAAAACAGGGGCTGAAAACTAGAGGCTGAGCTTGTCCGCTAGCCAGCTCTGGGTACCAACTGTCCTTCTCTTATACATATTTGCTAAGATAATTCTGTATGGGGAAAGGGTTCAGTATTGGGAGTATGATGTCCCCGGCAAATCTTTCACTGGGAAGAAGGAGGCTACATGTACTGGAAGAGATGAAGGGGTTATGTGCAGGTCTGAGCCCTCCCCTCTCTGCACTGCCCACCCCAACTGCAAAGAAATCTCTATCCTCTGTGCTCACACACTTGGCCATTCTCACGTCATCTGTCTTTCACCCTTCCATGTGGCTAGTTACATACTGCATTGGAGAGTGAGCATCTTAAAGAAGGAACCAAGTTTCGTATATATAATGATCTCCCTTGAAGCGTAACAGAGGGCTTTGCACATCACGAGTGTGACATAAATGTATGTTGGCTTTGTTCGAGAGAGTAAAGAGAAAGCCCACAAACACAAACAGTGACCACAGAGGGTTAGATGTGGGGTAGGAGCTGAGGGAGAGGAGAGGAATAAGAGAAGTGGACTCTCCTTGGGAGCCAGAGATTGACAATGGTTGAGGTCAGACTGATATTTAGTTTCAGAAGAGGGAAGAAGGTGGGGGTGTGGGGGACGGTGACCTCAGTCAAGGGCTGGATTAGGTCCTAATTTGAATGACTGCAAATTTTATCAGGGCAGAGGTTATTTGTTTTGCTCATCAGGACAAATATCTCTGTTGCATCACTGAATACATGAAACACAATAAGTCCTCAACAAATCTTGGACTGGGACTAGAGCTTAATTGCCTTGATTTACCGGTGAGGTTGGCATGACCAACTGGTGCTAAGGAAATTGAGAGCTACCTTGACTCCAGTTTAACTGGAAGCTGGGCTTACATGTATTTATTCTGGAGTCAGTTAAGGACTGCTCTTATCATGGTCCAGCAAAGAAATTTTCTTTGTTTCTGTCTTAAACACAAGAATCTAAGAATATTTTAATGCACGCGTTTCAAAATACAGTCCACAGGGTTTCAACTAAGAGGCCTTATAGAGATAATGTCCTGCCTAGGTGTGATGGCCACAGTTTCAAGTACAGGACTTGAGCTTTAGGATGATGAACAGAAACCAGAGGTTGAAGGGATGTCCTGTTCACCTCTGTCCCAGTATTTTTCCAGCTTTTTCTCCACATGAATATCCATGATAGATGACTTTCATGTAAGCTACCAGTAGTGTCCAAGAGCGGCAGAAGCTGGGATTATGCAAACTTGTCTACCACCTACTGTAACTCAACACTCTTTCCTACCATTCAACAAAGAACAAGGAAATTCAGGGGAGTGGGAGTGACATTATTAAGTGGGAAAACTTCAGTCTTCTAAAATTTATTAAATCATTTGTGACCTTCAGTTCTGTAGATATCAGTGACAAACCCTTACACTACAGAGCTGGGGATGATTCACCTGTGTCTGAAGGCTGAGTTTAGGAACTACCTCTGCATCTCATCCAGTGAGCTCCTTCTAGGAGGTGGAAGGACAGGTGAAGTCGGTGAGTCACAGAGGGAAAAACAAATCAGAGGTACACCAGTGACTAGAAGCTAATTTGTATTGAGAGCGGTTGGGTTTAGCAGGTGAAGGAATAAGGTATGTAGCAGAAAATGTGAAAACGATAAAGAAATTGTGAGCTAAGGAGAGGAAGTCCAATTTAGGCATAAGCATTAGATTTTGCACTTAAGAAAAATCTTCCAAGGGGCAGAATCTTATTCCTCTTAATTTCTATGTGATACTATGTGTGCTATTAGGAACTAAAGCAAAGACAAATTTTCCACTTCTAAGGTAGGCTTTATGAGTTTCCTTTTTTGGTAATAATTGACTATGCTCACATTTGGGGTGTGGAAGGGAGGAAGTAACATGATACAAAACTCCTGGAGCTGTCTAAGAGAGGTGCTTGTACTCATTGGCAAAAAGTCAACATCTGGCAAAGGCAGGCTATTTTTGAGCTCAACCCACATTGATTATTTAGTGGCTGAGTTGGTGTCTTTCTTCTCTGGTTCTTCTACAAATACTGCAAAGCTTAAAAAAAGAAAGATCAGTGCAAACTAATATACTTGAGTCACCCACGCTATGTGGACCGAGATGCTTTTAGTCTGTGTTTAGAATTCCTTCAGTGTCAGGTTTCCAGTTACCAGGCCTTCATCCTCGGCCTAGGCATGCATGCGGTTGGCAGGGATTAGCAGAACCCTCTGCAATGTATATTACATAGCTTTGACTTCGGCAGATTTTGCAGAATCATAAAATATAATGATCATTTGATGACCTGCATTATAGAAATTATTACAGAAAAAAATATCCCACTTTCATCACTCACATTTCCCATTGCCTTATGAGAAGAGGGCTCTTGCTTTTTGCAAAGAACTGGAATGCGAAGGGAGTGCATCAGCAGATGCTTCTGGCCCCTGTGCATACCGAGGAAATGTTTGCAAGGAAAATGAGGGAGAGATGGTAATGGCGAGGTGTTCAGAAGACATTTCTAAAGTAATCGAAAACAAATATAATTTTCACTGCCCACATTTCATTCCTTCTTTTGGGGTTTCCAGCAATGACCACAAATACAAGAATTTAGTTGTTAACAAACTGCGTGTGTGATGAGTTTTGAATTCTATTTAACACTTTAACAGACCTTATCTGAAAAGTAGCCTTTACGAGTGGTTTCATTCTATCAGATGGTGGGGTGTATTCCCTAAAATCGGTCCTGCTAAAATGAGGGGGTGAGCGGGTTTGTAAAGTGGGCGCTACGGACAATTATGAGGACGTATGTAGAGGAGAAGGAAGTCTCAGGGAAGCGAAAAGTATCCTGAGCGGCCACAAAGACCAGTGGTGAAATCAGTTTGAGTGATACCTGCATACGTGGGATACGGACTCTATGTTCTTTTCAACCACAGAAGAGTTTCTATTTAAAAAGAAGACCAACCAGAGGAACAAATCATAACTCGATGGGCCCCTCAAGTCATCTCTCTTTCTATTGTAACAGTGGTTGTGGAAGTTCAATATCTAAACACTCAACACTATAGACGTCATCGGATTGTCATGCAAAAGACAATGGTTCATTTCTAGAATGGGCCGAGGGGCAGATAACAGGTTCTAGAGTGAGGGTCCTGAATTCCAAAGTCTGTTTTCCCTGCCTGGTAGAAACCAGTAGGGTTTCTGGTCCAAGGATGCTGCCTGGGGGCAGAATGTAAAAGACACTGCTTGTGAAGTTTGCTTTCTCCTGATCTACTGTAGATTATACATATAACTTTTAGAGAAGATACTCACATGTCACTGCCACATCTTCACCTGACCCTTTCCCCTGCCACTAACTTCTAAAGCCCATGCAGCAGGGAGATTTTGATGTGAACGACCTACGATCCTCAAATCATTAGCCTCCCTCCACATCCAGGGCATGGAGTCCAGAGAAGGATTGGTAAATATTTCCATCTTTACGTCTGTGGTGAGGTGTGTGGAGAGGGCTTCTGTACCATGATTTCATGAAGACATAGGAGAATCCCACCACCACAACTGTCTTACTCTGAAACTCAGAAGCAGAAATATAAGTTCTGGAAGGAACACCACACACTTGATGGGCTCAGAAGCTTCCAAGGTTGCCCTGAGAATTGCAAAGACTTGAAGCCTGTGGACCCTAGCAGTACTTTCCCGGGTGCCAACGTAAGCTAGGTTCCATCCTAAGTATTTTCTCCATGTTAAACTATTTATTCTCAGAGCAACATTGCAAGATAGGTTTGTGGATGAGGAAAATGAGGAACAGAGAGGGTAAGCAAGTTGATGAAAGTCACATAGGAAGTGGCAGGGCCCAGTTCAAGCCCAGCAGGTGGACCTGGAGGTCATGTGCTTGACTCCTCAGCTAGACCATGCAGCCTTTGGCCTCACTTGCTTCTTACCTGCTCCCAATGTGCCTTTTGAAACCAGGTGAAAGAAATTGGTTTATATTTGGAAACCCATTTTTTTGCAGTTTTTTTTTTTTTTGGCTGAGGCCGGGTTTGAACCCACCACCTCGGATATATGGGGCCGATGCCCTACTCCTTTGAGCCACAGGCGCTGCCCTGGAAACCCATTTTTTAAAAAAGAACCTAATGGATGAAAAAGAAGCCCCACCCCCATGGGTACTTTGGCTTTTAGCAGCCCAAGCAGCTGAGACTGTTGATAATGCTGACGGAAGGACAAAGAGCACAGACAGAATTCCATGCGGCAAGTTTCATACAGAGATCTTCAACAGCCTTTCCTTGAGGAAAACAGTTTCCTGATACTTTTTATGGAGATCAGAACAAATTTGTGTGTTTGCCTGAGCCTGTGTTCCAGGTCCAATATCTAATATGCTGGTGTCATTAACAATCAATGAGGTGCTTATAAAAAATGCAGATTTTGGGGGCTCCAACTCCAACTCAGGTTGGTCTGAAAGGGAGCAGGCAACCCACATTTTCACAAGTGCCCAGATGATTCTGATGCATGGAGCTGGTGCCATGTTTTAAGGGATCATGCTCTGGCTGTGAAAGCTGCTCTTCAAAGGCTCTGGAATGTAAGAGCAGGTCAGCTGGCCTAGGCCTGAAGACACAGACAGCAGGGGCTAAGACACCGTGTTCCAGACTCAGATGCTCCTCTGAGGGTGCCTTGTGAAGAGTGGGAGGTGAGAAGCAGAAAGTCCATCTGGAGAGGTTGTCTGAGAGGTTGTCAGGAAGGGCCTTGGATACCAAGGGTGGCATAGGAAGGATTAAGCCATGTGATTTTTATTCAGTAGGCTTTGGAGCAGGGTGGGGGGTACAGGCTGTGATGTGACTTGCCTCTGGGACAGCTCCGCTTGGATGTTCCCTAGGCACCTCAAACCTTACAGGTACAAAATTAAACAAACACATCTCCCCAAAGCTGCTGCTCCACCAAGGCACCTTTGGAGGATGGCACCATCTACGTAGTTGACCCACCAGAAATCTGTACTCCTATCTCACCCCCAGTCCAGCCCGATATCAGATTCTAGCAAATGTTCTCTTAACTCTTATGTCTGTCCCTCCTCACTACTATGGTCTTACTCTAGGCTCAAATCCTTTCTAAGTGGACCATCCCAACAGCAATAGTATATTAGGACTCACAGATAGGCAGGTTTGTGGGTCACCTTTACAAAAGGGCAGTTCAGCAACACAGAATTATGGAATTGGTGCAGGTGACTCTGAAGGACAGCTAAATTTTATAACCGTCTAGCCAGGTGCCACAAACTCTGAAGAAATTTCAAGCACATCACACTTACTCTCAAATGAAAACATGGCACAACTTGTAGGGACAGGTGAGTTCAGTCTTTTGGAAACTGTGAACATTTACATTTTGGGGGTACGATACTCTCAAGTTTAAATTCCGACAATCTCATTGGGAAGAGCTTTCTGCATGTGCCCCCAGGTGACATCTGCCGCAAGCCTTTAAAAAAAAAAGGTAATCTTTTCCCTGAAATGTATAACACTAAGTGAGGTTTATATAACACATTTCACACATATCTGTGTTCATTTGCTGTCTTAAGAAGTGAACAGGTTTAACTGGGATGAGGTAGCTGAGAAACAAACAGGTTGGGGATCAGGGTATAGATTAGGGGTGCTGAGCTTGCCTTGGGGATGTTTGGATTATGATATGCTTTTCAGCCACAAACATAGTGGGGTGCATTTTAGGGAGTATTATTCTAACATCCTCCCCAATGCTTAGCATCAAGGCAATGGGCCAAATCCCCAGTTTCCACCAGATAATAAATAGAAGTGCTTTTGGCCTCTCTCTTTTTAATTTTGATGTGAAATCTAAGCACTCCATGATAATTTTGACTAGAGTATGGATGGTAATCCTCACCCTTCACCTCAGTCTATGCCAGGCAGGTTCCAAAGCCCCAAACTGGGCCCGTTGGACATGCCCAAGGCTCTGCTGTCAGCTCCCCTGGGCCCCCCATCTGGAACCCAGCTCTTTATTCAGCAGAGTGCTTTGCAGAGAGCATCTGCATGAGAGATTCTACATAAAATCACATTCTATTCAGCTTTCATTTTTGCAGATGAATTGGATTTATAGCACAAAGGTTACTGAACTGTATTGTCGAGATGATTTTCAACAAATAATAAAAGTTAGTAAGAGATTCTTAGGTACTAAGGACTTGTGCTCTGTTCCCCCCCATCCTGCCTTGGTCTCTTGATACCCTGACCGATCATTACCTGGCTGGCAAAGGCTGCTTATTAATGTTATTAAAAACCTTTTACATCCAGGCACGCCTGTGGCTCAGTGAGTAGGGCGCCAGCCCCATATACCAAGGGTGGTGGGCGCCTGTGGTCCCAGCTGCTCGGGAGGCTGAGGCAAGAGAATCGTGGAAGCCCAAGAGCTGGAGGTTGCTGTGAGTCCTGTGACATCATGGCACTCTACAGGGTGGTACAGGGAGACTCAGTCTCCACACACAAAAAAACCTTTTACATCCAAATCTTCTTTTATTGAAATTAGATCACTTTGTCATCTCTCCTTCTGCTGTGATACAGCCTCTCAGCCTTCCTTCTTCTAGCTCTATACTTGCTTTTGATGCTGATAAAATGGAGCTGCTAGCAAATCAAGGCTTGTTGTAGCCCAAGCTGACTGGGGCCGGGAACACACCCTGCTCTCGCCTTCACTTCTTTCTTTGTCTCACATGTTCTTGTGTGGTTACCCCCTGTCCTGAGCCTTCCCACATCCTCCCTCTCCTGCCTCCCTCCATTCCTTTTAGCAGACTACCATGTGGGTCCAGGGACATCGGTGAGTGCTTTTAAAAAAGAGCAAGACAAGTTTTTATTGTGAGTAAGCTCCTTCAGAGGTTATTTCATCCTACGTTTGTTCTCTAACTCCCTGATTTATTGATTTATTCCTTGAACAGTTCAAAGAAAACTGGAAGTTCACCCACTCTGCTATTTCTTTCAATGCTGCTTTGCTCCCAGCCATATTTGGTGCTGGTTGGGGTACCAATGTAAACGATTTCCCCCTTCTTATCACATGCATTCTATTACAGGACAAGGGCAACATCAATTCTTTTTTTTTTTTTTTTTATCGTTGGGGATTCATTGAGGGTACAATAAGCCAGGTTACACTGATTGCAATTGTTAGGTAAAGTCCCTCTTGCAATCATGTCTTGCCCCCATAAAGTGTGACACACACCAAGGCCCCACCCCCCTCCCTCCATCCTTCTTTCTGCTTCCCCCCATAACCATAATTGTCATTAATTGTCCTCATATCAAAATTGAGTACATAGGATTCATGCTTCTCCATTCTTGTGATGCTTTACTAAGAATAATGTCTTCCACGTCCATCCAGGTTAAAATGAAGGATGTAAAGTCTCCATTTTTTTTAATGGCTGAATAGTATTCCATGGTATACATATACCACAGCTTGTTAATCCATTCCTGGGTTGGTGGGCATTTAGGCTGTTTCCACATTTTGGCGATTGTAAATTGAGCTGCAGTAAACAGTCTAGTACAAGTGTCCTTATGATAAAAGGATTTTTTTCCTTCTGGGTAGATGCCCAGTAATGGAATTGCAGGATCAAATGGGAGGTCTAGCTTGAGTGCTTTGAGGTTTCTCCATACTTCCTTCCAGAAAGGTTGTACTAGTTTGCAGTCCCACCAGCAGTGTAAAAGTGTTCCCTTCTCTCCACATCCACGCCAGCATCTGCAGTTTTGAGATTTTGTGATGTGGGCCATTCTCACTGGGGTTAGATGATATCTCAGGGTTGTTTTGATTTACGTTTCTCTAATATATAGAGATGATGAACATTTTTTCATGTGTTTGTTAGCCATTCGTCTGTCGTCTTTAGAGAAAGTTCTATTCATGTCTCTTGCCCATTGATATAAGGGATTGTTGGCTTTTTTCATGTGGATTAATTTGAGTTCTCTATAGATCCTGGTTATCAAGCTTTTGTCTGATTGAAAATATGCAAATATCCTTTCCCATTGTGTAGGTTGTCTCTTTGCTTTGGTTATTGTCTCCTTAGCTGTACAGAAGCTTTTCAGTTTAATGAAGTCCCATTTGTTTATTTTTGTTGTTGTTGCAATTGCCATGGCAGTCTTCTTCATGAAGTCTTTCCCCAGGCCAATATCTTCCAGTGTTTTTCCTATGCTTTCTTGGAGGATTTTTATTGTTTCATGCCTTAAATTGAAGTCCTTTATCCATCTTGAATCAATTTTTGTGAGTGGGGAAAGGTGCGGGTCCAGTTTCAGTCTTTTACATGTAGACATCCAGTTCTCCCAACACCATTTATTGAATAGGGAGTCTTTCCCCCAAGGTATGTTCTTGTTTGGTTTATCAAAGATTAGGTGGTTGTAAAATGTTAGTTTCATTTCTTGGTTTTCAATTCGATTCCAAGTGTCTATGTCTCTGTTTTTGTGCCAGTACCATGCTGTCTGAGCACTATGGCTTTGTAGTACAGACTAAAATCTGGTATGCTGATGCCCCCAGCTTTATTTTTGTTACAGAGAACTGCCTTAGCTATACGGGGTTTTTTCCAGTTCCATACAAAACGCAGAATCATTTTTTCCAAGTCTTGAAAGTATGATGTTGGTATTTTGATAGGAATGGCATTGAACAGGTAGATTGCTTTGGGAAGTATAGACATTTTAATAATGTTGATTCTTCCCATCCATGAGCATGGTATGTTCTTCCATTTGTTAATATCCTCTGCTATTTCCTTTCTGAGGATTTCATAGTTTTCTTTATAGAGGTCCTTCACCTCCTTCGTTAGGTATATTCCTAGGTATTTCATTTTCTTTGAAAGTATGGTGAAGGGAGTTGTGTCCTTAATTAGCTTCTCATCTTGACTGTTATTGGTGTACACAAAGGCTACTGACTTGTGGACATTGATTTTATATCCTGAAACATTACTGTATTTTTTGATGACTGCTAGGAGTCTTGTGGTTGAGTCTTTGGGGTTCTCTAAGTATAAGATCATGTCGTCAGCAAAGAGGAAGAGTTTGACCTTCTCTGCTCCCATTTGGATTCCCTTTATTTCCTTGTCTTGCCTAATTGTATTGGCTAGAACTTCCAGCACTACGTTGAATAGTAAAGGTGACAGAGGACAAACATCAATTCTTAAAGTCAGCCAGAGCTGCTGTTTTAATAATTTAAACAAAAGCTTATCATAGAAAAGCAAATATTTACAAGTATGAGTCACCTCATTTAAATACATTAATTAAAAGTAAATGCTGAAGTGATTTAAAACTAAAGAGTGATTACCAGATAAAACATTGTTTGAGTCTCTCCCTTTGCCTCAGGGACCAGGGGCTTCAAAACCTGGCCAATGCGTCTTGGAACTCACCTCATTTGCTCTGTAAGGTGAGCACGTGGTTTCACTGTTTTCAGTTCCAAGGGACCTCACGACACATCAGTGTAGAGGGGAGAGTGTGCAACTCAGAGGAAGAAGATTGGGCTTGGATTGTACCAGGCATGGCATAGAAATAGCATCCAGGTGACTTAACTTTTACAGAGCCTCCATGAGCTCCTATGTAAAACGGGAATATTAGGATTGCTCTTCCTCCCCTGGCAGTGTTGTGATGGGCACTATATAAGAAAAGGCAAGCGAGCAAACCGAAGGACCGATCATACTTAGGTCCTCAACACTTACTGAATTTGACATCACAGTCATTTAAGGAAATAAAGTAAAATGAGATCTTCTATATGGAATCTAAAGACCTAAAATGAGCAAGTGAAGAAATTTATAAATAGGCTACATGCAGTGGCTCACGCCTGTAATCCTAACACTCTGTGAGGCCGAGACAGGTGGACTGCATGAGCTAAGGAGTTTGAGACCAGCCTGAGCAAGAGTGAGACTCTGTCTCTAGCAAAAATAGAAAAACTAGCTGGGTATAGTGGCACATGCCTATAGTCTCAGCTACTCAGGAGGCTGAGGCAAGAGGATTGCTCAAGAGTTTGAGGTTGCTGTGAGCTATGATGCAACAGCACTCTACTCAGGGCAACAAAAAAAGAAATTCATGAACAAATCCAAACCATGGCTGAGTGGTAAAGACTCCTCTGTCTGATATGTCAATGTAGACAATTCTGTAACAGGGGCTGCAATGCAGAGGCCCATTTTACACACACACACACACACACACACACACACACACACACACACACGGTCTTTTAAAAATAATTTTAGCTAGTTACTCACACTTGAAAGCAGAGGGATTTTACTAAAAATTCAGCTTTAAACTCAGGATTTGCCTTCCTCCGAGGCCATGATCAGCTGAAGCCAGGCTCTGGAGGCAGGGACTTAGTCCCTCTCAGGCTCTGCTTCTCTGACATTCCATCTGCTGCTACAGCTATTTCAGTTTGCAGTCCCTGGCCCCAGTGAATAAATCTCACCCTCTAGACCTCTGCTTCACAGCATTCAGCTTGTACCCTCCACTAACAGTGTGTGATATCCAAATCCCCCAGTTTAAAGAGTGCAAGTGTCCTCAGAGGCAGACAAAAATTTCTATCACCTTATCTGGTTCACCTTTTTGTCCTTAAAAAATCAATCCTCTACAATAGCTCAGTGCTGGAGATGGCTGCAGGAGGGGGAAGGGATCTTGGATAGGAACTCCAAAGATGGGGTCACACCCAGGAGGTTGCAGACAATCACTTTAATTTCTCATGCTTTATCTTCAATTCTGTCAAATGAAGGCATGGGAATAGGAGGCCTCCCGTGAGTTGTCGGAGGTTACAATTTCATGGCCCTGCCAGGAACCGCATAGGCCCCACACCAAGATGATCTCAGCTCACGTTGCTGCCCTTCAGCCTGACCTCTGTACGGGTGACCCTGACTGGACCTCTTCACTTATCTGTGCCTTGGTTTCTCCATCTGTAAAGTAATATGTGCTTTTCTTCTCCCGACAGTGAATGAAATGATATGGGTGAAAGCATATTGGAGGAAAGTTGGGATAAAATGAGTCCCGGGTCTTACATTACTCTTGGGTCTCAGAGGCTGCAATTAGGAAGGGAAACTTAGTTTACCTGAGGGGATTTCTAGATCAGAATCCACAGTCTTCATAGAGAGGCATTATGGCCAAAAGGGTAATATTATGGGATTTTTACCTCAGCTCCTGGCAGGGTACTAACAGAACTCAGTTTTTAAAAAGGTGAAGGTGTCACACTTGTGAAAAGGTGGACTCCACTTTACCTCCTTGTTCCCGGCATTTTATAAGGAATGTATGTAGTTAACTGCTCTCAGGTTGTTAAGCAATTTGATGAGGTGTGAACTAGCCCTTTAATTGTTTTATTTACAACATACTTATCCTTCACTAACGTCACATTGGGGGGATTTTCTACTTAGTTGATTAACTTACATGTGCCTTGGTAAGCTACAACTTGGTATAACCAGAAGCTGAAAAACACCCGCTGAAATTTTAGCAGTCTTAGAATCATTTGTGAATATGGAAGACACTCAGTTGGGGGGTTAAAAAAAAAAATCAACCACAACCAAAAAGATGAATTAAATTGTTAACTACCTTCATCACCACCATGTTAAAAATAGTAATATGTACAATCAAGATGGAGGAAAAATAACTAAATGTAAACCTACTTATTCTTTTCTAGGACTTTTTCTGGGAGGAAAAAAATGGCTTCCAGGGAACATTTCATTTGTCAGGGATAGGCAATTTGAATTCCTTTTAAAAATCAAGTGTTTAAAGAGGAATTCTCTCCTCTTTTCTCTATAATTCTAGAACTGGGTGGATGAAACTCCTAATGTTATCCTGACCCAGGAGACCATCTTACTCTTTGGTTGGTGACTGTGATAAACCCCAAATACCATCAAGCATCTAAAACAGGTCTGAGCCCTGATGACTATGTCACCACTGCCTGGCTGGGCAGACAAAGAAAGACATCAAAGCAATTTTGGAGCTCTTTTTCTGGAATTGCCATCAGAGCTGTTGTGGTACAAGGTCTGACAATTAAGTTTGTGAACTCATTCTAGAAAAAATTGCCTTGAAGGGTGGATTAGGTGCTGACATTTGTGCATAGCTTCCCAAGGGGAGTACTTTGAAGGTGACCATGGTGACGAGATATGTAATATGTAGCACTTTTTCTTTTACTTTCTTCTTTTTTTTTTTTGAGACAGAGTCTCACTATGTCACCTTTAGTAGAGTGCTGTGACGTCACAGCTCACAGCAACCTCAAACTCTCAAGCTGAAGCAATTCTCTTGCCTCAGCCTCTTGAGTAGCTGGGACTACAGGCATCTGCCACAACACCCGTCTATTTTTTGGTTGCCATTGTCATTGTTGTTTAGCAGGCCTGGGCGGGGCTGGAACCCACCACCTCTGGTGTATGTGGCTGGTGCCCTTCTCACTGAGTTATGGGCGCTGAGCCATGTAGCACTTTTTCTAAGATGAGTTTACTAACTGAACTATTGGACCTCTTAGGCTCAGTGCTAAGCGACTGTCATGGGTTATCTGCTACAGTAAGGTTTCTGGTGAAGGGAGTGACTTTAGGGAATCTTTTTTTCTTTTTTTTTTCTTTTCTTTGAGACAGAGCCTCAAGCTGTTGCCCTGAGTAGAGTGCTGTGGCATCACAGCTCACAGCAACCTCCAACTCCTGGGCTTAAGCGATTCTCTTGCCTCCGCCTCCCAAGTAGCTGGGACTACAGGCGTCCGCCACAATGCCTGGCTATTTTTTGGTTGTAGTTGTCATTGTCTTTTGGCAGGCCTGTGCTGGATTCGAACCCGCCAGCTCAGGTGTATGTGGCTGGCACCTTAGAGATGATGGTTCTATAAGTGAGGACATTGAAAAGCCGTAGGATGCTGATGGAGAACTTGGAGGCCATGAGAACTGTGCTTGTTTTTGTCCACTATACTCGTCTCAGATGTCACTTTTTCCTGCTCCTTCATTTCTGAATCAACGGCCCTCTAGAGCAATGCTGGTAATGTCACAAAATTATGTCATCATCAGTTTAAATTTGTATCTTAATATAAGATCATGATAAATCTTTAATATCATAAAGATGTACTTGTATAGGAAAAATTCTGCATCTAAGACTCACCAATCATTATGTTTAATTGCCTGTTCCCTTGGGTGTCTCCAATAAACTGAGGACTTCGTGATGGTAAGGACTGAGTTCTCTGTTAACCCCCTACCAGTCAACCCCGGGCACATGGTTGGCAAATATAAAATGGAAGAGTGAATGTTATCTGGAGATCCATAGGGAAAAAGCGTTCTCTTTCTTTTTTGGGGGAGTGCTTGTTTGGGTTTCAGCCCCTTCTCCCCTCCGCTGATGCCATTCTGCCTAATGACAGACTCCATACCAGTTCCCACGAGTGAGTCGGCCTTGGTGTTCTGCTTAGTCCCTCTGCAGCAAACAGGAATGCTGGGGCTGCATCTAAACACTGCTTCAAGTTCTGGCTCTGCCACTGCCTTTGACTGAGAAATTTCTCTGTGTTTATTTTCTTCACTCAGAAGTGAGAACTGTAATGCCAAGCTCTTAGGGTTGTTGGGAGGAGATCAGATTACAGAATTATGGAAAAACCACTGTGTGGCCAACAAAGCCCCATTCATTTATGAGATAGCGGCAGTTGTGGTGGTATTAACATTACCCCACCCCTTTCTCCAGTCCTGGGCTTCTGCCCTACCCATTAAGATCCTTCCAGGGATGAAGTCCTAGATTTAAATCTTAATGTCTGTGGCTGGGTGTCCTCATTCACTGCTGCACTCTCTCAATGCCAATAGAATCTCTGCCTTTGCTTTTCATGAGATTCCCTCCCAGGCTTGCTCCTCTCTGCCCATCAGAATCTCAGACTTTTGTCCAAACTGGATAGATTTCCCTTTCTCTGTTGGCCTGAACTTCCAGAGCTTCTCTCTTCCCTCGGCCTCTCCTGATCGCCTTCTTCTGTGCCTGTGTTCAGGTCTCAGCCAACCTTGAGCTGAGCATTCTTGTCTACAACACAGCTGTGAGTTCCAAAGGGTGAAATAGTGGGGAGGTTAAGAGCAACCAGCTCTGGGTTTCCAATTAATAAATGTCTAATGGGTAAGTTGCTTGTTGCTTAACCTCTGTAAGATAGTCTCAGTTTCCTCATCTGTAAAATCAGGAAAGAAGCAGTTATTTGCTTCCTTGACTAGGTAGGAGGGGTAAATGAGAATGTCTGTAAACGCTTAGCGCAGTGCCTGGCCACGGTAGAAGTGCTGATGATGGTTGGGGGTTACTATTGTTTTCCCTGCCCCAACTTTTAATTTTCTTATTCCTGATTCCATAGCTTCTTACGTGCTTTTCTGTCTTTCAAATATTCAAATATGTTTAGATATCTTTTCTTCTCTAAAAATCTGCTTCCTCTAGATGGAATGAGACAAGTTATCACCACTTTCCAAAAATGTATGAACTGTGTCCATAAGAAAAAAAAATCTTATACAAAATACACTAAAATTTATATTCTTACGATGGATACCTCATTAATCTGCTTTGATTAATTTACATTATATACCTCTATCAAAACATCACATATACCTTATAAAGATATACAACTGCTGTGTACCCATAATTAAAAATAAAAAAGTATACTCTCTCTAAATAGTTTTTCTTTGTCTTGACCTAGTTATGTCTATGTACCTATAGGTCTAATTTCTAATTGCTACTTATTTGTGGGTCCATGCTGATGTCACCTCTTAGAGAACTGCTGCAGGACTAACATTTTTGATCATTCACATCTCAGAGAAAGACAAACACAATTACATGTGCAGCTATAAAGTAAGTTTTACGTGCATCTAAAACCAGAGGAAGTTGGGCAGCAGCCAAAGACCATCATGGTCTCAGAAGAAACATAACTCTTGTCTCTTCTTTCTTGTCTTTTTCTGTTACATGGGATTATCTGGATGGATGAAACACTGGGCTGTATTTACTGGAGGAAACCCATAAGTCAAATGACAATCAGACATAGAAGTAGAGACGGTTTGGTGCCTTGGTCTCACGGAAAATTTCTTAGGGGTTTTGTACTCATTTTACTTCTTGTGTGGTGTGATGAGAGCTTCAACTTTTCTCCTTCATCCATAACTCTCTCTTTTCTTTTTCTCCTGTGATCAGAGTGGGGACAGTGGAAAGTTGCTTTTGCCTTGCCTGGCATCTGTCCTGCATTATCCTGGTGACAGCATTCTGTGCTGTTGGGACTCCTCCCGTGCCCACTTCCGCCCATGTAATTCATGTGGATTGAGTCCTCCCTGGGTTGCACAGGTGCCATGTGACACAGAGCCGACTAATCAGAGCAAACCACCCCTGGGGGTGCAGTGACTGTGCATGGCTAACTGCAGACTACAATAAAAGCAACCTGAGACAATTCCAGGACTTTGGGGGGTGTGTTAAAATGAGAGACTCTGGGGAGTGGTGGAGAGGACGGCAGAGAAGCCTGGCCCTGCAGGCCATCTTGATGCCACTCGGGAGCAAAGTCAGGGCACGGAAACAGTCGGGGGCAAGGCCGAGGAAGCCACGTGCTGAGGGGTTTCTCTGAGCTCCCGACTAGCTGAACCTGAAGGTAAGTCTACCCTTGGACTTATTTTCCAGTTACATTTGGCAGTAGATTTTTTTTTTTCTGTATTGGATGTATAAAAATCTCTGAATAGTAAGAGAGAGAACAGTAATGTTTACCTGTTGCTTGTGTGTAGGGAGGTTACCAGGATGAGAGAAAGTGTTGTGGAATAAACTCCTTAGAAAGGGCAGACGGTGGTTCTCTTCGGAAGCCACCTGGGGAAGAAAGCTTCATGGCGGCTCACGTTATCTCGGCCGGCACAGTTCTCAGTATCTCCAGTGTGGAAGTGAGAAGCACAAGGCCTATAACAATTTCCTCTTTCATTTGTGATAAAGAGGGTCTTGGGTGGGAAAACAAAAGAGGCCTAGAGTGCAGGAGGGTGACTGAAGGATTTTTGCTTCCTGACAGACTCCCTTGGGGCTCACGTGTGTGTGAGTAACTGTGGTAACTACGTATATGGTTGTGTTAGTGCACCTCTGAGAAGGCGAGTCCCCCACAGTCTAGTCCTCTAGCAGTTCTCCAGCAGCTGACAGCAACGTGAGCGTACAAATAATTTGCAATTAGTTCTATAAATATAAAACATGCCAGGTAAATGCCTGCCTGCTCTGACCCAAGAGATTGAAAGGAAAGGAGGGTACCAAAATGACTTTCCCGCTGGACGTGTCCCTTCCAGCCTACCCCCCTTCCTTCCAGCTACAGAAACACGCAGCCTTTATTAGTTCCTCATCTCTGTCCACATCGCTCTGTTTATACGCAACATTTGAGGTAGGGTCTGGAGTTGCTGTGGGAACAAGGCTCTCGAGATTATAATCTCATCATGTGGCATACTGATTTTATAAAAAGAGTAATAGGGCTCATGATGTTTATTTGAATGGCAAACAGATCACTCCATGGCTTAAGAACATGGACGCTTGTTTCTAAGGAGTAGCAGAAGGGCCTGACTTGCTCAGGTTCTCTTCTGGGCTTTGAAAATTGTACAAGCCAGGGATTTGAAGGGGTCTCTGAGGGTTGGAATTTGCCAGGGAATGGTAAGGGCCACAGCAGTGTAAGATTTCCCAAGACTCCGAACTCTGCTGTGATACGGCCTGCCAAGTAAAGCCCAGATACATATGGGCTTTTATTTCATTTTTAAAATAAAAATTATTGAGGCATAATTTACATTCAATCAATGTATCCGTTTTAGGTGTCGGTTCCGTGAGGTTGTATAAATATACACATTGGAACTGCCACCAATATCAAAGATATGGGTCAGTCTTAATTCCACCTTGTTCACTGAGCCCTTTTTTCCCCACTAACCCTTAAAACTGAGCATTCCATAACTCCACAGAAGATACACACTCACCCCCACACATGAACACATCTGCAATTTCACACTTGAAAAAAAATTATTAGTTGTCTGAAAAAACTCCAATCACTCATGTTGATAAAAATTGCTGACTGTATTAAAAAAAAATCCAGGTCTGGATGAATAACAAAAATGAGACATTTGAGCTTTGGAAAGAATTCTCTGGGATAGATACAAAGTATTGAAAATTGAAACTTGGAAAACATGCCATGTCATCTCAGTCACAATTATTCGATTGCTTTGTGTGTTTATTGTCAAGGAGACTTTGTTTCTGACAAAAAGACAAAATACCAAAAAAGTATTTGCTTCCAATGAAAGAACTTGCATTGAAAAAAAAAATTAAATAATAAGAAAGTACAGAGACACCTGGCCAAGATTGAAAATTTGAAACTGATTTTGTGCAACAGAAAACAATTACCCTATGCTAGTCCCTTTCAGTGCTAAATTGTCTTCGATAACTGGGCATCAAACACTAGGTAATTCACCAAGTACAGGAAATTTTCTAATTGTGGCTCAATTAGAAGATTCACAAACTGAATACAAGCAGAATGTCCCTTATACCCAGTATGATTGAAAATAGAGAACTCTCCTTTCCAACATCTTCACAGTGAAATGTCTAGAGTTCCTGCTGGATTGTGTATTTCTTTTTATGTTTTTGCCTTCATTTCTTTCTCTGCCTTATATTTTGGTTGAACGCTAGTATATGCCAGGCACTATGCTAGGCTGAGGATATAGTGGCAAGAAGACAAAGCTCTGCCCTATGGCCCTGCCCTTTAAGCACTAACGGCCTTTGCTTCTTATGTCATAAATCCACTCTGATTTCCATCCCACTTGTAGTGCGTCTGCTGCTCTCTCTACAAAGTACGGCTATAAATGGGAAACTGGGAAAAGAGAAGGGAGCAGACAAAGGGAGGGGAAAAAATAGCCCAATAACTATTTTTCATTTGATGAGGACTAGCAATTTTATTTTGTCCATTTGTCAGGGCTGGGGTTCAGGGAAGAAGAAGATTTAAACAATCCAAATCAATAAAAAGCAAAAACCCAACTAGAATAGCCCAATTCCTGAGTGCTTGTCTGAAATACAGAACTCTCCCTCAGCACCTCGGTCTATACTAGGGAAAGGAGAAGCCACAGAGAGAAATCAGAGTCAACACCAATATCAGGGGCCTGCAGCTTCCAGTAATTACTGCATTTCTTACGTGTCAGAGATTTGGAGAAGAGTATAACTTATTTCTGATGACCATGGTATTATTATGAGCACACTGGAGTGGTGGTTTACTAAACAAGGATAGTATGCAGCTGATCATCAGTTCTAAATCTTCTGATACATTCTTGTGTTGATTGCGGACATTAGGAGTCTGAAGAATTGGTCTTTTGAATCTTTTATAATTAATGTAGCTTATTCATAAAACTCTAAAAAGTAAAACCAAATCTACACTGCAAATACGTATGTAAACTGTGGCTTAAAAGAAATGAAAACAATTCATAAGAGTAGACATTTACTTCTTGACTGGTAATTTCTCAAGAATGCCACACTGGCTCTTGGGGACCTAAGATTTCTAAGGTCCACTCATTCAAATGCCACCTTGGCTCTTGGGTACCTAAGATTTCTAAATGTGGCTCTTAAGATATACAACAATGCGAGGCTTACTTCTTGAGACCACGGGATAGATGTGGCCATGTTGGCACAGTTCTTTGCTCTTGGCTTCTTGGAAGAAAGATTCAAGAAATCACAGTGCATATTGTTATGAGAAATTTGAAATAGACCAAGGGGCAAAGCCTTACAATTGCTACCACACCCTCCGTATCAAAGGTTATACCTTGTGTAAAAAAATTTTTTTTAATAATAAGAAAGTACAGGGACATCTGGCCAAGATTCAAAATTTGAAACTGATTTTGTGCAATAGAAAAAAATTACCCTATGCTGGTCCCTTTCAGTGCTAAATTGTCCTCAATAACTGGGCATCAGATACCAGATAATTCACCAAGTACAGAAAAATTGTGACTTCAAATTTATAAAATTGTGAAATCTAAATCATTTTTATCCTTTTATCAACCCCCTAAAGATATTATATATAATATAAATATAATATAATTTTTTTCTATGTATATCTCAAGGCTACATATAAAGATGTTTGATAACAGCAAACAGGACATTTTCTACTGTCCCTTTAAAATGAGGATGAAAAGAACATGGTACAGAATGAAATATCTGAGATAAAGAAAATTCTCTAATAATCTGTCCCCAACAGAACATTGTTTGTATATTAGGTGACAAGAGAGAAAATCATAGTGAAATAATGGCCTTCCACATAAAAGAACTATGGTACATTGATATTAGGTCCAGTCAAAATGAAAGAAGTTCTGAGCTGAGTCTGTCAGAGTCTCTAACAGAGGACAGTCAGGATGTGTTTTACAGACTGTCTTCCTCATCACCAGCTCACAGTAACTTGAACTGAGAGTTGGCTTTTTATGGAGATTTTTTACAATGGCATTGCCATTCAAGAATAGGCAGCTATCATCATAAATAAAGAGCAGACACAAAGGGGTCTGAAGAGCCACGACACAGAGAGAATTTGTCAAGGTGGGTAAATTGTGAACTTATTAAACTTACTACAAATAAATACACATCCCTGGAGCAATCCCTCTTTAGGAAAAACTCTTCTTTTTTCTGCTTTGGAAAAACCAAGGCAAGCTGCTGTGGTTTGAATTTCCTAACATTGTCCAAGGCATCCTTGGCCTTCTCGACCTCAGAAAGCAGTGCCTGGACCATCCGTTTATGGAGCACACTGGCTGCTCTGATGAACAAAAGATGTGGATTCCCATGACCACCAAGCCTGCTGTGGCCTGAGGGTTGATACTTGGGATCAACGGTGCGGATCAGGCTTTCCTTCTGCTAGAGATGACAAAGCTCCCGAGAGACCTACTTCAAAGTCCTTCCTGAAACACGAGGGGCTGGGGGGAAACAAACAGCTGATTGCTTATGCCCCACACTTGCCCTAATAGTTGAACGGGCAGGGCCTACGTGTCTCCCCACATTTCCTTTGGACACTGAAATCTGTGTAAGTGAACGTGTTTCCATGTCCAGCTTTGTTGTTTCAGCTGTTTGCAGAGCTGGGGGTATCAATTACGCCCTGCCTGGAGATGTGACCTGTACCAACACCTCCCGCCTCACCACTGGCCTCCTCCTTCCCGGCTGCTCCGACTTAAACAAACGCCTGCTGCTTCTTGCCCAGGCTACCATTCCTGCCTTCTCAGCCCCACTAAATGATTCATTAGGCTGGATTAACCCTTTAAAAACTACTATTTACCAACGGGTCCCTGGGGACTCTCACAAGCACTCCATCATTTTTGGCTATTATAAACAGCCAGTCCCAGCAGGGCGCAATCCACTTTAAGTCTACTCAGGTTGACAATGTGGGTTTTGTTAGGCCCAATTCATTTAAAAGCCCAAGACAGGGTTTAATCTGTGAGATGGGAGAGACACATCTTCATCTTGCAGCCTTCACATTCCAAGCATGCGTCTTGCCATTCACAACTAAGCAGGACCCAGAAAGGAGCTACACCATGGCCGTGGGGTTACAGAGGACCTATTTTCATGCCTTCACCACCCAGGCCTCCTTGGCTGGTGCCATTTTCTGCCCATAATCAGCTGTGTGCACAATGAGCACTGCCTGCCAAATGGCCATTCATAGGTGCAATTAGACACCTGTACCTTCAAACAAGTTGCAAGCACCTAATTGTGTCTGCATGTAGCCACTTGTGGGTGCAATTATCCAGAAATCCAGGTGTGCCTGGTATTATGCACAATTTAAGGGAGGGAAAGTGTCTTCCAAAAAAGAAGGCAAAGGTTGAATGTGTGCCCTTCCAACTTACAGCAGGGTGGTTCAGCAGGAGCTACCGCTGCTATGGCTATACGCAGCCATTTTGCTTAGGGTCTAGAGTCACGCTGTGCCATAATAAAGAATGCAAGCCATGTATATCATTTAAAGTTTTTTAGTACTCACATTCAAAAGAAAAATAAAATTAATTTTAATAATTAATTTTACTAACCCAATATATCCAAAGTATTATCATTTCAACATGCAATCAATATAGAAATAATTCATATTAACATTTTTTTTTCTGGCATTCAGTCTTGGAACTTGGCATGTATTTAACACTTAAAATATATCACGATGAGGCCTGGTCACATTTTGGTGGTTGAGGGCCCCATGTGGTTGTGGCTACCATATAGGACAGTGCAGGCCTACAAGGAATTCTTTTCAATTGTGACTAAGTGTAATATTTAACCCTTCAGCACTTTTCTAAATTACAGCGTGGACATAAAGTTCGTGTGCAATTTAAAATAGTTTAACATAGTAAATTGCACGTGAACTTTATGTCCACCCTATACCTGTGAAATCAGGTTTTGAAGACATATTTGAAAACGTCCTTTTAGTGTCTTAGCGTTGTCATGGGTAATACAGCTTTTCATATTAGTAGTTTGCATCCCCAGCAAAGTAAAGTAGAAAGTTGAAGACCTGCCCCTTGCTCTTCATGTTATGAGGAGCACGCTGGGGCTGGGCTTGGAAGTGGCAGGCACAGGCTGTGCAGGCAGAGTTAGAGACGGCTGCTGCTGGGATTGGAAGGGAGGTGGGAGTGGCAGGTGTAAGAGGGGGAAGGAATCAGATGCAAGACTGTGGCGACATCAGCGCTGGCCTTCATTATACATCTAAAGGGTTGCTCCAATTCATCCAAATGAATTTTTTTTTTTTTTGGTTGAGGCAGAGTTTGACAAAAACTCACCTGAGCTAAGTGCAATGGCATCGTAGCTGTCTCAGCCTCTGAAGCCACTGGAATTTCAGGCGCTTGGCTGGGTTTTTCCATTTTTTTTCATGAGTCAGGCTCTCACTCTCCCTCGGACAAGCCTCGAACTCCTGAGCTCAAGCAATCTTCCTGCCTCAGCCTCCCACAGTGCTGGGATTACAGGCGTGAGCCACTGCGCCCCGTCAAATGAGTATGGTTTTAAGAATATGTTAACAGAAGATGCGAATTCATTTTGATGAATTAAAATTTGTTAAGACATGCTTCAAATGGAGAAATAATAGAACCGACTTGATAGGATTGTGGTGAGGATTAAATGGCTACATGTAAACTGCTTAGAACACAGCCTAGCACAGAATAACAGTGAACATCGGCTGCTCTCCGCCTCCCCCTCACCATCATCATGACTCCTATTTTCAAGCCACTGCAGAATAAGATGTGCACCTCTCTCTCTCCCCCTCTTTTCTCTCCCCCTCCCATCCCCCCTCTTCTCTCTCTCTTTTCTCTGTCCTCTCCCTACCACCTTTCCCCCCTTTCTCCTCTCTCTCTACCCGCTCTCCCCTCTCTCTTTCTTTCTCCCCTTTCTCTCTCTCTCTCTCTGTCCTCTCTTTCTCTCTCCCCTCTCTCCCCCCTTTTTCCTCTTCTTTCTTTCTCTCCTCTCTCCCTCTTCTCTCCCAGCCTTCTCTTTTCTCTCTCACACACACACACAGCTCAGGGGAAGGGAAAGGATAAAATTCTCCTTGGGAGATGGTTTCCAATATCTCCTCATTCCTTCATTGCCACATACTCAGAGGATGTCTCTGAGTTCAGGACTCAAGCGTGAGCAACCCTGGCTCTGCCACCCCTTCCTAGCAGGCTTTCAGGCTCACGACGCAGGCGTTGTCTGAGAACTGGTTAAATGAAGGCTCAGAGCCATGTGCAATGCTCTTTCATTTCACAAAAAGAACACGCGAGAAGCGTACGTATACGGCGCACTGTCCATCCTCTGTATCCACTGTCCATCCACTCCCTGAATCGAGGGCAACCAATTTCACACACTTTTGTACAATCCATTTGTTTCTATAAATTAGATTATATGTTTACATCTCTCCCCCACCACGATCACCCACTGTCTGTTCCTTTCCCTCCTACCCTGGGAATGGCCAGCCCAGCAGCCTGGCTGCCACAGGCAACCGAGGGCTAGAATATCTCTTCCTGGTCTCTTCTTTTTGTCCCTTGCCTGCCTCAGTGGGCAGGAGAGTTGGGTGTGGCTGGCACTGGATCCCAGTGTCACTGATCCACTCCTCAGTGCCTCCAGCAGTGGCAACACCCCTTCCTGGCAGGTCCCCCCCTCCTGTCTGCCCCCAAGCCCCTCCTCAGACACGTCAGGAAAAGCTCTCCTTGTCTCTGTCGGCTCCACTGATAAAGATAGTTGAGGAAAAGGCAATAAGCTAGTCTACAGGATTAGAAAATTATATATATATATCCAAGGGAACCAACGTCACCCCCATGGAGTGCAGCCAGATGCCTCAAGAGCCTCGACCACAGCGGCCAGCCACTTCCTCCTCCACCCCTCACTGCACCAGCTCTTCCTCAAACACAACTGTTAAAATAGACAAACAGGCTTACTTGTTTTATTTTGCTTTAATTACCAGCATTGTATGGGTACCCTCATGAGTAATACTTTTTCCTTCTGCTTTCTTTCCTTACCTTTCATCTTCATATCAGACTCCTAGTACATGAGGAGGCCGCGAGTGACCGCTAGTCTGTTACCTGCAGAGAACGCCCACACTGGGGCAGGTGTGAAGGCCGGCATCCCACAGCAACAATATTTTTAAAACAATTTTCATCTGGACGGCCCTTCCATTACATAAAGAGCTAAACAGGTTTGTGCTGGTCTAGCCGTCTACTCGATGAGAAATGCACCCCAAGCTCCAGGACACTACTGTGTACACACAGCCCATAGGGACAGCCTTTTTGAGACTGAGGACTGACATCAGGAGGGATGCATCTGGGTCGGCTAAAGAACACCTATGCATTGTGCTGTCTACAAGCAGCCACCAGAAATGATGACCGCAGAACTGGGCTCCCCACCTGGAGGCCAAGCCAGAGTAGGCAGTGTGAACCAGCCCTATGCTATATCCACAAAAGCTGCCCAGAGATGACCTTCATGAGCTTGAAAAGTAAAGTCACAACTTCTGCCACCATCTTTCTAATATAAGAAAAGCAAATTAATTTTTTAGACTACTCAGGCGTCTTTAATTGAAAGCATTAATTAATGCTCGACCCCGTTCAGATACTGGAAATGTGAGTATTTTCTCAAAGACACACATTTCCAAAAGTATCCAGGTATTTTATTCTCAATCTGCAGTCAAAACTTACTTTATGTTACAAGTCACTGTCAGGATGAAGTAGAATGATTTATAGTAAATTTGTCATGGTAATTCTAAAGGAGGCTATCATAATTATTCTTTCATCGACAAGAGTAGCCTGTTCTCAAGGTATTTGAGTGTCTTGTGCCTTCTCTATGATTCAACAGATGAAGAATGGAACAGCCATCTGCGGGATGGTAGAAACATAGGGAGGTTTTAAATCTCTCTGATACGATTATCATTAAGAGATCCACTTGTGTTTCAAAGTTCCATTCTTTGTGATTAATTCTTCTAATACCTTCAGTCAGAGTGAGACATATAAGGCCACCATATTTTTAGACACTGAAACTGATTCTCTGAATATTCGTATAATTAAAAATAGGCATTAGTGTAGCTGTGGGTGCCAGATTTGAGACAGCAAGTTGTTGATGCATTTTCTCAATTTGCCCTCTCCTTGTGGACCCTGAGTCCTAGCCATGAAACGATATCAGTGTGCCCTTCTGTGGCAGTGTCCCACTCACATGTCATTCCCATTATTACAGACATCAAGGAAGAGACAGGAGAGGCCCGTTTTATTATGGGCATGAATGATAGCGAGAGATTGGACGTTCCAGGGGCACTCTGCTAAAATGGGTGATTCAGAGATGCCGTGCCTCGTACTTGAAAAGAGATCCAAATTTATTATGTTTAATGTTTAAAATAAATCACCAAACCTGAATGTGTTATAAAAATGAGCTAAATGCTGCTTAACAGACATTATTAAAGAGTCTTAAGCATGGAGCCATTTCTAATTGGTAAAAGTTCACAGATGAACACTTCTTGCAAGTACTCATTTTTAAGAAATATTTCTTCCTGGAAGAAGGCCCTTATTTCAGGGTGAGATATAATCCAGGGGACAAATCTCTTTATGAAAGTATCATCTGTATGTTCACAGAAGGAATCTCAGTGAAATCTATCATTTAAACCTATTCCTTACTTACTTTAATATGAGACAAAAATCAAGTAAAAATTATTAAGAATACAATGATCAACAGTCCAAGGTAGCGTGCTTGGAATACAACTGCCACATGGGCCAGTAAATGTCAAGAGCTAATTGGCTATTATTTGTCTAAAAAAAATTTAAAAGAATAGTGCAGAAAATTATCTGTGCTGTTTTTATCATCTCAATTAAAGGATATAAACATGGGTAATTTAAAATTAATCTGTGAAGGAATATGCTGTCATTGCAATTAGAGAAAAGAGAATCATTCTTTGGCTGTCCCACCTCAGCAAAGCCACCATCTTAAACTAGAAAGTTTGGTCTTCAGAATGGGATGAGCGCAGTAAACCAATTTTCAGCCACAAAATGTGATTTGCAAAATTGGTTTGAAGTAGCGCTGGCTGGATACCACCTCTGCAGGGGAGTGAAATTAAAACTGTCATCCATTCACACAAAGTCCCAATAGCTTGGCAGCCTCCAGCGTGTGCTGGTTCATAGCCACAGCTGCTTCCCTAACAGCACAAAGACACTGCTTTGGGGACTCAGCCCTCGTGCTTATTTATAAGCGTTCTCAAACTGATAATGCAAAGGTACCTCCGTGTCACAGAGGAGATCGCATCTCAGAGGAGAAGGACAAGACAGCCAGAAAAAACTGAGTATGCCATGGTGGCTTTCCCCCCTTTACACGGGCCATTCAGAGTTTTCTATTAATTCCTTAACTTCATCATCCTCCCCATACCCCATTTTCATGTCCAGAATGCAGGTTCTGAACCACTCTCATTTCTTTTTTAAAAAAAGGAATTCAGGACCCATAAAAAATAAACAGTCAGAACACTAGGAAGAGAAATATATTTTCTTATAGCCTCAAAAATCTGTTTTATGGTTATATTTACACTTTTACAGTTTACTGATTATTTACTTGCTCATTATATTACTTGTGCTTTTCCAGTGTATAAACTTTATTATTACATAGCTCATTATAGTCAATTTAAAAACCAAATATTTACCAACTACCTACTATCTAGCTAGATACAGTACAGGGTACAAAAAAGTTTAAAACCTGGTCCTCACCCTCAAAAAGCTTATACTTTCTGGTTGAGGAGATAAGCTAAAAAGGCATTAAGAGAAAGACAATTTGACAAGATATGTCAATACAAGAATGTATGCAAGAATGACATAGAATTTGACTTTCTACAGAGTTCAATCACACAACTTTTCCATAACAGCGAAATCCAGATATAACCTGGTCAGCTTGAAAGGTGGATTTGAGGCCATCACTTTGATAACAGATTTTTCTACAATTCTATTATTATTCTTATGATTCTGGCTTATGTTACTTTATCTTACAATGATGTAGCTTTATTTATGTTTTACAGTAGACAAACCTTCATTTGCTTGTGTATGTTGTCTACAGTTTAACTGCATTTTTCTAGACAGGTGCCAAGGTGATCATAAGGGTTATAGACGTACCCCTCCTAACTTTTAAAATGTCATAAACACCTACAAGAAGATGTCATGCTTTTTAGGGTGAGATCTTGTTCTTTAAATGCACATGGCTATAGCATTGACAAAGGATATAAAACTCTAGCTTTGAATGACATGGCATTAATTAAACTCTAGCTACTACATTGTTACCACAGTTTATCTACAGTCAGTCAACAGATGGAAGTTTATCTGATCTAATGCACAGGTAACATCCATCCAGGTAGGAGGGGACAGGAGAGGAGTGGGATCTGGTGGAAATCCGTTTCCAGTGCAGCTCTTAGGGTTCACCAGAGGAAGAGCAGCTGCTCGGTGGCCAGTGGAGCAGGGCCCTAATAGTATTCCTGGTGAGAGACTGGGTATAAGGACCTAAAGAGTGAATAGACCTTGATGCAGAGAATAATACAGTGAGGTGGCATCTGAATTTGCTCCACTAAAGCAGAAAGGTTAGGGATGTGCCTGCTGCCTAAGCTGTGTCCTATCAGGGTTATTTTTTACCAATGTTCCAAAAACACATGTCCACAAAATAAATAAGCGTCTTGCTTTGGAAGGCAATGTGTGGTTCTGAAAGAACCCACAAGCCAGGCCAAATACTCAGGAAGTTACCTACATAGTTTCAAAACCTAACTGCGTTAAATTATTTGCCAAGAGCATGAAGACTTGAATACTCTTGGAGATACTGCTGACGTAGCAAGGATCACTTTAAAAGAAAGAATTTCATAGTGTTTTTCATCTCAGAGGAAAGAAAAAAAGCTTTGCCAACATTATTTAGTTTTAAGTTATCCTTGTGGAAGTATTTAAATATGTTACCTACATAACTCTGGCTTTTTTTCTTTGTCCTCACTTACACATACATTTTTATCTGGAAATTTGGCCCAGGTGGGATTTGAATGTAAAATCCATGTACATATGTTTTCTTTTTTATAATTCAACTACTACCTACTGTGCAACAATTTTTCAGGATTAGTACCTATTTATAGTTTTCCCCCCATTTTGTGTCACATTTTTAAGGCTAAACATGAAGAAAAATATTTTTCTCAGACATTTGCTTCTAATGGTCCTGATGAATATTGTTTGGTTAGTTTTTGAAATGGCAAACAGGATATTCAAAAATGCTCTCAAGTCCTAGTTAATGCAGTAGGATAAGAAAAAGAAATAAAAAAAACCATACTGACAGTTTGAAAAGAAAAAACAAATTGCATTTTTTTTTTTGTAGGTGACATATCATTTACGTAGAAAATCTGAAAGAACTGACAAAATAGTTCTTGGAACTAATAAGCAATAATAATAAGGCTGCAGGAGACAATGTTAATATATGAAAGTCAATGACTTTACTATTTGTCAGCAATGAATAAGGGGATTAAAATAAAAAATACAATACCATTTATATTTGTATCCCCCCACATGAAATGTTTATGTATAAATTTAAAAAATATGCAAGATCAATAAGGAAAACTACAAAATTCTGATGAAAGAAGTCAAAAGAACTAAATTAATGGAGAGATATTCTATCTCCATGGATAGGAAGACTCAATATTTTCAAGATGTCAGCTCTTCCCAGATTAATCTTTACAAATGATCTCTTTTTTTTTTTTTGAGACACAATGTTACTTTATCACCCTGGGTAGAGCACCATGGCATCACAGCTCACAGCAACCTCAAACCCATGGGCTTAAGTGATTCTCTTGCCTTAGCCTCCCAGTAGCTGGTACTACAGGTGCCTGCCACAACACTTGCTATTTTTAGAGACAGGGTCTTGCTCTGGCTCAGGCTGGTCTCGAACTCCTGAGCTCAGGCTATCCACCTGCCTCCACCTCCCAGAGTACTAGGATTATAGGTGTGAGCCAACACACCTGGCCTAGAAATTTATCTTGTGGATATTCACGACTGATTCTGAAGTTTATATTCAGAGGCAATATACCAAGAATAGCTAATAAAATACTGAAGGAAAAGAACAAACTTAGAGAATTGACACTACCCAACTTCAAGGTTTACTACAAAGCTACAATAATTATGACATTGTGTTGGTGAAAGAATACATAAATAGATCAAAGGAAAAGAATAGTGAGTGAAGTAATAGATCTATATAAATATAGTCAATTGACCTTCGATGAAGGATCAAAGATAATAACATGCAGAGAAGATAGTCCTTTCAATATATGATGCTGGAACAACCGGACATCCACAGGTGAAAAAATGAATCTAGTCACAGACCTTATGGTCCTCACAAAAATAAACTCAAAGTAGCTTATAGATCTAGATGTAAAATGTAACCCCCTAAAACTCCCAGATCATAAAATAGGAGAAAATCTAGATGACCTGGGTTTAGTGATAACTTTGTAGCTACACCAAAGGCACAATCCATGAAAGAAAGAATTGATGAGCTAAATTTTATTAAAATTAAAAACTTCTGCTCTGTGCAAGAAAATGTCAAGATAATTAAAAGAAAAGCCACAGACTGGGTAAACAGATTTGCAAAGACAAATCTGATAAAAGACCGATATCTAAAATATACAAAGGACTCTTTAAACTCCACAATAAGAAAACAAATAACCTAATTAAAATATGAATCAAAGACCTTATTAGACACCTCACCACAGAAGATATACAGGTGGCAAATAAGCATATGGAAAGATGCTTCACATCATATGTCACTGAGGAAATGCGGCTTAAAACAACATTGATATACACTGTAAACATAGGAGAGAGTGGCCACAGTGGAGAACACAGACAACCCCAAACGCTGAAGAGGATGTGGAGCAACAGGAACTCTCATTCACTGCTGGTGGGAATTAGAAATGGTACAGCCCCTTTGCTAGACACTTTTGTGGTTTCTTGAAAAACTGAACATGGTCTCACCCTATGATCAAGCAATCACATCCCCTGTGAAAACTCACAGCCACATAAAAACCTTCTCATAGACATTTATAGCAGCTCTATTAATACTTGCCAAAACTTGGAGGCTACTAAGACATCATTAGCAGGAGAATGCGCAAAGTGAGGTACATTCAGACACTGGAATGTCATTCATCCTAGAAAGAAATGAACTATTCAAGCCAAAAACGATATGGAGGAACCTTAAATGTATATTGCTAAGAGGAAGAAGCCAATTTAAAAAAAGGATGTATGATTCCAACTAAGCAACATTTTGAAAAAGGAACAACTGTGGAGACAAAGAAAAGATCATTTGCTTGTCTGGGGATGCACAGGAGGAGTGTAGAGGAGGTTTAGTACGGGGAGAACGCTCGGTGTCATCCCGCGATGACGGATCTGTGCCGTCACACAGAGGAGGTTTGGTACGGGGAGAACGCTCGGTGTCATCCCGCGATGACGGATCTGTGCCGTCACACAGAGGAGGTTTAGTACGGGGAGAACGCTGGGCGTCATCCCGCGATGACGGATCTGTGCCGTCACACAGAGGAGGTTTAGTACGGGGAGAACGCTCGGCGTCATCCCGCGATGACGGATCTGTGCCGCCACACAGAGGAGGTTTAGTACGGGGAGAACGCTCGGCGTCATCCCGCGATGACGGATCTGTGCCGTCACACAGAGGAGGTTTAGTACGGGGAGAACGCTGGGCGTCATCCCGCGATGACGGATCTGTGCCGTCACACAGAGGAGGTTTAGTACGGGGAGAACGCTGGGCGTCATCCCGCGATGACGGATCTGTGCCGTCACACAGAGGAGGTTTAGTACGGGGAGAACGCTCGGCGTCATCCCGCGATGACGGATCTGTGCCGCCACACAGAGGAGGTTTAGTACGGGGAGAACGCTCGGCGTCATCCCGCGATGACTGATCTGTGCCGTCACACAGAGGAGGTTTAGTACGGGGAGAACGCTGGGCGTCATCCCGCGATGACGGATCTGTGCCGTCACACAGAGGAGGTTTAGTACGGGGAGAACGCTGGGTGTCATCCCGCGATGACGGATCTGTGCCGTCACACAGAGGAGGTTTAGTACGGGGAGAACGCTCGGTGTCATCCCGCGATGACGGATCTGTGCCGCCACACAGAGGAGGTTTAGTACGGGGAGAACGCTCGGTGTCATCCCGCGATGACGGATCTGTGTCGTCACACAGAGGAGGTTTAGTACGGGGAGAACGCTGGGCGTCATCCCGCGATGACGGATCTGTGCCGTCACACAGAGGAGGTTTAGTACGGGGAGAACGCTCGGCGTCATCCCGCGATGACGGATCTGTGCCGTCACACAGAGGAGGTTTAGTACGGGGAGAACGCTCGGCGTCATCCCGCGATGACGGATCTGTGCCGTCACACAGAGGAGGTTTGGTACGGGGAGAACGCTGGGTGTCATCCCGTGATGATGGATCTGTGCCGTCACACAGAGGAGGTTTGGTACGGGGAGAACGCTCGGCGTCATCCCGCGATGACGGATCTGTGCCGCCACACAGAGGAGGTTTGGTACGGGGAGAACGCTCGGTGTCATCCCGCGATGACGGATCTGTGCCGTCACACAGAGGAGGTTTAGTACGGGGAGAACGCTCGGTGTCATCCCGCGATGACGGATCTGTGCCGTCACACAGAGGAGGTTTAGTACGGGGAGAACGCTCGGTGTCATCCCGCGATGACGGATCTGTGTCGTCACACAGAGGAGGTTTAGTACGGGGAGAACGCTCGGTGTCATCCCGCGATGACGGATCTGTGTCGTCACACAGAGGAGGTTTAGTACGGGGAGAACGCTCGGTGTCATCCCGCGATGACGGATCTGTGCCGTCACACAGAGGAGGTTTAGTACGGGGAGAACGCTCGGTGTCATCCCGCGATGACGGATCTGTGCCGTCACACAGAGGAGGTTTAGTACGGGGAGAACGCTCGGTGTCATCCCGCGATGACGGATCTGTGTCGTCACACAGAGGAGGTTTAGTACGGGGAGAACGCTGGGCGTCATCCCGCGATGACGGATCTGTGCCGTCACACAGAGGAGGTTTAGTATGGGGAGAACGCTCGGCGTCATCCCGCGATGACGGATCTGTGCCGTCACACAGAGGAGGTTTGGTACGGGGAGAACGCTGGGTGTCATCCCGTGATGACGGATCTGTGCCGTCACACAGAGGAGGTTTGGTACGGGGAGAACGCTCGGCGTCATCCCGCGATGACGGATCTGTGCCGCCACACAGAGGAGGTTTGGTACGGGGAGAACGCTCGGTGTCATCCCGCGATGACGGATCTGTGCCGTCACACAGAGGAGGTTTAGTACGGGGAGAACGCTCGGTGTCATCCCGCGATGACGGATCTGTGTCGTCACACAGAGGAGGTTTAGTACGGGGAGAACGCTCGGAGTCATCCCACGATGACGGATCTGTGCCGTCATACAGAGGAGGTTTAGTACGGGGAGAACGCTAGGCATCATCCCGCGATGACAGATCTGTGCCGTCATACAGAGGTTGTTTAGTACGGGGAGAACGCTCAGTGTCATCCCATAATGATGGATATGTACTGTTAAACAAAGGAGTTTTAGTACAGGGAGAATGCTCTGTATGATTCCATGATTATGGATTTGTACTGATTTGCATTTGTCCAAACCCACTGAATGTCCAGCACCAAGTGAGGAACCCTACTGTGCACTTTGGGTGACATTGATGTGTCAGCGTAGGTTCACCAGGAGAAACAGCTGTTTCACTCTGGTGCAGGATGTTGATAATGGGGGCAGCCATGCATATGTCAGGATAGGGGGTTAGTAAGGAATCTCTGGGCCTTCCTCTCAAATTTGTTGTGAACCCTAAACTGCGCAAGTAAATAAGCAAGTGAAAAACAAATAAGCCTTGCTCTTCTAAACTCAACAAAGAGGCAGCTGGTGGCTTTCTCCTTTGTCACCAAGGGTGCTCCTGAGATGGGCCCCTGACAAAGGACAGAATGCACCTTTCTTTGAGGGACAGATGAAGCTACAGCTTTATTTTTTAAGTCCCTGCAGCCTTTGGTGTTGAATCTCTTCTTTCTCTCCTCAGTGGCTTCTGCCCCCTTGCAGTTCCTCATGCCTCCCTGCTCTCTAGCCCTCCTCCTTATCAACACAGAGGAGAGTAAGATACTATCATATTCATTTAATCCAGAAATTCCAGTTTTAAACTCTGTCTGCACCTGTGAAGGGAAAGGCTTTGTTTCCAGGTAAATGTGCAGGCAGCATGTTGGCACATTGTGAAGTTGCTCCAGTTAGTGGGGAGGTCAATGAGTCTTTACTGATTCCTGCAAATGCTGGAAAATGGGGATTTTCACTGCTAGAAATGACCAGTTTATCTTGCTGAAAAGAAAAGGTGCCAAGAACAAGCACTGTGGATATAATGGCAGCCTGTTAACGGACACATCCAGCTGGAGCCTACCTGCAAAGCTCTTCCTGGACCCGGTATCACTGGTCCAGAATGACACCTGGACTTGCAAAAACAAAAACAAAACATTGAAGGACATGTTTTATCCTCTTTGTTGTCTGCCTTTGCTAAGTTCTCTTCAGGCCATCCCTCAGCTCTCCACCCTTTTAATTTTATGCTTTTCACATTCCTAAAGAATGAAGTTCTCACCATGAAGTTGCTATAAGGGTTACTGGTTTTGTAAACTTCTATTTCCCTTTTCTTCCTAAAAACAACTTTTGCTGTGACAGTATATATACCCAGGTATCGTAACTAACTGTGGTTTCTGAAATTCTGAAATAAGTGTTTTCTCTTTAAGGACAGTTTCGCTATTCTGCGGTGAAGTTGTCAACCCCTTTTGGAATATAAGAATTTCTTTTTTTTTCCTTCCACATATAATTTCTTCCATATTTTCAGATACTTACATCATCTAGGCCAATTTGTCGGCACATTTCCCCTCATATCATAGAGATAAACCACGTATGGATTTTAAGTGCTAACAGACAAAGAACTGTTAATTTGTCTAGTCCACAACCTGTGTAGTTTTCTACTTCTAACAGAGTACAAATTTCCTGATTTTCATATTGATGTTTTATTAACTTGATATTCCTTGCAGGAAAAATTGGCTTTTTAAAAAGAGATAATTATTTCTTATTTGTTACTTTCCTACCACTTGAATACTCTTAGAGGTGAGCAATGATGGGGTCTCAATTCGGAGACATCTGCATATTTGAAATTCCTTTCTCTACCAGAAAAACCAAACACAGCAAGATACTGTTCCAGGGATTCAGTTTAAATTCTAGGCTACACAGTTTTATAAATCTCGGTTTCCTCTCTGTATGTGCTTGTCACTTCTCATGGGGCAGCTCATGGGGATGACTTGTAGCTCTGTGTGCCATCTCATCACATCCTGGGGCCTAGCACTGTCAGCACGCTGCCTTCCCACGGAGGCCGGCATCCCAGCCGTCCTCGCCCACCAAGGACAACAGCACCTGGACTCCAGGGTTATCTCCACTACCCTCCCCTCCATGCTCAGGTCTCACCGGCACACATCGGGTCAGTCTCCTCCTGCACAGCACAGTCGTCTCTCCCCTTCCCAGCCTTCCCTGCTTACAGCCTCATTTCAGGCTCTGTGTCTTTCTAGCGATTACGTCAACAGCTTCACACTGATTTCCCTGATTCCAGTCTTGTCCCTCCGATTTATTCTCCATGAGATCATCCAGGGGCTTCTTCTACAATGCAAATCTGACCAAACCATTCTCTTGGTGAAAGGCCTCCCATGGCCTGCGGCCTCCTGGGGGGACGCAGACTTCCCAGCACATTGCGCAAAGTGCTACACATCTTGCCAATTCCCACCTCAAAGGCAGTGTACCCAGAAGGTTTTTGTGCCTCTTCCGCTTTATCACGATCATCTAGTTGCTTGCCCCTCCTCCACTCTCTACCTGCCGCATCGGAGATTGGGCAGTAAATCCCTAGAGACAAGGACTGGGTTTTAGTGAGGAATACCTCCTCTGTGCTCAGTGCAGTGCCAGCTCCATAGTATCATTTAGCTGAAAGTTTACTGAATTAATGAATCAATAAACAAAGAATAAATTGGAAGGACAAGACTAGAATCAGAGAAATCAATGAATCAGAGAGTCAACTCTACCTTCATGACCTTGTCCAACTTCAAAACAGTAGATGGAATATCATTTAACAACTCACCTACTCAAATTTCCTCTGTCCACCTGAGCTGTCCTGTTAACACAGTCCTGGGTTTCCTTCCTTCCATCAGAGCTGACCTTGTCCCCACCCTTTCTCTGCTGGGCCTCAGCTATGTACCCTATAACTTTCCTCTTATGCATAAAGTGTATACTAACTTGAATTCTAATCTTCTTAAAGAGTTAATGTGCCTCCCTAAATGCCTAATTTACTACCAGAGAGTGACTTAGGCACTGGGGAGAATCTGGCTCATTATTTAATAGCCAATAAGGCCAGCTGTTTCATTTCAAGAAATTAATGGTCTTTAAAACTTTTCCATATTGTACCAACTGCTCTTCTAGATGGAGAGCCAAGTGACTTTTATTAGGAAGGTTGATAAAATCCAAGCCCTGTTTAGTCCTCTCTAGCCTTCTTCGTAAGACCAATAGCGTCTTCTGGGACATCTGGTTATTTTTGTTTGACTGTCCCTGTTGATTCTCTGAGATATTTTCTTCACCAGGTTTTCTTTGGTTGCTCCCTTGGAGACTGTGAAAGGTGGTCCGACAGCTGCACTCCGTGCCCCGACGGCATGACCCCTGGCTTTCTTGACTTCCTAAGTCAAAATGCCTTTCAGCATTAGGCCTAATTTGGCTGAGACAGTGAGCAGCCTGTTACTTTCAGGATAGCTCACTCCATCTTTAGCCACCTCAAATTACTCATATGTGGAAAAAACATTCCCATTCAGAGTATGTTTTATGTAACCATCTTTCTCTTATTAATATCCCACCATTAGGCAAAAAGGTCAAAAAAAGGATAGATTAGGCCACAAATCCATATTACGAGACAAAGATATAGCAGCCCTTAAATCTGTAACCACTGACCAGTGTTTTATTTGAGGATATTTGGCTTTTGGGAATAAGAATGAATAAAGTCCAGTTGCCTTCCACCAGCTGCCCATGTCTCCATTCTTTTCAAATACAAACCGTTGCCAGTGGCCCAAGAACAACTATGTTACAAATGACATTAAATGGCTTATTCATCTAAATTGTGTATGGAAAGGGTGGATATGGTTTAACATTAATATTTTACTTTCTTAAAATGTACAGGGTTTTATGCTGCCATAATTTACAGCGGGATGGACACTGTACTTTTTCCTCTCCTGGCGTTGCTGCCTGCTCACTCTGGTGAGCACGCCCCTTCCCTCTCTGCTCACTGGGGATGGGAATGGGAGGCTATTTTTCAAAAGCTGGGGAGACAGCACGTCCTTCCTTAGGTAGCCCGGGTGGATTCACAAACCCGGCTGCTGACGCTCATGCAGCTTCTGTGTTTCACATGCTGGTGGGAGTGAGAGCCGGGCGTGGGAGGGGAGTGGGCAGCCAGGACCGCGATGCCACTCACCCTGCTTTCTGGGATTTATATGCTGGGAAGGTTTTGTTCTCTTTAAAAGTAGACCAGAAAGCAGCATCCAGAACAGGAGTATATATCCACACTGTGCTGTGTGCTGCTGAACAGTAGCCTGTAATAAGGTTTCTTGCTAAAACTATTATGTTGCTCTGATATTGAAGACACCCTCCAACGCAGCAAGCCACTGTATGGGCATTTTCTTCTAATAAATTTTTACAAATGAAATAATCTCTGGGAAGCCACTGTTATTCTCTTGAATAAAAAACTACTAGCCACACAGGAATCAGACTGGGAGGATTAAAAAGAACAACCCCTTTCAGAAGGGTTTATAGTAAATCCCTCTAATTCAGTAAGTCGCCAGTTTATTGGGTCACAAAACTCCCTCATTCGCCCTTTCCCCCAGGTATCTGAACTAAATATTATTCATGAAAAATTTGGCATGTAATTTCAGAGAATTTGAGGATCCCCTGGAACCAATCATCATCAATTTAGAAATGCATCGAGCCCACATTAAGAAGCCCTTCTCTCCCCTTTCCTTTGGGGTTAGCCAAATTAACACATATGCTATCTTAAGACAAGTCTTCATCCCCAGCAAATCTCTGTACTTTTCAGAGACATTAAAAGAGCAAATCCCAGTCATACAAATGCTGTCTTAGAGTAGCTCACCCAGAGTTCTGATCAACCAGAACTGAGGACAACAAATGCACATTCCAGCAGGTGTGGGACATGAGTGTCAGCTCTGCAAGAACATCTCTCTTGTGCCGTCACATCAGTCAAGGAGAGTGCATATTTTGCCAGAAGAAGTACTGCCTTGAGAAGGAAGCCCATTTGAGGAAATGTTACTACTCCCAGGAGACTGAGGACCTAGTGCTCCATCATTCCAAGGGTCTGGGTCAGAATGCTTCAGGACACTGGGTATCCTGACACAGGGCATCGTTCCGGGGAGAGCAAGACGTGAATTGACTCTGCTTTACGTGTGCCCATAAAATGCACAGATCACTTCCACACTGGCCTAGAGCCATTGGACATGGGTGTCTCGACCACTGTGTATTCTTTAAGCTTATAAAAACATCAGAGTGGATATTGCTTGACACTATGTTATGAAAGTACCTACTGCTTAGGGTGACATGAATGTTCCAAACATCTCTACTGTAGAAGTGCCAACACAAATGGAATCATAAAATAATTAGAAGAACATGTGGATAAATATTTATTTCACAACGGGACATGTTTTGCATATAAAAACAAAGATTAAAGATTTAAAATATAAAAATTATAAATTTTTATTTACTTTAAATGTAAATTAAGGTTAATTTAAAATATGACAAAATATTAGTGTCCTTAACATACGAAGAGCTCTAGTAAATCAAGAAGGAAAAGACCCACACCAGGCAGAAATGATAGGCAAACAGATAAGCTGCAGCAAACATACAAGATTCAGCCTCCTAAGAGTAAAGGAATTATAAATTAAAACCATTTGTGGTCATAATTGTTACTTTTTAACCTATTAAATTGATGTAGGTTTTCAAAAATGACTTATACTCAACCATGGTGGGGATGTAAATTGCTGCAACCTTTTTGGAGGTCAATCTGGCAATTTATATCAGGAACTTTAAAAAATATTCACATTCTTTGACCTGGTAATTATATGCTAGGAATTTATCTTGTAGCCTGCTTGACTTACGCCATATACTTTTTATTCTAAGAAGATGAGCCTAAGCATCTTAATTGAACTGGTTGTGATTGATCCAGTTTTATAGGCTTCGTGGATATAATACTGTATCTTAGCATAAAGCTTAATGCTAAAGGGACTTGGTGGAGACCACAGGAGTCACATGACCAGGGCTATGAGACTAATCCTCGAATTGGCCAAATTCCTACTGTGCTTAATCGAACCAAAGGTGGCATGTTGCAATCCATGCAAAACTTTAATACTTTGTGTGCATTTACAGCCATGATCATAAGTGAAGTCACCGCAGACATTCAGACCACCATCTTGCATTAAGGGGTGAGCTTGAGTTAGGCACCTCAGTACCAGATTTCCCTTTTTTTGAGGCTTCCATAATCTCAGAAGGTCCCAGAAGTATTGTTATATTTCAATGATGTTTTGAGCCTGGCCTGGACAGAAAATGAACTCATCAAAGACCTCACATCATCTTGATATAGTGTACATTTCAGCAAAACAAAGAGAACCCAGGAATATATTCTTTTAGGCAGCTCTGTTGATGCTATTGGTATTCATTGTGTTCCATCTAAGACACACCCTTGGGGGGCACCCAGACTGTACATGTTTTTCCCTTATGAAAGGTGGGCAGGACAGATCTGCTTTGAGCCTGGGCCTTCACACTTGCTAGCTGTCTCAGCACTGTTGTGTGCACACTTATGTCCTCCCCATCACTGTGGTCCTCACCTCAAGGATTTGAGCTTCCTGGCTTGATGTTTTCTGCCACCAGTGCACTATATAGGCAGAAGTGTTGTGGAATTAGGAGCAACTCTTAGCCAATGATGTATGGGATTGAAAAATAAATACCTTTGCATTCTTGTGCCCCTGGTAGGACAAGGTATGAGTGTGTTCTATAATACCTCTAGAAGTCCCAGCAGAACAGAACAAACCTGCCCCCCTCCCCAACACAGCAGTGACCTGCTCATTAATGCATTAATGCTTCTACACTGGCTTTCTTCCCATCCCTTCCTTACTCCCCTCCAAAGCTTCCTGGGATTGCTCCCCCTCCAAAAAAATTGCACTCCAATGCTTGTTTCAGAATGTTCTAGAGTCTGCTTCTGGGAAGAAATCCAGCCTAAGACATCAAAATGAGGACTTTTATTATTCTTGAATTTGTCTAAAAAATTATGAGAATTTCCAATATTCTTTGTTATTGTTGTTGCTATTCCAAAAATAGTACAAGGAACTCCCTTGTATTTTATCCTTTATCAAAATTCACCCACTCTTTCCTTTTTGTCCCATTTACTGCGTCATTCATTCTTTTCCCTTCCTCTCCATTCTCCCTCTTTTGCTCACTATGCACACATGCACACACATCCCTACATATTATATACACTGGATATTTGTGCCTCTTCATCCCTAAATATTTTAGTGCATATTTATGAAGAACAAGGATATTCTGTTTTATGAGTATGGTATAGATACAAATGATATCCACAATTTCTTCTTACCCTCATTGCTTACACTTTATGGGGTCAGAGCTATGCTTGGTCACAAAATGCCAGATGACATTAAGTCTACAGTTTTTTTTCCTACTTGAGAAAAATATCATTTCCAGAATGAAATTACACAGACAGAGATAGATAAGGCTTGTTGTCCTCATAGGAGTAAAGACATGTAACGACCTCAGAAGGGTGCCCTAGCCTTTGCAATTTGCGTTGTTGACCTGCCTCTATTTGTATTTTCCGGATACAAGACTGTGGTTTATTGCATCATCACCCCCGATGTGCTCTGGGGTCTTTGGCTCAGCTTCAGAAATACACGTTTGTCTAACATCCTGGACCAGCTGCTGCCATTCCCATCCACGCTGAGCTGCCCGTGCTGTGCATTTCAGTGGTCTCCTTTTGGAAGTATGAAAGGCATGTCAGATTTAACAGGGCCCAGGTTCATAATCCACCCCCCTTGGTCCTCAATCAGCATTTCTCTCCTAAGGGGTGATACCATCGCCCATGCTGTGTATGTGGGTTTATTCTTGACACCTGGCTTCACTTACCCCCAACCCCCACGTGCAATCCATCAGCAATTTCTGTCTGTTCTTTTGACCATCTTCCTCTGGTTCTCCTATCATCACCATCACCTTTGTTTTCACTAGCAACATCTTTCTCCTGGACTACATACAGCAGCAGCCTTTGACCTGATCTGCGTCCACTCCAGCCGCCCTCTGAACTCTTCTCTACCCTGAAGCTGAAAAAAAATTGGAAACACAAACCTGCCATGTCCTCCAAGTTTTCTAATTAGGCGTTGAATAGATACAAATGTCCCGAACTTGACTGGCCATGGGCAGACCTCTGCTGGCCTCTCCTGCTCCCCTCACAGCCTCTGATCACTGTGCTCTCTCCTATGACGGGGCTCTGCACATGCGGTGCTCTCTGCCCAGAATATTCCTTAACTCTTGTCTCTGACCTTGCTTAGGTTGTAACTCATGTCTCCCTCCTTCCCTTGATTGGATCCAATTTCAAATTATATTTTCTTGAATCACATATCTTTCCCTTTTTGTGATGGGCAGAGTTGCGATTTTAAGTTGTATACTTTGCGACTGCCTAATTGACTATATTCTCAACTAGATTCTAATCTCCATAGGACAGAGTCTGTGTCTGTGTGTTCATCATGGCAGCCTCAGGCTCTACAGAGTGGATTGAACTTAGCAGGTCATCAGTAATTAGTTGTTGAATGTAGGAATAAGGAAGGGTAGACGACATTTTCCTGGCCTATTTAGGCTAATGAAATTGTACAGATAGCTTTGACTGACTTTTTCTTTTCTTTTCTTTTTTTTTTTTTTGAGACAGAGCCTCAAGTTGTCACTCACAGCAACCTTCAACTCCAGGGCTCAAGCAATTCTCCTGCCTCCGCCTCCCAAGTAGCTGGGAGTACAGGTGCCTGCCACAACGCCTGGCTATTTTTTTTTTTTTTGGTTGTAGCCATCATTGTTGTTCAGTGGGCCCAGGCTGGATTCGAACCTGCCAACTCAGGTGTATGTGGCTGGCGCCTTAGCCACTTGAGCCACAGGTGCCAAGCCTGACTTTTTCTTTTCAATTAGTTAGGAAAGAAGTGACCAGAAAAAGGACAAATGGAGGAATTCAAGCTGTTGACAAGATGGTAACCTAAGTGACTTGTCTATAACTGACCCGCAGGAGGCAGTCATCATATTACAGGCAGCACATCAGGAAATCACTCCTATAAAACAATGGCTAAAAGTTCTGTCTTATGTTGCACAGTCCAGACGATTTAGCATAAAGTGTCAAAGGCACCAATGTATCAAGGGGAAGTGCCCAAAAAGCCTGATATAAGCTCCACTCTGATTTTATACGACTGTTTCCAGGAAGAAGAAAAAAAAACCTTCACTGTGGCAAATTCCTTCTCGAAATAGCTCAACATACTTATTTTCCATCTTAAACCTCTGTTGTAACAATTATAGCTCTTTCCAGTACCTTGTAAAACTCCAGGCTGTCACACACTATCATTTCTCGAAACAGGTTTGCTTTGCCTGAGCTTCCTGTGAGCAGGCAGGGGCAGAAACCTTATCTGGGCAGTCACTGCCCTGTCTTTACTTCCCAGCAATGGCCAAATTGAAAGGGGGCAGATGCTGCCCGAGAGCATGCTGTTGGTGGAGAATGGCCAGCAGGAATTGCCGGGTCCCTCCATGTTCAGCCACAAAGGTCAGTTCTGCTGACTGTTGAGTGGGACAACCCTCCACGGGGACAAGCCCTCGCCACTTCTATCCAGGATTAACTGAAGACTTGGAATATATGCAGAAGCACATCCTGGAGGCTGCTCTTTTTGTACCAACCCTTCTCACATTTGTACCACAAATGTTTGCCTTTGCTGGAAATAACGGAGCTGGACCAAGGTGTTCCCTGGCACAGTGACTGGGGTAGTCGGGCCTGTGTCACATGAGATCCAGGGCACAGATGGGCTCATGTGGCACCACCAGGACAATTCTCCGCCAAAGCCCCCCTGTCTGGACTTGAAGCAGCAGAGTCAGGAGAAGCAATCCTTCCAGTTGTCTGGCATTTGCATCTCAGCCACGTCCCCTAAGGATCTGCGAGAACTGTACCGTGGAAGAACCAGTAATACTTTCCTGGCTACAAAAATTGCTGATGTGGAAGCAACTGGTATATATACCCGTGTGTATATATACCAGTTATATATGTGTATATTATATATATTTAACTCACTAGCATAATACAGAAGCAGTCTTTTTTTTTTTAAGGCATCATTTAAAAGATATTTCAATTGGAAGGAAGTGAGTGTTTAAATTTGCTCAGAAGGCTGAGGCAGGAGGATCGCCTGAGCCCAGGAGTAGCTGTGTGACAAAGCAAGACCCCATCTCAAAAAAGAAAGAAAGAAAGAAACAAATTGCCCAGGGGAGCTCTGTGTTTGCCATTCCTAGCAATTTTGACATACACTGTTAGGGGTTGGGGGGTGTTCATTTTAACATACACTGCAGTGACTTGGGGGGGCGGGGTACGGAGGGCTGCCTGAGGAAAGGATGGACAACGCCGTGTGGCAGAGATGCCAGAGGTTTCAGAGGTAGAAAGGACTAGACTGAATTCAAAACCTGCCACTTGTTATATGCGTAGCTTTGGTCGCCCCACTTTGCATCTCCATGCCTCAGTTCCATTATCCATAAAACAGAGATAATATCATTTATTCCAACATTGTTACAAAAAAAAAATGAGGTGACATATTTAAAGTCCCCACCTGAGTTCCTGAAGCATAATAAAGACTCAACAAATGCTGGCGTCTTCCCCCATGCCCGATTCCAAGTGTTCTGCGGGAGAACAGTGCAGGGTGCAATCTGGGGGCTGGGGACCGGGGGGCCCGTGGCATATGTGGCTGTGCCCCACACAGCCCCAGGAGGAGGGGGGCCACGTCCATCCCTGTTTATCCTTCCACTAGGAACAGAATAATTGTTGTAAGGAAAATGCTATCTTGTTTTTACTTAGGGAAAATCTATCATAGTGATATAAAAATAAAAACTATGTGACTTGAAATTATCTTTCTCTTCCCCCATACATTCCCTGCTATTTGTTTTGTATTTTTACTTTTTGTAGCTTGCAGTTTCCAACATTTCCCATCTTCTTTGGAACCCTGTGGGAGGTGGACAGGCTGAATTCCTCACAGATCATCCAACTGAGGATAAAATGCCCTGTCAGGGGAATGTCTACGTGACCATCCCTGCATGGGGCAATCAGCAGTGCAGGTTGCTGAGACCCTCAACTAGTAGCTTAGGCTGGAGAAGCTGAGATGTCTGCCTGAGGAGATGAGACTCCCCCCCCCCGCCCCGCTTGCACCAAGTTATCTGGCCACTTCAGATGTTCCATTACCCCATGTCCCTGTATACCCTTTACCCAACCTCCTGGGGGCTGGAATCTCCCCTCTCTCATTCTTCACCTTGACTGCTCACTAGGGCTGCTGTGCACCCTTGCATGTGCCTGTTGTGTGCTCAATAGAAAGACTCCCGAGAAGCAGGACAGGGGCTGCACTGTTTTCAGGCTGACATCTGGCTCATGCAACAGTGTGTGCCCTTAACAGGCTTCTGATTTTATGCACTAAGTTTGGTGAAAGTCTTGTGATTTCCCCAGCACTGTCTCCCTTACTGAACACTGTCCCAGGTTGGGTCCACTAGACCCTAAAAGGCATTCACAGTGAACATGGATGTGTTTCTGATGTGATCGAAATACTACCTTCTATCCCATGAAGTCATGTTACTCAAGAAAAAAGGCAATATAACCCAACATTTCTTTCATTGGTCAGCCCTGGCGGTGTGATGAGGTGAAATAAAAAAGGTTTTGGAAACCAAAAAGACCTGGGTTTGGGTTCTGATTTTGACTCTGTTGCTTCAAGGATGAATTTTCCCTGTGATGAAAGGAGCATGCTAACGCCCGTTGCCCAGCTGGATGGTGAGATACAATGAGCTGAAGCATGTAAAACAAGCAGAGGGGGCACTCAACATACGTCACAGCTCCCCTGCCTTAATTTTCTTAATTTAAGCTGTAAATGCAATTGACTAGTTTAGGAATAAACACATCTTTGAAACAATTTGTGTGTAGATATTCTTATATAAAAATGGGAAATAAAGCTGACGACTTCACCATTAATTATTCCCATGAATAATATCATACATTTGGTGAGGCATTAACTTTTTATCCAAGGTGCTTACCAGTTTTAGTGATGTAATATCATTTTAAATAATCATAAAGCACAGGCCTCACAAACATGCCAATCAGATATTATAATAAATTAAGACATTACTTTATTCATAGGGTCCCTGCGTGCAGGAGGTCTATAACAGGACACCTGTATACAGCCAACCCCGGAACTTGGGCCAAGGGATAGTGCAAATGGCTGGAGTTATATAGAGGATGGGGAGGCGGGTGCAGAGAGTATTATATTGTTTTGCATGGTGCAAAACAATACAACACCGTCAAGAAAATCGCTATCATAATTCCAGGGCAGTGAGCACTTGCAGGCAGATGGCAGAATGGCAATGAAATAGGAAAACATCAAGAACCACCAAAGAATATGAGAAATTAGAGAGCAACACTTCAAATGAAGCAGATGCCTAGGCACAAAACAACTTCCTTTTTTTGGGGGGGAGGGGCTGGAGAAATGGGAAATAAATACTATAACTCCTATAAATATGTGCAGCAGGGAACACAGAGAAGCCAGCTAACCAAGTTTAATATATTTCAAGTCCAAGGTAATGTCAGATTTGGGACTCTTGAAATAGGAGGCACATACACTTCCTCCCCAAAGAGTACTTTGCAGGACACAACTACAAGAGGGACTCTACCTGACATATGCAAATATCCTAACCCAGTTGTCTGTACCCTTACATTAACCTGAAATTATAAAAAAAGAGTACTCAGCCAATGAATACATAATAGTTTAGAGTTTTCTGTGGAAAATGAGAGAAAAAGTAAAGATCTATGGAATTTAATATATGTGGTCCATCAAGATTCAGTTAAAACTACTTTGGGGACATCAGTACTGTAATGGGTCTTAACATGTTTTAAATCACTAATATTCTAACTAAACTCATAATGGAGGCCTTCAACTGAATAATTAATATCAAATATTCTAACTGGCATCAAGGATATATTAGCTATGAGGAAATGATGAAAAGTTTGATTAAAATGGACTTTTATCTGAGGAACTAAGTGACATAGAAATGATATGGCAGTGGCATTAACCCCCTGATCTCAGCTGTTTGGCATCTTAAAGAGACACTACATCCTAGGGCTTTCTGCATTTTCAGGAAGTTTGCATTGACAATGGACACATCTTAATCTCACAAAGAATTAAGTCACCTCTAATTCATCATTTTTTTTTGTAGAGACAGAGTCTCACTTTACCGCCCTCGGTAGAGTGCCTTGACGTCACAGGACTCACAGCAACCTACAGCTCTTGGGCTTCCACGATTCTCCTGCCTCAGCCTCCTGAGCAACTGGGACTACAGGCGCCCGCCACAACGCCCGGCTATTTTTGTTGTTGTTGTTGTAGTTTGGCCAGGGCTGGGTTTGAACCCGCTACCCTCGGTATATGGAGCTGGTACCCTACTCACTGAGCCACAGGCTTTGTCCTCAGCATTGAGATTGAGGTGGTGTCAGAGGGCCAAACAGGCAGCTCTCTCTCCGTGAAGGGGAATGAGACACTAGATTTTCTTTTCTTTTCTTTTCTTTTTAATTTCAAATTAATATAAGGGTACAAATTTTTAGGTTACATTGTTCTCACTTCCAAGGTAAAGTTTAAGTTGTAGTTGAGCCCTTCGCCAAGGGCACGCTGAACACCCTCACATTGTGCATATTAGGTGAGATCCTGCCAGTCTCCCTCCTTCCTCCGCCAATAGCCCTCTCCCTCCTCCCTCTCCCCTCCCCACACTAGACTTAATTTGTGTTTTATCCTTCGTGTGGGCATATAATTATTTATATATTGGTTTCATACTAGCATTGACTGCATTGAGTATTGTTTTTCCATTCTTGAGATATTTTATTAAGAAGAATGTATTTCAACTCCATCCAGGTAAACATAAATGATGTAAAGTCTCCATCTTTTCTTATGGCTGACTAGGACTCCATGGTATACATATGCCACAGTTTGTTAATTCATTTATGGGCTGATGAGCACTTGGGTTGCTTCCATGACTTGGCAATTATGAATTGAGCTGCAATAAACATTCTGGTGCAAATGTCTTTGTGGTAGAATGTTTTTTGGTTTTCTGGGTAGATTCCTAGTAATGGGATTGTGGGATCAATGGAAGGTCAACGTTTAGTCCTTTGAGAATTCTCCCTACTTCTTTCCATAAAGGTTGTATTAATTTGCAGTCCCAACAGAAGTGCACAAGCATTCCCCTCTCTTCATATCCACGCCAGCATCTGCAGATTGGAACTCTGTGATGTGGGCTAGTTGTATTGGCGTTAGGTGATATCTCAGAGTGGTTTTGATTTGCATTTCTCTGATGACTAGGGATGATGAGCATTTTTTCATGTGTTTGTTGTCCATTTATCTGTTATCTTCAGAGAAGTTTCTGTTTAGGTAAAACTCAAGTTATTTATAAATGGGGTTGTTTGTTCTTTTCTTGTTTATTAATTTGAGTTCCCTCTATATTCTAGTTATCAGAGCTTTCTCAGATTTGTAACATGTAAAATCTTCTCCCATTCCAAAGGCTGTATGTTTGCTTTGCTTGGAGACACTAGATTTTCAATATAAGGAGGCTGAGGAGAAAGGCAAGAAAGCTGAGATTGCTGGAGGTAAAAGAGCGCCACTGATTTTCAAAAGCCATCATCCCTGTCATACGTGCGTGTGGAGGGTACAATCTAGATGATGTCTTCAGCTAACCACAGTATTTATTCCTGGGAAGTCAGAGCAGCAAGCTTAGCCGCAGAAAGGTGGCTCTTCGTGGTGAGGGAGGTCCTTCAGATAAAGTTGCAGCACCGGGAAGGTGTCAGAGTACTGGCCGTGACTCACAGAATCTAGAACAGATGATGTGTAACAGGCTGGTGCCTGAGGGCATGAGGAGAGGAAGGACTTGTGGCTGAAACAGCCTCCAACTCTGGTAGGAAGTTCCATCGGCTGCCACGCTGCAGGGAGCAGTCCATATATTCTCATGAAGCATCTTATTTGACAAGCTGGCCTTGCAGCAGAGAGAAGTGCCAAGGTAGCATGGTGGGGACATTGTTAGCCTCTACAGTCCTAGATGACCAAACTCCTTCCCACAGCCAGATAGACTCATGCTCACCCTCACACATACCTATTGCTCTGACTGCTCAAGTTTTCAGCGAATTCATTTAATTACTCTCTGGAGTAGTTTCAGCCAATCACCAGTACTGTGGCATCATTGGAATCTTTGCTGAACTCAGATGTCACTGCTGTCTGCTTAGCAAGTGCTCTAAAATAAAGTAGGGTTGGCAAGTTCAATAGCAGGGAGCAGAGCAGATGCCCACTGGGGAAGAGAGCAAGAGAGATCTGAGAAGAAGAGTGTCTTAACTAGTGCAGTAGATGACAGAAAAGGACACAGGAGATGCCCAGACAGAACGCTCGGGGGAGCCTGGAGTAGACGGTGTGCATGTCGCAAGCTTCACAGTTAGCTGTGCACTTGGGATTGGAGTCTTCCTGTGGCTGGGCATATGGAGACAAGAAGGCTGAAACCAATAAAATGAAACAACGGAAAGGTCGGAGTGGAAGTGTGCTCTCATGGCGTGTCCTTCTGCTCTGAATACAGTCGTGCTCCACACAAACACACCGGGAATATACTTAGAAAGCCAATTTATTTTGAGTTCCTAGGAAGCAAGCATAAGCTGTCTGCTCCTTCTAAAGTTGCTCTCTCTGTCTGAAATCAGCCCTAGCGTGTGGCTTCCTATTTCACAGCCAAGTTGAAACTGCTTGGAATGTTCAGAGAGACGTTTTCTTCTCCCAAGTAACTTACGCAACACCGATTAGAGCAACAGAGGACTGGAAGCTGAGTACGGCCTGAGCAGCCCTTTGTCCCTCATCAGTCTTGGTGGAAGGAATCTTTCTCTCCACAGGAGTGTTCACGTAGGTCTCCACCAGAAAATGTATTGGGATCTTTTTTCTCTGGGTGGATATCATTCTTAATCTTAAAGAACCAAAGTACCAATTTGTAGGCACTATTTCTTCAATTCTCAGGAGTGTTCTAACAAAACAGGAGGATTCTCTTTTTAGTAGGCAAAGTCTATTGCTTAATGTGCATCTAGCAATTGTGCATTAAACTGTTCATATTTCAAGCGAAGGACCCAAAGGAGTGGAAAAAGAATTGATTTTGTGACAGCATTACAGAGACGGTTGAAAGGCATTACTCAACCTGTGTATTAGTAATGTTCTGTGTCACATACAAAGATGAATAAGACACAGTCCCTGTCCTCAAAGGCACTTACAGTTTAGAGAGAAAGAGAAACAGGTGAGCAAATAATATAAGGAAGCATGATAATGGCAGAGCATGGCTCTGATGCTGGGCTTCAGAACCCAGGGGCAGTGGTTAACTAACAGACTCATGGCCAGACTGCTTATGTTCAAATCCCAGCCCTGACATTTTATAGCTGTTGAACTTGGGGAATTTTACTTAATCTCTCTATGCATATACCCATGACTATAAGTGGATATAATTATCAGGATGCTATTAAGTCACAGAGCCGTTGTGAGTCAGTTAGGAGATGCAAAGCATTTAGAACCATGCCCAGGACACAGTGAGTGCTCGGTCAGGATTAACTACTTACAAGTCTGGACATCTACTGATTCCAGGGAAAAGGACATTCTCATGGAAAAATCATTACTTAAATTGGAAAATACTGCCCTAAAACAAACTATCAAGAAAACCTGGGAAGATTTCTTCCCTATAACTTACTTATATGAAAACAAACCTATTCTCCTTTGAATGTTAAGAACCTACAATATACCTGGCCCTATTTCAGGTTCTGCTGGTGAGTGTAAAAATGATGAGCAGAAAACAGATTTTAAGGAGTTTATAATCCAGTGCTGGCAGAAAGGGACAGTAGAGAATTATAACCTAATTCCTGGATGTTTCCAGCAGCACTGGGAAGGCATTCCAGTAATAACCATTGGTAGAGGAGTTTGGTAGAACAATCCAGGAGAGACAAGCCAGGCTTCGAGATGGGGAATCTGAGGCATCATGAGGCAGAAAGACGGATGTGTGAGGAGGCAGGTGTAACTGCGGCCACAAGAGAGATGTAAGGGTAAGGCAGGCACTTTTAGAATCATCATCATAGTGATAAGAATAGAATTTGTAGGAATAGAAGAGACTGCTCAGAGAGAATCTACATAAACCAAAGAATTAGGTAGGAGTTTCACCGGTGTGGCCAGAAGTCTAAGGCAAGAGGCTACCACACGAGTGGGTTATGTGGAAATAGAGCCAAGTTAAGTACGAGGAAGGTTGAGGGAGAGTCTGGGCTTTTCTCTGGTGAACAGCAGTCAAGTTCAGGGCAGCCCTACTGCCCTGCTCAGCTGGGAGACCTGGTGGTTGCGTGCACAGCATTGCTCCAACCAGAGCTCCAATCTTAGCAATGTCTCAATGTCTCTGGGGCTCCTTTAGCTCATGGATAGGGCACTGCTCCCACACCATGCCTTCTCTGGGAGCTAGAGCCCCACCACTGCAGCAATCCCACTAGTGTACTCAAGTCTTGTTGGACAAGGGCCCTGGCCTCTTGCCTAGACCGGAGTCAGCATCCTGTGGCTGTTATATGGACTCCATCTCTGCAGGAACAGCTGTCTCTCCCTTGTCCATTAGCCCAGCTTATCACGCAGATCACATTAGTTTGCTGTGTTCTCTTGCTCTTGACATCCGGACCACTGGTCCTTCCCCAGAGTCAGCTAATCCTCCAGCATCAGCCAGCACTCCCAGCACATCTCTGCGAAGGTGCTGGCTCCCCACTCCACACCGCAGGTGGGCACCTTGCCAAACTGTGCCCCTGAGGCCCGGCGGCATTTATGACAGTGGGCAGGGGAGGACAGCAGCTGCCAGGGGGCTTAAGGATGAAGCCTGGAGGGGGTAGTTGGTGGTGCAAGGCCCCCATGAAGCCAGTGAGAAGGAGCTCTGGTGTGCGGATTTGCCTCGTTAGAGAAAGACACGCTTCTTCCCCAGAGATAAATAAAAAAGAGCTAACAATAAAAAAATCCTTCCAATATATCAGGCAGGCTCTCCACTGAGGGCTTTGTTTATAACCCTGTATTTAATACTCACAACAGCCCTATATGGAGGCCCCTAATATTGGCCCCAATTTGCAGATGAGAAAATAGCCTGGAGCAATTCGGTCACTGCCCCAGGCCACACAGGTGGTGGGTGACTAGACTGGGGCTATGATCCTGGCCTGACTCTCAGCTCAGACCCTCCCTGTGTGCCCTTGGGAAGTGCATGTGACTGAAGGCACAGGAGTCTGAGGGCAGGAGAAGGTGAAGGCCTCCACATCGTAAAGGAAAGGAAGTGAGCTCATCTCCAGAGACAGGGCTTGGAGAGCTGAGTCATCTTTGCAGAACTTAACGGGAGTAGAAATGGGTTGGAATGGCCACTGTGGGACAGTCAGGGAGTCGACAACATAACTAAAAGGACCGCTGGACAGTGGCAGGGGCCCAGCTGGTGCTGTGTAATGTGAATGTGACAGTGGAACCCATGGATGCGGTTTTATGATTTTCTCCCTCAACCTTTCGCTGGCCGGGCATACAGGACTACAGAAGAGATGCAGGTGCTTTTTGCCCACTCCTTGGGACTCCACACTAGATTACAAGCCCGGAAGAGCAACATTATGTGCTGATGCACTGAACCATCTGCAGAGAGGGGGATAATGGGATCCCACGGGGCCAGGGATGGGCCAGGTGGGAATGATGGAGGCTTGTGATGGTGGAGCAAAGAGTTCACTGCTGGAGGGACTGACCGTGTGGGGGCCTGCATAATCAGAATGGGGCCTAGGAGAATTGAGAGGGGTGGAAAGGCTGGGGTAAAAAAGGAAGCATTTGCAAAAATGCATGCATTGATGTTCACACATCATAACAGCCTGGGAAACAGCCACTTCCCTGTTTACCTAGGGTGAATAATAATTTGTGTCAGGCAAGAATAAGGGAATACTGATTTTATTGTGAAAGGAAGGAAGGAAGGGAGGGGGAGAAGGGAAAGAAAGAAAGAAAGAAAGAGAGAGAGAAGAGAGAGAGAGAGAGAGAGAGAGAGAGAGAGAGAGAGAGAGAGAGAGAGAGAGAGAGAGAGAGAGAGAGAGAGAGAGAGAAAGAAAGAAAGAAAGAAAGAAAAGAGAGAAAGCTGAACAAGCAGGTGAAACATTGGTCCAGGTATTGGCCTGGTGTTTGCTAACGAGGTTGTATTACAACCATACTCTGCTTTCCAAAACAGCACCCTCAGGAGAAAAGAGATAAAGTCATTTTTCTTGGGAGGCAGAAGATTTAACATTGCTTAACAATAACACTTAACATCACTTAGCCCTTAGCCTCAGGCAACCTCATAACTACCAAGTGCTGGGAATTGTCTTTTTCCTGCGCTGGCCGATGCTCTGACTTCAGTGCCATTTAGCCTGGTAGTAGGCTGCATGGGTCTACTTTAAAGATGACAGACTTCCCTGACAGCATAGTTGGGTGCCCCTTGACCAGGGCTTCTCACCTACTCTGGGCATTTTCTCTCTGTGTCAACGGCTCGAAATTTGGCATATAAATGGATGGTATTGAGTTTATCTTAAAAACTCCTGTGACCCTCTTTACAAACAACACAGAAACCAAACAGTTAGTAGCATATTAAGTACCCTATGAGGTTAGTCACAGACTTCTCATATATAGAATTATTCCTATTTTTAATTAAAAACTTAACTCCATAAATATTTTAAAGCTTCCTGCCTCTGTGACAAACGGAGGGGGATGTCTGGTGCCCACCGAGATGTACTCACCTCTCCTCCTGGCAGAGGAGACAGCAGAGAAGATGGTGTGATTCAATTAAATGGACAGTAAGATCTCCAGGGGCAAAGACTAGAAACCAGGGTAAATGTCATTGGTACTCAGGGCTAAATCTGCATACCTCTTAGAAGCCCAGGGCAACCAGCCCTGGTCTCTGCATTCTGCCTCCTGTTGGGTGAACATAAGAGCCCCACCCCCACTGTCTCCCCTGTGGAGATGGGGGAGTCAGGCCTGCGAGGGACCTCTGCATGTCCTCTTTGGATTTTTTTTTTTAATTTCAAAATATTACGGGGGTACAAATGTTTTGGCTACATAAATTTGCGTTTGTACAGATTGAGTCCAAGTTATAAATGTGCCCACCACCCAGACAGCGTGCATGCTCTTTAGATATTGAGGTGGACGCCTCCATTTGAAAACCAGCACCAGGATTGCTTATGCATTTGTCTGAGCTCCATCACAGCTACTTCTGACCACCAGGCAGCTATAAAGGTCTGTCTGCACATGCAGCTGATCACTCTTGCCAAAATGTATGTGAGTAGACTTTTTGCCAAAATTATTTTCATTCTAAGATGCTTCCCTTTCGGCTACAGTTACAGTATTGGGGCAGGCAGGGTTTTGCCAATTTGTGCACTCTGATGATGCTTCCCGAGACACAAACAGCGGTAAGTGTATTACCTTTGTCAGAAAACCCCGTCTGTGGTGTTTAATCCTAAAATAGACTTATTTAGAGTCAGCCATGATTAAGCAGTTCAGGGTTTATTAGTAAAAATAATGAGGAGTTGGAAATGCAGAGGAATTTATGTTAATAATTACAAATAGAAGCACTTGGTGTGCTACCATAAAAGATTGATTTGCATGCCTCCTTTACCAAGAAGTGGAGTCCTAAGGATGGACTCGGTGAGGGTCTCCAGTTCCCATAATCTCAGGGGCTAATAGCAGGTGATCACTAGATGTGTGGAGAATGAATGGATAAGTGAAATTTATAGAATTTGAAATGCTATTTTGGTGCTTTTGATTTGTACAAAAAAAAAAAAAAGAAAAGAAAAATCCATTCCTGCACTCTGAATGAAAGTTGGCCAGGAAGACATTAGTTATTTCCAGTTTTCCTCTCCCCCCAACTTATAAGAACATACTACTTTCCATCTGTCTTCACCACAATTTCCATATACTTCAATAGTGAAAGCCGGAAATCTTATATTTAAAACAAATTTTGGAAAGTACTTCCATTTTTAAAGTAAAACCAAAATACAGACATCCCTTAGCACCTGTGGGGGATTGGTTCCAGGACCTCTCTCCACTCTGACACCAAAATCCACAGATACTCAAGTCTCGTATACAAAGTGGTACAATATTTGCATATGACCTATGCATGTCTTCCCATATATAACACTTTATATCCTCTCCAGATTAGATTATATAAATACATCATATACATTATAAATACTATGTAAATAGTTGTTAAACTGTATTGTTTAGGGGATAATGACCAGGAAAAAGTCTGTACGTGTTCAGGAGATACAGAGCCATCTACTTTTAACAAAAGTTTTTTTCTTTCTTTCTTTTTTTTAATATTTTTGATCCACGCTTCGTTGGATGTATGGATGTGGAACTCCATGGATTGGATATGGAGCACTGACTGTACTAGGCCAGGAATAATAAGCACAGGAAAGAAATCATAGATAAGAAAAAAACATGAGACAACATATTAAAAAAAAGATATAAATAAGATATTGTTGTATAAAGCTTTTAAAGTATTGTATTTTGGGTATCTTGACTAATCAGTGTTAAAAATTAGGTCCTTGCTAGATTTGAGATTTTACTACTTTTGAAGATTAACATACTATTTATAGGAGCTACTTAGGCTATGCCTGTTGCAATGTTCAGGATGTTATTTTTGTAAATTCACACGCTGAAGTACAACCCACATGCAACTCAAAACAGTGACTCCAACTCAGAGTTAGTACTTTCACAGCTCGGCTTTGAGGATAAGAAAGTGCTACTGGGGGCCCTCCCCCATCCCTTTAAAAGGCAATATTCGGCATCATTCCAGTTTTCTGCTGGCATTAACCTTTCTTTGTTTCTTTTTTGGACTCACTAATGCTTACACTCTCAACTCAGGTAGCTCCCCTGGTAGCCAGGCTACGTGCATTCTTGGGAAGTTTTCCTCATCGTCATGTGCTACTGATAGCAGACTAAAATGACTCTTCACTTCATAGATAAGAGCACCAACTTTCACAAACTGCATCTCATTTTCAGGGGTGTCCAGTTACAGCACGAGTGGGCCATGTTAGGCCAGAATGGCCGAGCAGACTTTTCCCACGCAGTTGTTTCTTTCCCCCTCTGGGTCTGTGCCTCTCAGCAATGTTTGCTTATTGCCTTGAGAACTCAGTGGGATTCTAAATCAAGCACAGAACATCTTCCCAAGTTCACATGTCTCTCCTGCTTTTCAACATCCATCTGAAACTCCAGAGTTAAGGTTGGCCCGCCCTTCCTCTTGGGTGATTTGTAGGACAGAGGATTTACTATTTTATTGTCTCCAAGCTTGGTGCAGGATGGTCAATACCATTTTTATAGCAATGGCTTAGGATGTCCATTTAGTATCCAATATTCTTGCTGACATGTTCAATTGCAATGATATACTATTTTCTCCCCTTGAAAAACAACCCACAAGTGTTTCAATTATTAGCACAGTTGTGAAGATGGCACGAGGGCTGCAGCAGACGGCAGTAAGACAAGATTACAACATATTCCCTATTTCAAAGCCAGATTTCTGTTTCATGTCGACTTCTCTAAAGACTTCATTTGTGGGTGAGCTGGAGATGGAGACCCCGTGGTGACCTACCTGGGTAAGGACGCGCACTGCCTCTCCATCCCCTCCGAGTGAAGGTTGTGCGCATTCCCATCTGGACCCTTTCCAGACACCTGTGGAGAGAAGAGTAATTAGAGAGGAAGCGCCATGATACACCCTGGTTACTGACAATGCATCTCAAAATTATAATCAGTGCACAAATGCTGCTGCTGCCTGCCAAAAATCAGCCCTGGGAAAGCAAGCGAGAACCCAGCCTTGCGATAGGGACTGACGATCGCGTTGCAAACCTGGCATTTAACAACGAAGTCACTTCTTTCAAATATGGATCATTGTCAAACTAACTCTTTTTGTGTCCCCGTGCCAGGGGTATTCGGCAGGCTGTAAGACCATTTTCTGTTTCTTTGCAAACAGACTTTAGTTTTTAGAAAAGTTTTAAATGTGCGGCAAAACGAGTAGATAATGTAGAGTTCTCATTTATCCCACACCCGGTTTCTCTAGTATTATGACTATCTTACACCAGGATGCTACATTTCTTACAATTAATACATCAATATGGACGTGTTATTGTTAACTGAAGTCTACAGTTTTCATCTTTACCTAATGTCTTTCTGTTCCTAGGTTCCCATCCAGGAAACCACATTACACTGAGTCATCACAGGCTTCTTTCAGCTGTGAGAAGGTCCATATTTTAAAAATCATTTTTTCCATGGTACCTTATTTTTAAACTATCAAGGGTTGGTGATGACCCACTATCTAGTCCACGGTGCCCAGGAAACCCTCCCTGAGCACTGTGAACTTCTCTTCGTCCTCTCCCTTAGGAAAAGACCACACGGGAGTGATCGACAGTTTTCCTCCTTGCGTTGGTCTTTCTTTTGTCCCTTCCTGTGCACTTCCTGTGTTCACATCTCTTGGAGTCTTTTCCATCAGCCTCTGAGATCCTGCAGGGTACTGACTGGCCCCCGCAGGCTCTCTACAAATTGTGTTTGTCTCTTGAAAGGAAAGCATTTATATCTCATCCCTCTGTATCTATCATACCAGCTAAAACAAGATGAACACATGACAGATAATTCAAAAATACTTGTGTGAGTGATCCCTCACCTATTCACGCCAGCAACCCCGGTATTACAGATGACCCACATGCTTGCTTTCATCCTGGTGTAGCCCTCCTGCCATGGGCATGGAAGGGGTAAATAGAAAACTTGGACTATTATAACTGGGTGAAGAGGAAGAGAATTCGCTAGTAACACAGAAAGTAGCAGCGTCAAGGTCAGAAGGGAGAATGTTTTCTAGCAAGTACCAGACAGAAGTCAGTTTCTTTTTACAAAAAGTTCCAGCTCTCTATAAAACTACCATCCCAGCTTGTGCAAGGGCTGTGGATGTGGGCTGAGGGTGTGGGGGTAGATGGGGCAAAGCAAATATAAGAAAGACTATTCTTGGTGTTTAATTATTGCAGGGGGATCTTTCCAGTATGTCCTATAAAACCTCCTCAATCCATGGGACAGGAGAAGAGGGGTGGCCAGAGTTAACTGACAGGGCAGGAGTCCAGTGAGGTACATAGGTCACTATGAACACTGCCCACAGAAACTTTGAAGCAAGTGCCAACAGACTGGCAATTGTCATGAACACAAGAGCCTTGATTTAAACCACTAACCTGTCTACCAAAGATAAAGAAGTAGTGAAGGACAGAATATCTTCAGCCACTCCTACATAAGGTTTGCTTTATTTATTTTTTTCTGATTAACATGAGGGTACAAATGATTAGGTTACAATGCTGCTTGTGTTTGTTGGGTGAGATCCCTGTTGTAGTTGTACCCTGCACCTAGGAAGTGTGTTATATACCCTTACATTGTGCCCATTAGGTGGGAACACACCAGTGGTTTTATTCTTTTTTTTTTTTTGCAATTTTTGGCCAAGGCTGGGTTTGAACCTGCCACCTCCGACATATGGAGCTGGTGCCCTACTCCTTTGAGCCACAGGCACTGCCCGGTTTGTTTTGTTCTTAAACTGTTTCCTATGGAAGAAGAGTTTCTATGAATACCAGAAACTACATTGCAGATTATTATTAACAATTGTGGTCATTGGAAAAACGCTATGTTTATATACCCCTACTATGGCTCTAGACATTTATAACTAATCTTTATGTACCCAGACAGCTTCAAGTTGACAGCTTCAGAACTGTCACCCAGAACTGGCCTAGCCTGACAATGAAGGTGGGCAGATGCTGGTGCCTCCAGGAGAGAGCATGCATTCCTTCTGCTGCCTGGTGAGTTACCTACTACATCCTAGAAGCCGTGAAATGGAAGACGATCTTTATTCTTAAGGAATTTTCTGTCTTGTTGGAAAAACAAGCATTAGAAATGAAAGAAGGATATAAGATGTTGTGTGATGGAATGCCCTTCAGGATGTTACCTGCAATAACACAGACAAGGCTTGGGGGTATTAGGAAAAGTTTCATGGAAGCACCTATCAGGACTTGGGCCAGGCTCCAAAAGGTGGGCAGCATGCTTCCATGATTCTGTACCCCCTTGAATTGTGCACACATGTGCACTTCTCTGTTAATATTGCAACATCAGTAATGCAATCACTCAAGTAGTGATTACTGAGCACCTACAGGGTCCTCATGCCCTGCATTCACAGCAGTGAAGAAATCCAGCCCCTCTTCCAGAGAAGGCAGGCCTGCAAACAATCTTGGTGCAATGAGATCTCTGTTGGTGCAGAAGTCTGCAGAAGGAGGCTGTGGGAGCCTGCAGGAACGGACGCCAAAATCCTCCTGGGAGAGGTGAGGACAGCTTCATATGGGTGTTGAAGCTTCATCTAAAATCTGAATATGAATGAGGAGTTTTTCTGGGGGACAGGGGTGCGGGAGTAGCAGGAGAAAGTGTTCTAAGAGGAGAGAACCAAAGTGAAACAACACAGGGGGATTAAAAAAAAGCACTGTATTTTCAGAGAATGTCAAGATTGTGGTGAGACAGAAACAGAGGATATCGTTAACTAGTCACAGTAGTACTGGACTGGTGCTACTTCTATGGCTATCAGTTATTACTACCATCAGGGCAACTCTTTTAATAGACTATTTTTTTAAAGGAGTTTTAGGTTCACAACAAAATTAAGAGGGAGCTACATAGATTTCCTGTATGTTCACATAATCAACACCGGGCACTAGAGTAGTACAGTTGTTACACTTGATGAACCTGTACTGATATGTCAGGATCACCTAAAGTCCACAGTTGACACGAGGGTTCTTTTGTGGCGTTGTACATTTTACAAGTTCAGACAAATGTGTAAGGATACACATTCATTGTTAAGTATTATATACAGTATTTTCACTGCCCTATAAACCTCTGTGCTCTATCCCACTCCCCCATGCCCCCTTCCCCCAACCCACCCAACCCCTGGTAATCATTGATCTTTTTATATTTTCTTTCTTTCTTTTTTTTTTGAGACAGATTCTCACTCTGTTGTCCAGGCTAGAATGCTCTGGCATCATAGCTCACAGCAACCTCAAACTTCTGGGCTCAAAGGATCCTCCTGTCTCAGGCTCCTGAGTAGCTGGGACTATAGGTGCCTGCCATAACACTTGGCTAATTTTTCTAGTTTTAGTACGGATGGGTTTCACTCTTGCTCAGGCTGGTCTGGAACTCTGGAGCTCAAGGGAACCTCCCACCTCAGCCTCCCAGAGTGCTAGGATTACAGGTGTGAGTCATTTTGCCCAGCCCTTTTTACTATTTTTATCACTTCCAGAATGTCACATGGTTGGAATCATAGAAAATGTAGCCTTTTGGATTGCTTTTTTTCACTTGGTAATATGCATTTAAGTTTCTATCATGCTTTTTCACTGCTTGGTGGCTCATTTTTTTTCTATAGCTGAATAATATTCCAGCTTCTGATGTCCCACAGTTTATATCTTGGTTGTTTCCATGTTTTGGCATTTATTTAGAAAAAAATGTGGTTGTTAACATTAAACAATTATGGTACAATGAGGTTGCTGCTAGTGTGTAAATAACTCCTCTGGATAAATAACTGAGGAGCGTGATTGCTGGATCATACAGTAAGACTATGCTTTGTTTTGTAAGAAACTGCCAAACTATTTCCCAAAGTGGCTGTAGTATTTTGAATTCTCACCAGCCATGTATGAGAGTTCCTGGTGCTCCACCTCCTTTTCAGCATTTGGTGGTGTCAGTCTTCCCAATTTTGGCTATTCTAGGAGGTGTGAGGTGGTGTCTCACTGCCATTTTAGTTCACATTTTTCCCTAATAACATATGATATACATTTTCTTTGATGAAGCATTTATTAAGGTATTTGAACCATTTTTTAAATCTGGTTGTTTGTATTCTTTTTGTTGAGTTTTAAGAGTTCTTTGTATATTTTGTATAGCAGTCCTTTATTGAATATATCTTCTGCAAACTTTTTCTCCTTGTCTATAGTATGTTTCCTTATTCTCTTGACAGTTTCTTTTGCACAGTAGAATTTTTTTATTTTAATGAAGTACAGCTTATTAATTCTTTCTTTCATGGATCATGCCTTTGGCTTTATCTCTAAAAAGTCATTACCAAGCCCTAGTTCATCTAGATTTTCTCGCAGGTTATCTTCCAGGAGTTTTACAGTTTTTAAGACTATTATTCCCATACTGTGGAAGTTCCAGTAAAGGTCTGAGCCGGAGATGATAAGGGGCTAAATTAGGGGTTCTCAAAGATGGAAACAAGAGAATGCTGTAGGGCTGTTAAGAAGGAAGGATCAATAGGCTTGACTTTGGATGAAAGGGAAGGATGTGTTTAGAATAATGTCCAAGCTTCTGAGCTTAGCAACTAGATGAACTTGGTAACAGTCACCAAGAAGGAAATAAAGGAAGAACAGATTCAGGAGTAGATGTGGGAGAAGGAAATACTTATAGGGTCTGACAATTAAGTTTGTGAACTCATCTTAGAAAAAGTATTACATACCTCATTGCTAAATATCACTCTAGTCACTCTCCAAGCTTCCCCTTGGGGGACTTCCCACCCCTAATGCCAGTATCCACTCATCCTTCAAAGCAATTTTGGAACTCTTTTTCTGGAATGTCCATCAGAGTTGCCATCATAGGAGGCCTGACAATTAAGTTATTACCACTGTGTGCTTATGTTGGCGGCACTGTACAAACAACCCAGGAAGGTTTCATAACCTTGGTATATCAGTGTTTCACAGTTGTGTTTGTCTCAATATTTGGCAATATCTTGCTGAATGGCATTCATTATTGCTGTGTGTTTTTATGTGTCATAGGATGATAGCTCTGATGGTCCTTCCGAAAAAACAATTCTAAAATTGCTTTGAAGGGTGGACTAGCTTCTGGCATTGGTGCACAACTTCCCAGGGAGAGTACTTTGAAGGTGACCATTGTGATATACAGTAACGAGGTCTGCAGCACTTTTTCTAGGGTGAGTGTGCATGCATAATTGTCAGACCTCACAGACATATTGAGCTTGAGTGGGACATTTGATGGAGATATCTGATAGATAATTGAGTATAAAAGTTTGCAACTCAGAAGAAAAGTCTGGAGTAAGATGTAGAATTGGGAAACATTCAGCCTATAGATTGTTCCTGAAAACCTGGGGAAAATTGTCCAGGAAGAGTCTACAGAGACAAAACAGAAGAAAAGACGTGGGACAAGAGAGAAGAACACCAATAGTGTTCTCAGGAACATGATCATTTATAAGGCAGGCAAAACAAGTTAAACCCAGCAGGAAGCCTGAGATAAAGCAGCTGGTCCAGAAGAGAACCAAGAGCAAAGAATTATCATGGAAACCAAGAGCAAAGAATTCTATGAAGAAGTGAGTGGTCAACTCTGCCAAAAGTAGTCAAGAGTTTCAGCAAGACAAGGACCACGGTATATGTGGTATATTGGTGCACTTTACCCAATTTTCCCTTCTGGATGAGCATCACCCTGAACTACAGAGCCTGCAATGCTAAAAACTGCCGTACTCAGAATTCCCTTGTAGCCAATGTCCTGACTGTGATTTAAATCAGGCCCTACCATTTGGGAAATGGAGCTGAGGCCGTCAGTGGCTGCTCTTTACTAGCAGTGAATGGTGAGAAGGCCTGAAAGGTATGCTTGGTTTTCCTGTGGCAGCTTCAGCAGACAGACTTACCATTGTTAGTTTTTGCGGGGGAGTGTAGCTTTTATAGTTGGTTTTTGAGCTGGCAGCAGTAGAGGGTAGCTTCCTGACTGTGGCACCTTCTTGATCATGGTGGCTCCTCATATAGGTACTTTGTGGCTCTGGAGGTAAAGCTTCTGCTATAGAAGTAGCAGTAGCTCCCTCAGTAATGGGTTGGAAAAATCATTCCTGAAAGCTTATCTAAGAATTTGTTTCTTTTACTTTCCTTAGGACTCAATAAGCCCATTACTAGGGTGTAATCAATTTTTCCCTGCTTAAACAAGCAGGAGTAGATATTGTTCTCTGCAACTGAACAGTGATCAATATAAGGTCTGCAAAATTGTGCACTGGAATTGGCAATGAAATGGTGATTGGAGCTTTATGGAGCTTTACTGGAGAGTGATTTCAGTAGATTGATGGGAAGAGAGAGCCAGGCTCTATGATTCTGGAAACCTTCAAAGCTTTTAAATAAATAAACAACCACTAGTTGTACTATCTTATGGTGTTATGTTCACAGAACAGGGTTAATACTTTCAAGGAAGTAAACATTTGTTAGTGCCTTCTAAGTGGAGTAACATGCTAAGTCATCTCAGACAGAGAGACAAGAAAACGTCCTCTCCCTTGGGGACATATTGTAAGTTAACAGAAATGATGGGAAGAAATTTCTGTTCTATTATTTTAAAAAATAGATTTAACCAGTTTTATTCCCTTAAATGATTATTGTGGAAAACCACACAAAGATGACCTCTGTTAACATTTATATACATATTCTAATGGCATATGGAGTTTGTCTCATCAATTTATTTCTGGTATTTTCCTATGCTATTTAATATGTTTCAAAACCATGAATTTTATATCTTGTTTTATGGATAAATCATAATTTGTAATAATCTACTCCTGTGATTTGATCAAGTTTTAATATCCTGATTAGAAATGATGGTACAATGTATATTAGTATGTTGGGTACAAAATTGTTGTTGTTGTTGTTTTTCTTTTTTTTGAGACAGAGTCTCACTATATCAACCTCAGTAAAGTGCTGTGGTGTTCCAGTTCACAGCAACCTCAAACTCTTGGGCTTAAGCAATTCTCTTGCCTCAGCCTCCCAAGTAGCTGGGACTACAGGCACCCACCACAATGCCTAGCTATTTTTTGGTTGCAGTTGTTATTGTTTTTTAGCTGGCCCAGGCTGGGTTCAAACCTGCCACCCTTGGTGCGTGTGGCTGGCGCCATAACCACTGTGCTACGGGCTCTGAGCCGGGTACACAAATGTTGCAAACAGCTGTAAATGGAGTTGCAGCTAGAAGGCTGCTGAGGGGAAGCTAAGTACAAGAAGCTGTGAGTCAGTCCTGAGGAAGTCCGACACTGAGGAGGGAGTGAGGGGAGAGAAAACAGGCACAGGCATTTCTAAGCTCATTTCTCATTTTGCTCTGTACTCAACAAGACTCAGAAATGTTCCTGCTTGGAGAACTCCTTATTAGGTAATTTTCCTCATCACAGAAAACCAAGGCCAGCAGCTTCGATCCAATTAATTTTTTTAAATCCCTTTATCTTATGTGGTATTGTGCTGGGGTTTATTTTTTTTTTAATGTAATGACCTAAATATATGTCTGATAGAAACAATCTTGACTTAAGCCATAACAGAAACCTAGCCTTTAGTACAACAGTGTAATGTTAGAACTCACGCCTGGATTTTGGGCATATTTATCTTTCTCTCGCTGATAAAACTCAGGAAGTGAAACTTCAGAGAGCTTATTCAAAACAACTCAAAGGGCTCACACCTCTGTGCGCCTTGCACGAGGTGACCTTCTTCGGCTGGGTTATGACAGCCTGTGACAAGCCTATCAAGAGGGCTGGAGTTTGGAAGGAATGTTGAATTAAGATGCTTTTAGTCCATGGGAGTTCTCCCAATTTTATTCATTCCATGCCTGCTGCCGGCTGGGGTGTTAAGAGCCTTGTTAAAATAAAGCTATTAGTCTTTTCTATACAAAAGCAAGGCACTTGCTGCTTACATTCAGGGCTCCTTAAATTAGTATGTATTTCTAGCTTGGCATTGCTGGAATCAGCAGTTTCATTAAACAATATCCTAAAGAGGCCATTTAACACCCTCCCCATTTTCTCCATTTGCAGATTAATGGCAGAGGAGGAGATATAAAGCCTTTTCAAAAAAAAAAAAATTAACAATTCATGAAAAATAAAAGAATAAATCATAAGAGATTTTCTACAAATGGCTCTGATGATAAAACACGGAAACAATCCAAAAATCAATGTGTTTTTCAGCTTCTATATGTTAGGACACATTTTCCCCAGTGTTGTGCTTTATATTCTATAAGCCAATTTTCCTAAGGAAATTTAAAAGCTATTATGATGGAAAGGCCTTGCAAAGTTGCAACACGGCTTATTCACCTATATATAACATCCTTATTTATAAATATGTCTTACTCAGATCTATTGCAAAGAAAAAAAATGAGTTTCATGCTGCCAGACACATCATAAGATTAAGATGCAAAGTATAAAAATCTAGCTGCCATTTTGGGAAACGTGTCTTTCATTTCAAGTTGGTATCATGACAGATATTTTTGAGCAGTATTCCACATTTCCAAAAGCTTTCTTCTAATTCCATTGCTCTTACCTAGTTATAGATTTGGCTGGAAGACGCTGAAAACTTCTGTAAAGTTATGACCTTGGCTTTCAACATGCTCTGTTAAAATGCCATGTTTCAAGGGAAACTGAGAGCAATGCTCTGTTTAAACAAAAGAAACTATTCAAAACAGGTTGTTTAATTATTTCTCTTTGGCAATGTGTAGTATATTATGCCTGAGCTACATATTTGGAAATATGCTATCCAGAGAGGCAAAAGCACACATAGTCATTCAGATCATTATTTCTGAAGTGTTTGTTTTCTCTAATTTGATTTCAGTAATTTTGTCAAATAACTGGGTATTCAGCTTATAGACTAGCCTAGAACATCTGCTAGTTTAGCAAATACAGCAAATAAAATATTTTAAAAATAACTCGTGCGTAAGTCTTTTAACCATTCTGAGCCTACATTTTCTTCCCTTGTAACTTGTGAAGAGTTAAAACAAAAATCCTCACGGTCTTCTCTGTGCACATTTACAAAACTCACCTTGCACGGTTTTGACGTTTGTGCTGACCACTTACACCCCATCAACAGAGCAACTGCATGGAGGCGCAGAGTGATATTATAGTGGAATGACAAGAGAACAAAGTAATCTGTAACATTATGAAATTATAAAGTGTTTACTGGGATGAAAGCATGAAAACTTATGCCAATACCATCCTGGTCCTAGCCCTATGTACCTGGGTCACAGCATCTTAATAACCTGAACTATCTCTGTTATGATTGTCTTCCCAGAAAATAAAATCAGACATCTCCTGCCAGCTCTGTTTGTGTCTGGGCCTAAGATACAGTTACCATAGAAACTGTGATTGTGGATACAATTTTACAAATTTGGCTTCATCTATCAGATGCACTTTGTGTGTGTGTGTGTGTGTGTGAGCGCGCACGTGTGCATATGTGCCTTGCCAGTGAGCTTGAAGAGCAAACTCTGGCTCTATGTCTTTAATTAAAGAGCCAGACATCATATTTCCTTTCCTCCATCTGTCTACCCACAAATAAAGATATTGTAACACTGGCTAAAATGTAAACGCATACTTGAAAAAAGACAAAGGTCTGATGAAAAGATGAAAAGAAGGGTATTAGAAAAAGCTTTTCCTAAGAAATCCGTCACCTGTCCTGTATTTTCCAGAAGCAGAATAAACAGGAATTGGATAGTATTTTAGTTAGCAACATTAATTGTTAGACACTAATGTCTAGTACTTCCTGAAGCTGGTTTCTAATTGTTTCTTGGCTGTATCATCATGGTTGTGTAGTCCACGCTGCTTCATCTTACTGTACTCCATGACAATGTTCTTTAATCATCCCCAAAGAAAAAAAGCTAATCCTCAAAATATGTCCAAATTTTAAATGATGTAATTTTTAAAAATTTGTTTATGTTGTTTATATGAATATTATTTATTCTACTTATGTTATTTATATGAATTATTTCTATTCCTTTCCATTGGTAAGCCTTATAAAGGATACTCATTAACGAAACTCTGTAGCATATTTTAATTACACTTTCCTTTATAAAGACTAAATAACACATACATAAGATTTTCAGCTTTACAGAACGGTTCTTCTTTCTATTTTAGTCCATGGGCAAGTTCTGGTCACCTCCATTTACAGTTACTAAAAGAAAGGACTTTCTGGAACATGCTACAATCAGTATCATGAGTTATAATCAATGCTACCCCTTCCATCTCTGCCTCATTTCACACACAAGGAAATGAGAGTTCAGAGAGAGAGAAGAGACTCGCCTAAGGGTCACCCCGTAGGAAAGCCAGGGTTTGAACTGAGATGTGTCTGACCCAAAAGCCACACTTCTACTCCTCGTAATGCTGCCTCATATGTTGGCAGTAATCATTATAGTTACTGTCACTCTATTTCCTAAATGAAGAACTGAGACAGAAGATCTGAAAGTTGAAGCGAACCCGTGATGGCAGTGGGAGGGAGTGTGTGAATCTGAGACCGTCTGCAGCATTCCACGTGTGCTTCTGGCCATCGCAGCCATACTGCTGAACTCCAGTGGCCCAGCAATGTTCATTTCATGTAGGTGGAGACATGAATCTATGTCTATATGTTGACTTTTTTTGTATAGCCAAAGTTAGTTTCTAATAACAAGTTATGTTTTGTAAAAAATAACAGTCTGTATTATGTACATTTTTCCAATTATTCATATATGGTGTCAGTCTGTTAATCTGGTTTACGTAAGACCCCAGACTGTAAGTTCGTGAGCATTAAGACAATGCCTCCTGTTTTGTACCCTTGCCTTCTCAAGGCCTGGCATATCACAGTGTTCACTAGTATTTACTGAATCAATGAGAGAGAAGTCTGAAACGTGTCTTCAGTGGAAGCTAACAGAAAGAATGTATCAGCCTCCACGATGGCTAGCTAGGTTTTTGAACTAAAACTGTTAAATAGTAGAAAGCACATTATCAAAATGGTTTAAGAGAGCTTTACCTTCATGACCCTCTGTCCTGTGGTAATGCCTTATTAAGATTGCCACAAGAATGGAGAAGCATGAATCCTATGTACTCAATTTTGATATGAGGACAATTAAGGTCATGGGGGGGGAAGGAAAAGCAGAGAGAGGGAAGGAGGGAGAGGGGTGGGGCCTTGGTGTGTGCCACACCTTCTGGGGGCAAGACATGATTGCAAGAGGGACTTTACCTAACAAATGCAATCAGTGTAACCTGGCTTATTGTACCCTCAATGAATCCCCAACAATAAAAAAAATCAAATAAAATAAATAAAAAAAGATTGCCACTTCCTTGTGTTTACATAGTCGTGATTTTTTTTTACATCTCTTAAAAAATAAACTATAAACATTCTTACAATTTAGATTTAAGCTCAGCTGTGGTGTATACATCAAAACCATTAGGAAATTTAATTAATAATTGCTTAGGGTGAAAGAAGATTCCCATAAGGTCAAAATAACAGTGGACTTAGAGGGGAACCCAGTCCAGGAAGATTAATCACTGAAAACACTGGGTATGACCACCGTTGATCTGAGGGTCTAACTCAAGGAGAAGTACCTGTTTTGATTCACAAAGTTACCACTCCCATCCTGCTATTTATGCTAGAAGCAGGCAGGCATTTTCTCCACATTTATATTAACCAAGTTATTTTGTGACTACTATAGCATCTGAGTTCAAGTTCTGGGAGGATAAACAAAGATGAGGAGAAAGGCAGAACTAAATGGATATCATTCTGAGTATTGGTGTTCTTGTGTCAAAACCTGGTTTGAAAAACTCAACGCGTGCGTGCATGCACACACGCACTGAAACATGCACTTCCATAATTTTCTATTAACTTGTAAATAAAATTCTACCTCCTAGTCCAGTATTCAAAGCCTTTAGTAGTCCACAGCAATCTAACTTGCCAGCTTGATCTTGCCTCTTTCATATATTCAATGATCTTATTGGGAATTTTATGGATCATGAGCATGCATTTTTGTGCCTGTGGTGGGCTGTCCATTTCTTTAGATTTGGTATCTTTTCCCATGACCAGGTTACTGCTGCCATTGTGGCAGGGGCTTAGCAAATGCTGAGTGGGCAAATGAATGAAGCAAGAAGTGTATGTTGGTCGACTGGTTGTATACATTGCTGTGAAGGTAGAAAGGCAGTGAATATGAAGAACAGATTCTACAGAAGGCAGTGCGAGTATTAAAACACTCATCAACAGAGAAGAGAGCCTGGAAAGGGGGGTATATGCAGGGAAAGAGAAAAACCCCAGAGAAGCAGAGAAAAGCTGACAAAGGGAATGGGTTCTAAGAAAACATCTATGTTACTGCAATCTACTCTAAATCTTAGCATACAGGTAATGCCCATCCTAAATTTCTCTCTATTAATCAAACCCTTGGAGCAATCAGAACACACCATTCCCCCACCAGAGCAGGGAATGCAGACTTTGCTTTTCTGATTAGCTGTATATATAGCATCTTATTTCCAAAGTCTTTAAAATGTGATCATTTTAAGTCAACATTCAAAGTCAGATTTGATAAAATCATTTAATTGGGCATTGATTCATCTACACAGAACTCATCACTGAATTCTTCAGTTTCACCAACATAATTTCCTTCCAAATTATCTTTTATCTAGATGCTGGAAGTCCAAGTGTGATGAAAATTTTGCCAAAATAAAAAGCTTTTAGATTTTTAACGCTGGCTGGACACAATGGAAGATTGTTGAAGAATAATGCATGCTTGCCAACCACCAGATATGACTGCTTTTCGCATAATTAATGTCATTCTTGCTGCTCGAGTACCATTTCCATCCTCTAATAATTTCCATTAATGGAGGAAGTTTCTGCAATAATTTTTGCATCCTGCGAAACCACTGTGGCTTCTGTACACCTTTTAATCAAAATAATGACAATGGGCGAAAAGGGTTGGTGAGAGATATTACCATAGCCCTGGGTTCCATTTGCTTTGTCATTGTTTTCAGTCTCCAAAAACTGTCCAAAGGGCTCATCATGTTGACTTATATTATGTCAATTAGACCTTGATGCTTCAATTTCAAAGCACTGACCATTTGTATACCAAGAAGAAAAGAATATATAAAGTGGGGCTGTCAAAAACAAAAAAAAAGAATGTGGAAAGAGTATTTTTGAAAAAGCAAAACCACAAGATGAGTGGATGTGAATATAAGTGCAGGGCCTGTGAAATATAATTGTACAATACTTTAAGATGAGGCTTCCAGTAAGAGGAAGTGATAGACTAGTTGCAAATCATAACCTCAAACCTGCTGATTCACACTGCTTTTTTATGTGCTGCCACAAAATCAAGAACTTGGGATATAAAATTATGCAAATATACAAAGAGCAACAACAAAAATTAGCCCAAGTTTCTCATATGGGCCAAAAATGGACGTAGGCACCATGGTGGTGGCAGCAACCGTCCCATGCCATGGAGGAAAACACAGAGTTCCTACTTAATTGGGTTTCTGGAACCCTTTCCTGGACTTCCCTGTAAGCTAAATAGTGATACTACAATGAGGAAAGTTTGGATTTAAGGACACTGCCGCTGGGAGTCTTTTTCCCTCTGTTCCTGAGTTGCTTTTCGAACTAGTAAAAGGCTACATCAAAGCCTTATTCTTCTATGCCTAAGATGGCTTTGAAAAAACTTCACCTGAGTCACATCTAACCGCACTTGGCCTTCACTCTGTGAAGTCCACCTGGCAGAGATCTGACAATGCCACTTGAGCAGGAAGTGTGGGCTCTGCGCAGTGACCTGGGGTAGGGGAGGGTTCGGGTCTGAAGAGTGTTCAGTGATCTGATTAGCTTGAGAACCAGCTCCCTAAGTTATTCAAAAAATAATACAGAAATAATGCTGGCGAGTGGGTTTTTATAGCCATTGTTAAAATAAAAAGGAGCTGGTCATCAGCTGTGAAAGCTGCGTTGCCACTTCACGAGGGCCTGGAAGGCACTGAGGAGAGATGAGCGCTTAGCTAGGACCCGTCAGGCCTCGGCCAGGTGGGCTTCACAGAGCAGGCTGGGACGCGCACAGACACCGGCCCAGGGCAGTGGGATGGCTGTGCACATACCCACCTGGAGGGGGACCCTTAACGGGTTAATACCAATTTTCAAAATACCTGTCCTGTTTTAAAAAATGTGCTGTCTAGTTCCTACATACACATAGAATGGATAATGTATCATCAATATGCAAACAGTTTGCAATGCTCAAAGTATGTTCTCCTATGACTCCCCCCGCCCCAGCACCCTGACCAGGAGAAAGGCAGGTGTTGGGGATGACTTGTAAGACTGTCTGGCTCCAAGGAAGGGAGGCAGACAATCCTAAGAAGCACTATCATTTCTCCTGCATGTCTGATTCCAGAATTAATTAATTCTAAATACAAACTGCAGGGAGAGTTCCTAGCTGAACCCCAAGAGGCTGTGGTCTCGTGGTGGTGTAGTGCTGAAGACCATGCATTCAGAGGAGACCGCCTGGGTTTGAATGCTGGCTCCACCACTAACCTTGAGCAAGTTAACTGTTGAGTCTCGTTTTCTTCACCTATAAAATGGAATTAATAATAGTACCCGCGTCAGATGGTTGTTGTGAGGAGTCAACGATATGATGCTTGTAAACTGCATAGTACATGCCATACATGGAGAGTCTACATATATGTTCAGCAAACCTTGGTTCTTAATATTGTTGATGCGGTTACATTTAAACCTGACCTGTCCATTGGTAAGGAAGATACTTGGAGAGAGTATCTTCCTTGCCCGGTAGAACCTCTGAGCAGTGCTGACTAAGAGAGAGAGCTAACGGAAGCATCTTCAGTGTTGCTGTCCCAGAAACAGTACTGGAAAGAGAGGGAAGAGAGAGAAGATGCAGAGGATAGAGAGGGCGAAGGGGACAGCGACACAGAGAACTTCTAATTTCTCTTACACATACAGAATGAGTGGCCAGAATGATGTCACATTTAAAAGGATGATGACGATGATGTGTGTGTGTATAACCATCTTACTGCTCTTCACAGAAACTGCTCAAAGCCTAGGACAAGTCTGAATTCTTGAACACAACATCCACGCCTTTCAGACTCCACCCCTGCTACTTGTCATCGTTGTTGTGATCATGTTTCCAGTCTCATTTCTGCTCCTTCATCCTTATACCCCCCACACTTGCCCTTCTCGAGCGCATGTCCTTCCCTGAGCCCAGGCACACTGTCACAGCCTTGTGTTTGTTCAAGCTCTTTCCTTTCCCTTCTCTTCCACCTTCAGGTCCTCCGGGAAGCTCATCAGACAGTTATTCCCTTCCTATTTTCCGAGAGTCTACAGTATATCTTTTACAATAATAATTATCTACAGTGTTATTGTATAATGAGTTTTTTTCCCTTCTGTGTTGGATTGTGAGTGCTTTGAGAACAAATGATCTTATTTCATTCATCTTTGTAACGCTTCTTGTCCAACACATATTACATGCTCAATAAATAATTAGAATAATGAAACATTGAGCCAATGAGAAAAGTTATCTTGAAGGTGAGATGTAACACGGGCAAGCAGGGAAACCCATAATCCTAAACTATCCACAGAAAACTTGGATTTGGATTGGATTGGATTAACCCAGCTGGCCCACCTCAAGATGCTATATGCAACTAAACGCAGTGCTTCAATTCACATGGGAATGTTACTCCCACTAAATGGAGTCAAGAAACAGTATTCATTGTCCTTTGGACATCTAATAGTGCAGATGTGAAATGTGCATTTTATCATAACATAACTGAACTGTTTGGGATCAAATGTAAACACCGGGACCAAGTGTGTGTCATCCTAGTGGCTGCATAGGAGACAGGGAAAGATGGCAGCTGGGTCTCCTCCCAGGGCACAACAGGTGCCGTGCATGGGTAGACAGTGAGCCCACCGCCCACCCCCCACCCCCAGCGACCTCAGCCACTCTGCCAGAGTCTACTGCAGCCCACAGGGGAGGTGTTTCCTAAATGAGCACAACCCCCAGATTTAGCTCCCCAGTGTGGCAGGAGGCCCCTTCATTGTGTTTCCAAGTCTGGAAGCTCCCTCAGGTTCTGTGTTCAGGGAGATGTCTGTGTAGGTGTACTTCCTCAGACAGGCAGGGAGCCACAGTGTGAAGGGGCAGCATCAAGTAGAAAGAGGTCGGAAGACTGAGAAACAGAGGAAGGAAAAAGAAACCTACACTCAACATGATTCTGTTCAGCAAAGAAGCAAAATCCCAGCTTTGGCTGCTAAGCCGCTGAAATTCCAGATGAGTGCTGTTTATCATGCAGAAGCATTGCCTTGGGCCACACGTTAGGTACACAAACACAAAGGGAAGCTGATGAGCAGGAAAAAAAATTCGTGCATACTTTTTCAGATATCTGATACCACAGATAAGCAAAAAAATCCTCACAAGATCAGCATGCTGCTGGTGGTAGGGGGGGCATAGGTTGGACACTCCTGATTTAGAGGAGACCTCCAGATTTAAGGCAATCTGTACAGGGGTGGGGAACCTCTGGCCTCAAGCCCACACGTGGCTCTCCAAATCCCAAGTGCAGCCCCTTGACCGAATCTCAAAGTTCACAGAACAAATAACTTTATTAAAAGGATTTGTTCAAAGGATTTGTTCTGTGAAATTTGGTTCCACATTCAAGGATCCAGAAGGCCACATGTGGACCTGGAGACACAGGTCCCCACCCCTCTGCCCCAGTTTAGTATGAAGGCTGAGCAGAAATGCACACATATTTATTATCTAGTACTGTTCTGCACGGCTTTCATGGGCTCAGTCGGAGAACTGTGAGATTTACAAACATTAGCCCAATACATTCAACATCCCTAAGATGTAGGCAAAAGAGTATACAAGATCTCTACTCATCAACATAATGAATTAAGAAAAAAAAGTGAAAATTTAGGATGAATATTGCACAGAACTTCTTATGGTGTAATCCATTAGGATGAGGGGTAATTTCCCAGGAGGAGGTGATTTATATGTTAGAAAATGTACAACGCCCATTCATAACGTATTTGTGACAGATATGATGCCATGTCCGTCTATAAATCAGATTTACCTTCTGCTCAAAGCCCCAGAGTCCTTCCTACTGAAGGCTATCCTCAGAGGCCCTGACCCGAGAGGATTTAAAATCCAAAGGGCCCAATTACTAAAAATCTTCCATCATGTAATTGGGCTTTGGTATGGAAAATGGTACCAGTATTAATCCAAGTGACTTGGAAGGAAGTAGACAGAGCTACACTCCAGAATCTGTCAATTGGCCCAGGGCAATCTAGGGGACAGGTTTCTCTGAACCTCTTCCCCAAGGGCCATGTGAAACTCACTTTTAATTTGAAGACAAGCACAATTGCATGAATTATACTAGCAATCCACAAGTGAAGATGAAGACCAATCCAGATGAAGACCACAGAATTTAAACTTACAGTGTTCACAGGGGAAACATCATTTTCAATTTGAAGGTCAAACACTGGGAACAACCCATGCAAACAAAGAGTGAGCTGAATCATCTTTCCTGCGGATGAGAGGCAAACACCATAATTCAAAGAGCAGCAACACTTAAGTAAGTCGGAGCAGGAGCCATGCAAGGCTTGGGAAGGCAAAGGAACAGTGTTTTTCACTCCGTTCCCGAGACACAGGAGCATGTGGTTCAAAGGTTGACCAAATTGGCTGGGCAGCATGGCTTGTGCCTATAATCCCAGCAGTTTAGGGGGCTGAGGCAGGTGGATCACTTGAGCCAGGAGTGCAATACCCAATCTAGACAACATAGGGAGAACTGTCTCTACAAAAAAATACAAAAGCTAGCTGGGCACGGGGGCAGTATGTAGTCCCACCTACTAGGGAGGCTGAGGCAAGAGGATTGCTTCAGCCCAGGAGTTCAAGGGTGCAGTGATCTATGATTGTGCCACTGCACTCCAGCCTGGGAGACAGAGCAAGATGCTGTCTAAAAAAAAAAAAAAAAAATTAACCAAGTTGTTTTTTAAAAACTTAAAATTCTATGCGGCCTACAGCTAAATTCAGCGGTGCACAATTCAGCTGACGCCACATGCTTCTTCCACCCTGCCATTCTCTCTCAAGGAGAATTCCAATAACTGCCAACAGTTCCTACTGCTAAGGGCCCTCCAATTGCCCCGATATTTGTGAAAACAAAGCTGCAAAAACTTACAGGAAGAGAGTGAGCTTATTGAAGGTTTTTAATCCACTCCAATTTTAGTTAGGCCAGCTGCTACATTTCTATTAGATTTGCCCACTTCACTTCTCAATCCTCCCCGGTATGGTGGGTGAACACAAGACAGCACCCTTGGCAGGTTTGCAGCCAGAAAGGAGAAAATACCAGAAAATGCAATTTGGGGTGTAATTCTCCACTAGTAATGTCCCAAAGACAGATGACCTAACACTTCAACATGTTCCTAATTACTAGTTCCTGTGAGTCCAGTGGATCAGGGATCCTTAAAATGGGAGAGCTGGCAGCTGCCTGAGGAGTTTTGAGCCAAGAGCCATCTTGTACATGAAGAGGAAGTGTAAGGGTGGTGGGATGAGGTTCCCATTGCATAGGGACGGAAAAGCTTCTACTACTGGACGATGTCTTCAGAGACCCTATTCTTTGGGTGGGCTATTATCTAAAGAGTGTGAATTAAAGAGATCCATACAATCAATATTTTCAGAGATGTCAGATGTATTTGTAAATGTCTTTCTTATTATGCTATCAATACCCCAATAATGGTACTATTACCATATGCAGTTTGATCAGAATACTCGTCTGCAGATTATAGTGAGCAATGCTGCCGTGCTGTTTCCTGAATCCTGAATTGTAGTTGCAAATCACCAGTACTATGAATCTCAAAACATGGTTTAGTTTTGGAATGTCCAATCATTTTCTTTCTGCATGGACAAAGTACCCAAACAAGGAATTTGAAGACCATGACTCTGCTCCCTTTTTCTACCTGTTGGCTGGGGCCGACTCTGAGGGACAATTCCAAGATGATGGAGAGGCTTGGATGTCTGGGACCCACATGACTGGGGATTGTAGCTGCATCCTCATTCCATGACCACAGAGGGCATGGGTGGAAAGAGACCATGGTATTGCCTGGAGGAACTTTAGAAGGGAGTGGAGCAGATTTGATCATGGGGGCAATACATCCGCCTGGTAAACACGAGCTAAGATAGATGCAGGGAGGACTCCACACTAGTCTGTATACATCACCCTACAGAGTGGAAAACTCGTGTGCTCCAATTTTGAAATTTAATAGCCTCTGGCATTGGCAGTCTGGAATGCCATCATTGTCTGTCTCCCCTAAAAATCACTCTCTAGACTTGGGCTTTTAAAAGAACAGGGCAAGCTACAAGAAATGCTAACCCTTTGAATTGTTTTCTGAGGGTGAGGATTATGCATTGTCTATACATCTTGGAAAATTAGAATAAGAACTCTAAGCAAGAATGGTTAAGTAGCGTGTACTAACAAGATTCCTCATTTAGGACCCAGCCACCCCCGGCACTGGCCCTCTGTCCCACTTGCCCTCTCTGCCCCTCCAGCCTGTTGAGCATGCTCCTCTCCCAAGGCCCTTGTGCTCAAGTTTCCATCTGCCCCGGGATGCCTACTCTCCACAGAGCCATGGGCCTTTGCCCCTCCCTCATGTCTCTGCTTAAACACCTACCCTTCCCAGAAGCCCTCTCTGACCGCCTTACATAAAACAGTGTGCCTTGCCCAGCATTGCGCTCTAGGCCCTTCGCCCAGCTTTATATTTCTCTATGGGCATTAGCACAGCCTGAGATTTACTCTTTGCTCCCTTATCATCTGTCTCTTTTCACAAACATAAACTTCATGAGAACAGGGACTGTGTCTTGTTTCCCAAGTACCCAGACCAGTGCCTTGAGGACACACAACAAATCAATGCTCGATCCACCGCTGGCCTGAACAGGCACGCCTCCTCTGGCTCGTGCCTTTCCCTTCCTTCCCTTTGTTTCCTCATTTGTTCTCTTCCCTTTCCTCTTTCCCTTTCTAGAGACAGTCTCTGCCCACAGAGTGACCCAATGTAAGACGTCTTCGTAAAATCTCTATTAGAGGTGGCTGGCTAGTGATTATAGTTTGTCTCTAAGAACATTTTCAATTGAAATCTTTGTATTTTTCTAAGTTTAGTACGTATTTTCATAAATTTGCAAATTTGATCACACCAGGGTGATTTAATTAACCCTTATGTTTTCTGTTACTGATTTTTAAATTGGGTGATAATTTTTTTTTAAATTTATATTATAAAATCAGCGTGGAAAAAAAAAGTTGTCATTTTGCCTCAAGTTTAACTGTGACTGGTAACAAAAGATGACAGGGGTAAGGTAGTCAGAGAAGTAGGAAGATGATTTCGAAAATGAGTTTTTATCTCCCACATACATTAGTTTGAATCAACCCAGGAAAACTTTCACACTCAAGTCTGGTGGGTATAAACAAGCCATTCTATGGTATGGACTAGATTTACTTGTCTTCCATCAAGGTACAAAGGGCCTATCTAGGTACTGGGGTGTTGTGCACAGCAGTCCCACTGCTAAATTGTTTTATTTATGATCATTATTTTCCCTCCGCCTTCCTTTGGGAGAAGAGAATGCAAAAATTAAAATTTATAAATTCAAAATATCCACATCTTAAAGAGAATATGTCTAATATTTTCCTTGAGTGAAAAAAGAGGGATGGACATATTTTGCTTTCCTTTCTTTGCAGTGAAAGTTGAAACAGTGATTTTGTGTTATTATAACACTCGTCATTTCTCCCTCTAATTTGGATGGTTTTTAATAAAGCTCCATTGATTCCTCTGAAAGAAATTCCTCCTGGCAAAAGCAGAACACACACACTGATTGCTAAATATGCAGCAATTATCATATTCAGCAGCACACTTTAATATCTTATTTATAGATGTATCTATCTATAATTTGCTTTAATTAAGTTGCATTGATTTTAATGACGGGAACGATACTCTGAGAAGGGGCTGGTGTCATATGCTGCTGTGAGTCCGGGTCTGTTGCTCCTTTTAAAGATGTGGTCTCAAGCCTTAGTGACCTTCTTTAGGCTCCAAGCAAACCCATCCCAACTTAGTGAAGTTTAAGAGAAATTTTTTATGTGTTAATGTCTCAGAATTTGCCCTCATTATTGTAGGATGGTGTCCATTAATATGCAGCTTGGTGGATTGGAAGTTGCAACCAAATTTTAAAAATCATTTCACTTGTGCATAATTTCATCTCTAGCCCCAAATCACACTATTTATTTAGACCACAATCCTCCATCAGCTGTGGCTGGCAACAGCCTTTTGCCACTCCAGTAACTCTGTTTTTTTTTTCTCTTTCTTTTTTTTCTGCATTGCCAGTAACAACAGTCAGCTCTCAGAGGCTTCTTGGGACTTTAAATTTTTGACTGTGTCTTATCCCTCCTCCTGGTGAAAGTCTGGGAAAACTGGAACCAAGAACTTATAACAGTTTTACCTTTTATGACACCCATGTTCAAAGTGAGGGAACTAGCTGGCTAAACATAACACAAAGAAACATGAAGATAGCAAGTGTATTTTTAAAGGCTCTAAAATATTACTCATCATGACCAGAAACTATTTTTCTTTCTTTATTAATGGATGAAGAAGTAAGCACTGCTTCTATAAATCTTTGCACCTCTGAAGGTGCCAACATTAATTTTGTATAAATTATCCATGTTAGGATGCCAAGGCATGATCACAAAGGATAACTCAGAAGGCAGTGATGCCAGCGCAGCCCCGGATTCTGGTCACCATTTTTCACTTGCTGATTATTGCTACAAGTGTTGATTAATAGTGGTGTTCATGCTGCTAGCATGCATTTCCCTGGAGGTGAAGAAAACATTCCAGGGGGAGAAAAACCCAGAAAGAAGGAAAGATAATAATCAACTTGTCCTTCCGCTTCTCTGTAATAACTCTGCAAGAGTGTGCAAATCACATGCACCAGATCATCAATTTGTCAATCTGTTGATAAGGCAAGTGAATGTCTCCAAACCTCCTTCTTCTCCTTTTGGAAAAGGATGAAATGATACGAGCAGCAGGGGTCTGAGGGTGGTGTGGGGAGCTTTCCTATCCAGTCCCTCCCCGCTACAGTGACAATCACGGGCAAGACTGGAATTTACCAAGGCTGATTAGCTTAGCACTTATTTTTTCTCTCATCATTAATGCCATCCCTCTTACCCATGGAGGGGAACTAATGAATTGGGCTTAGAGAGTGAGAACGTTTCTTAATAAAAGCAACACAACAGGAGATGTGACAAATTCACAGGAAGAGTGCAGCAAGGGAAGGACCCTGACGCCCAGGGCCCCTGATCTTGAAGGCTATCATTTTCCTTTGTCCAGCTCAGTCGGATCATTTCCTGCTTCAGTGTTTTTTCTCTCTGGGTGGCTTTTCTCGTCATTAATCCTATGATGTGTTTTTGTTCTTCTAACTCTTAATTGTCTCTAATGAGGAGCAGACCATCAATGGCCACATTTGCAGTTCCCCTCTTGATTTAAGTGGAAAGACTAATTAGTATAAATTGTGGTGAAGGAACTTGAGTCCCTCCTGTAAGTTGGAAGAAGGGAAGCAAGAGAATGACCAATATTGCATCTTCTTGCGCAGAGCATGCCCTTCCGTTCTGCCACATGCAACGAGGCTTAGATTCATCTTGGATTTTCCATAAATTCTTTTGCAAAGGTGGACTATGAAACCTTACAGGTCAGACTGTAAGCCCTCCCCTTTGCCATCTCTCTTGCACTGCCCTCCACACCCGCATTTCTAGTGTCCTGCACTGTGTCATTACTTTATGACAATTCTTATCCGGGTGGTTTGTGCCTCTGGATTTCAACCTTTCTTTCTTCCCTGTTTCACCTGCATGAATTTCCAACATGGGTCTCTGTATGGCCAACTCAGAAAGACATTTTTCATTGCTTTATTTCTCTGGAGAAGTATGTGAAACATTTTGTAGGAGATTATGAAAAATCCAATCCAAGTTAGCCCTTATCCTCTAACCAGGCGAAGGCCAGAGACATTGTGTCGAATCTCTGAATCTCCATCTCTGGGTCCTCAGAAGGGGTGGTTCTTGCCTGAAGATGACAAACCTCTGGCTGTTAGAGCAATAGATTCTGAACTCTTAGCTGATGTACTAACCAGAGCACACTGCATTCTGGAAGGAAGCAGACAAAGCATAAAAGGGGAGAATAAAAACAGAAGGTACAGGTTTAAATTGTTGTACAGCAACCACAAAAATCCCTGTTTTTGCTACAATTGAACTGACTACTATAAAGTGGCATTATTTTCATGTCACTTAGTAGGATTTAATGTAATTTGAATCAATGTCCTTATGATACTGGTACCTACTCCTTATCCAAAAGCCTTCAAGTCTGGTTACCCCTATCGTGGGGAGCTATAAGTAGCGAAACACAGGTAGCAAGCATAATTAAGATAATACATTTTCTCCAAACTTCACTCATAACTCGAATGTGGCAGAGAGACCTGGGCTTGCTGTTTGACAAGTTGCAGCTGTAAGGTTGGACGTGCATGGTGTTTCCTTCCCTATGCTCTCGTGGCCATTCTTTTGCATCTTGTGGGGGAAATGTGCCTCTTCCCAACGCTGCCGGCTGGCATCTTTCTTTGCCTGCTTATACCAACCTGGCAGTGGGTAGAGTTTCTCTGTGATCTGTTATTATCTTTCATTCATACTCCCAGATGGATACCAGATGGGTAATTGTAGCCAGTGCCCGTGGGTCCACACCAGAGCCCATGGGCAGGAACCTGTCAGTTAGCTGACTCTGAAATGGCGCTTCAAAGAAATGCTCTTCAAAAATGGATGCATCTGTTCTCTACCCTAATGACCCTTTAAAAAGAAAGAAAAAGAAAACTCTTGTAGACAAGCTTTCCTTTAACTAGATGCTACATCTGTAAGCAAAAGGGAGAATGACCGTATAGTGGCTCGACCATGTCAAATTCATTTCTAGTTAATGGCACGTCCAAAAAGCCACCAATGCAAACAGCCATGTCAGTAGAGAAAGTGAAGTTTAATCAATATGTTCCTTTTTGGTGCTATCCTCACATTGCAGAGTCTCAATCTCTGAAGGGCAGCTTTTACGTAACATTTTCTGAGGTAAAAAGGAAAAAATGAACAAAAAAGAAAAAAGAAAATCTAAGAGTTTTGAAAGGCCTAGTGATTCCTAGGGGAAAATGCAGGCAATAGAGAAAAAGAAATGGGTAAAATGGTGGGAAATTCCTGTTGTAAGAACTCAGCCCTAGTGTATTTCTCTTAAACTGATGCTTCAGTTGTCACGCTTGACAAATTACATTTTAAAAAATATCCTGATGGATCATCTAGTTGTTTCAAGTGTGTATTTCAGCAGTTCATTATGAAAGCTTATTCTCTCAATTAACTACAAATAAAGTGAGATCTTCTAACTATTTTCTCTCCCAATGCTGTCAGCTATGTTCTTTTAGCAGACATCAAAGCAGGTCCCCGGTCCACATGGGCCTTTCCCGGAGAAGTTATGATAGACGGTTATGTGTTCCCTTAGGTTACTAAGGAAACACTTTCTTTCAGGTTATCCACGTACAAAGGTAACATTTACATTAAAATATGTTGGAAGTTAATTTCTTTTAATGCCCAAGCAGGATCATACCCATATCCATATCTATTATTTCAAATCCATGAATGTAAATTAACTTAATCTATAAAAATATTTGAATAGATGGTCATCCAATGGGTGACATGCTGATGTCAGATAGCTAGCTACTAGACACTAATGAACTTTTGTTGAAAAAAAAAAACTAGCAGTGACCTATTAGCTGGCTCTCCTTATTATACTAAATATGTAAACTTGTTGTCCCTGATATGGAGAAAAGAGGTGGGGGATGAAAACACAGGACGGGTGTCGGTAGGTGTGTGCTTTGTCTTTGGAGATTGCTAGATGACTCTGCCTCAGTTTACCCATTTGGGCCATCAGGAGTTCTAGCACTCAGCATGAAGTGGAGCCCAGTATAAGACTCAAATGTGTATAAGTTCTTGAATAAGTTGCTTACTGGCTCCAGATAGGATGTGATTAAGTTTTCTTGCTTCCTCGTGCAGGCAGGGAGTGGTGGAGAAGCACCGTCAGGGGAAGGTGATGTTGCAGGAGTGTCTGGGGAAGGCTTCATGAGGGAGGTTCTTATGAGACCGTGCAGATATAAGAGATGTGAACATAACCTCTTACTAGGATGGCTCGTGGGACCACTGTATGGCCTATCTTTTGGATCACTCGCAGAGACCAGTGGTCTCCAGGGACTTGTGTTATGGAAGACAATTTTTCCACAGAAGGCAGGGAGGGGTGAATGGGACAAGAGGTGGAGCTTAAGCAGTGATATAAGGGATGGGGAGCGGCTGTAAATACTGGTAAAGTTTGCTTGCTTGTCTGTGCTCACCTCCTGCTATGTCACCTGGTTTCTAACAGGCTACAGACCACAACTGTTTTTGGCACCAGGAACTTATTTCATAAAAGACAATTTGTCCATGGACCAGGGTTGGGGTGTGGGTGTGGGGGGTGAAAAGACAGGAGGCAGAGTTCAGGTAGTGATGCTGTGCAGTCCAGTTCCCAATAGGCCATGGACAAGTTGCAGGCCATGGCCTGTGGGTTGGAGCCTATAGGTGTAGGCTGTTTGCTGGTGACTGTGGTAGTTAGCTGTTTGCAGGGTACTTGGGATAAGTGACAATCTCTGTACATATGAACCATAAATGTCTTCTCAAAAACAAACAAAAAAAAACATCTTTGATTGCATCATGCTGGTGTCGTCAGCTACTTGAAAAAGGCACTGAGGTAAGGATTAGGATTTACAGTAGAGGGGACCAGACTTCATATCTGGGGAAATTTCTGTATTACTACTTTTTTTTTGTTCTGGAGACAGAGTGTCACTCTGTCACCCTGGGTAGAGTGCTGTGGTGCCATAGCTCACTGTAACCTCAAACTCTTGGGCTTAAGCAATTCTCCTGCCTCAGCCTCCTGCATAGCTGGGACTATAAGCGCCTACCACAATGCCTGGCTAGTTTTTCTATTTTTAGTAGAGATGGGGTCTCACTCTTGCTCAGGCCTCTCTGAAACTCCCCATCTCAAGGAATCCACCCACCTTGGCCTCCCAGAGTGCTGAGCCACCACACCCAACCAAGTGTTATTCTTAACATGAATAAGGAAGTATCTTGATCCTCCTTCTTTTCCTGAGGGAGACCTAGAGACAGTGTTGCACAATTCAAAAGCATTTATCAAGTATGTATCCCCCTGTGAGAATGCCAAGTGGAAAGGAGGAGGTTGAATGGAGGTTGGAACAGATGGTGATGGAGGCCATGTCCTTCACCTGCCCTTGTACACAGAGACAGAAACAGCAGGTTCTGACAGCTGGCCTCAGGAAAGTTTTCTATGGCAGAGGAGACCTGAAGTAGCGAGGCCCTTAATTGCTCTGGTCAGGTACCACCACAGAGAAGGCTGCTTAGTATGCTGCAGCCAACTGAAACAGAAACATTAATGACTTGTTTTACCAGCATCCCTGAACCATGATCCACTTGCATGAAAGAAGTAAGGGCCAAGATTTTTTCTCCTTTGCTGATGTTGGTCACATACCACAGAATAAAAAAAAAAAAAAAGGGCCTACTGCAGTCAAAAATAACTTTTCTATTTTTTTCTCTTGTCAGAGGCCAGGCATTGTTCTCCAGAAGGACATTAGGTTGTACTGACAAGATTTGTGTTAACCAATACTCCCTGCAGTGTGCATGTGTGTGTGTGTTTATGTTTCCAAATAGATTGTTTAATTATCTGTTCCATTATCTTTCTGGAAGCTGTACTTCACGGCATCAAGCATATTTATCAATAAGAAATGAATGCCATCCTGGGAACTGATTTGTTCAAGGTAACTTTCATTATAGTTACACTGACTGTGTCTGATGATGTTTCCAAGCTTGTGCTATTTTATTTATAGTTGCAAACCTCTCATTTAACTTTTTCACCACTTGAGAGCCAAGTGGAGTCTCAGTGACCACCTGTGTACCCAGACAATTTACCTGAAAAGGAGGTGTAGACATATAAGTACAAGAATCATTTAAATTATTTTAAAATCACTACTCATTATTGATGAAGATGGGTCTCCCTCACTCCCTAGCAGCAGGACCTAAATGCAGCAAAGTTGTACTTTGGGCATTATATACCTTAAGAGTTATAAACCATACAAAAATATACAGTTATAGATGAAGTGCTAGGCAGAAGTAAAGTGGTAATCTTGTAAGTATAAAATTGTTCATGCCAATTAATTCAGCATCTTATGTTATTCTCATTAGAACTAGAAAAGGTAGTAATATGGCATGCGGCAACTGTCATGCTTACTTCCAAGTTAAAAATGGTAACAAGGCCAGGCAGCAAGTGCTGTGAACCGAAGATGAGAAGTTTGACATCAAAGCTGAGCTTGCTACCAAGCTGTAGAATTCTGGGCTTGGTGTGGAGGCCCGAGAGTTCTCCCAGGCTTTCTGACTGGCTTATTTCTGGATGCATGTGCTTATCAAAATTTTAGGAAAAGCAACAACTCTTTGTAAATCTCTACCTTGCAATATTGGAATGAAGATCTGATTTTAAAGGCAAGGTTCTGTTACACCAGATAACAGGGCAGCAGTTGAATGAGCCAGCTGGCTGAGAGCTGTATATTGGTGGGTGAGAAGCACATAGCAATAACCCACAGCAGATGCCAGTGTGTGGCTGTGAGTACTGGGAGGGACAAAGGCAGGAAGATGGATCTGAGAGGAAAGGAGACCAAATTGTGAAACAGAGTCTACATTCAAAATTGTCCATGACAAGTGGCAAGCCGTTGGGTCAAGTTTGGGTGGGTGACCAATCCAGATCAGAGAATTCCTGGATGAACTATAACCCTTGTGTTCTGGGGATACCAGAGACAGCAGCCTCAATGGATGTCTGATATTGACGAGGAGAGGGACCTCAACCCCTGAGGCTGGGATGGGATAAAATTCCAAGTGGAACTGGCTTGATTCTAACAGCACTTTTGAGGCTGGGTGCCGTGCCTCATGCCTGCAGTCCCGGCACTTTGGAAGGCCAAGGCAGGTGGAGTGCTTGAGCTCAAGAGTTCAAGACCAGCCTGAACAAGAGAAAAATTCACCTCTACTGAAATCTAGCCAGGTGTTGTGGCAGGTACCTGTAGTCCCAGATATTCAAGAAGCGGAGGCAAGAGGATTGCTTGATCATAGGAGTTTGAGGTTGCTGTGAGCTATGATGTCTCAGCACTTTAGCCCAGGGCAACAGAGTGAGACTCTGTCTCCAGAAAAAGGAAGAAAGGAAGGAAGGAAAAAAGGAGAGAGAAAAAGAAAGAAAGAAAGAACTTTTGAAAAAGGATCTTCAGATATTTTTGCACTTTCAGGGGACAGGTACAGACAGTAGAACCAGAGGTACAACTCATGCAATCACATCTGCAAAAGTGAAGGGTTGGAGGGGGCAGAGAGCAAGTCAGGCTCTTTTTTGGAATTCTCATTGAGCTGAAGCTGTCTTCAAAATGAAGGATGAACATTAGTAACATAAGTAAGGTCAAGCCTTCAACAAAGCTGGGTCTCCTGTGCATTGTTCTAAACACCCAGTGAGAATTATCTATGGTATTATCAACGTGACTGTTACTAGATTAGCGGTTATAGTACAGACCTCATTCTAGGAGCTCATAAACTTGCACTACCAGTATCTCTATGTCTACAGCAGGAACTTTATTTTCATCTTTAATTATTACAACAATGCAGGTTAACAGAGAAAATAAAATCTTTACCTATTTATAGGTAACTGTATACATAACCCCCACCATTACATTCTAATTATTTTTTTATATCTTCAATGGAAAGATTAAAACAAAACCAAGAAATTCTCAATTTTCTGCATTTCTGCACGATTTTCTACTGAGCCCTACTGAAATTATAGTGACGTGTAACCAGAAACTCATTTTGTTATATTTTGCAAAACCATCCCTTGGAATGGTTAAAGAAGCCAATCTGGAAATTTTACACACCATGTCTCACTTTTTCAAGACCATTTAATAGAAAAATTAGGAGTTAACAGTATAAGAGGGGGAAAAAAGCCCTAACATATTCCAGTCACACCACTAGGAACGCACCACTTTTCTGAGTGTGAATGAGGAGGCTGCTGCGAGGAAAACGGCTGTTGTGATGCAGTAAAACTGCCTGGGATCTTGTTATGGTTCATCATTAGGGAAAACCTGGTATTCTGGACAAGTTTAAGTGTTTTCATGGGTATCAAATTATGAATTCAATGGCAATGTGAGCGCAGGCAATTTGCTCCTGATCTCCCAGATTCTGGCTGAACTGACCAAACACCTAAAAAATAGGTGACACTTGCCCCAGTGCCAGGCATGGAGGAGTATCTGCTAGAAATGGTGCCACTCCTGGGGAGCAGATGGAGGAGGCTACAACTTTCATTTCAAGCAAGAGGCAGGGCAGAGGTTATGGAACTGATAAGGGTTTTCTCCTATGCTGGAAATGGCAGGATTCTAATCAGCTCATCCAGAAAGGCTAGGGTTCTCCCTGTGACTACAGCAGGAGAAAAGCAATCAAAGAGATGCAAAGTGCAGGGTCTCCTGATTTGGTGGCCATAGGATGAGGATGAAGGGTGGACACAGCCACAGCTACTATAGGATGAGAGGGTGGGGCTACACAGAAATCAGTATTTGGAAGGTTCACCTCTTGTTCAGTGATGGCAGCCACATTGTTGGAGAAACTAGGCAGAAGGGACGTCACTCCCAAACCCCCCACCAAGGTATTGCTCAGGACTCTGACACCCTTCCTGCCCTCTTCAGCTGCCAGGCATGAGAGGACTCTGCTACAAACATTCTCGTGCAGGGTGACGAGAACCAAGGGAATGGTCCATTTTGTTTAAGGAGCTTTCATGTAAGAAAATAAACAAATCCACACGAAGCCATCAGCAGAAAGGACTCAACAAGGACTTGGGAATAAGAATGAAAAGAGACTAACACCCAGATTACTTTGGGTGAAAATATCAATGTCATAAAGAATCCTCTAAGATCCACATAAATAAAACAGGTCAATTATAAGGAAGGAAGAGTCAGGTGGGTCTCAGATTTCAGCAATGTTAAAAACTAAAAGACAGTGGGATTTTAGGAGAAAATCCTTGGCATGCAGGCAAGTCATTCACTCAACAAGTATTTATCATCTACCTTGGACTACCAGACATTGTTATACACGTGTTGAGCTTTATATATAAAGGATATTATCAGATTTCAAGGATTTAGAAATATACTACCTGTGGATACTTCCTGAAGTGAAATCATTCAAAAAGGTAAGCAGGGAGATGGGTCAGGATAAAGAACTCAACAATGAGGCTGTCATAGAAAAGACGGACTGACATCAGACACTGCATGTAATCTCTGGATGATAGGAGGCACGCTGCATTAAAAATATGTTTTTGAAAAGAGCTATGGATTCTTCTTTAGAAACGTGACTGCATCTCAAATACCACAGGTGAAAAAGTGTGAGGAAAAGTTGTGATAGCATACAGTCACTTGGCTTTGTTTCTTTGACATGGAAGGAACTCAATAGAAATAATTTTATTTTTGATGTTGATAGAGAAAATAGGTTAAAGAATGTTTTCTATAAAGCCAGTATGATTGTAATTACTAAAAAAAAAAAATCAGAGAAAATGTAGTACATGGGGTTTAGAAATAAAAAACAGCAAAAGTATATAAAACAGAAAAACTAAAACAAAATGACAGAAAGAACAACAATGCCAGTCACCATTGTAGTAGATAGAAACGAATTAAATATTTCTTTAGAAGAGAAAAGTCTCAGGATGAATTAAATAGCACAATTCAACCTTTTATAATTGATAGCTCTAAAAAAGGAGGGGGGGGGCAAGAAGGCCTTAGAAAGTAAACAATAGATGGGAACTTTTCTTTCTTTTTTTGTTTTTGAGACAGAAAGTTTGTCACCTTTGGTAGAGTGCCCTAGCATCACAGCTTGCAGCAACCTCAAACTCTTGGGCTCAAGTGATCCTCTTGCCCTCGTCACTGGAGTAGCTAGGAATAGGTGCCACCACAATGCCCAGATATTTTTAGAGACAGGGTCTCAACATTACTCAAGCTGGTCGATGGGAACTTTGAACTATATCTATGTGTCCTGGACAGATCAAGAAGATGACATAGGGTCCTCAAACTTTTTAAACAGGGGGCTAGTTCACTGTCCCTCAGACCGTTAGAGGGCTGGGCTATAGTTAAAATAAAATAAAAAAAACTATGACCACATTCCTATGCACACTGCACATATCTTATTTTGAAGTAAAAAAACAAAATGGGAACAAATACAATCATACCGCCTCATGTGGCCCGTGGGCCATAGTGTGAGGACCCCTGACTGCAGAAACTATATAATCTATGAGATCATTTTATGATATTTTCTCAATTATAGAACACACATCCCTCATACTTACACATTTGTGAAATTGGGATGCCTTTTTATAGCATGGATGTGGTGGTATTCTCTTTTTTGTTCTTCTCCTTAAAAGCTACTATTAAATTTACGTGTCATAACAATCTGTGCTGACTTACATTTGAGAAAACCTGGTATACGGATATGTTTACTGCCTACTAGCATGTCAGTCCCACAAGGTAGAGACTTTTGTCTGTTTTTCTCTTGGCTCTATCTCCAGCACCTTAAGAGTGCCTGGAATATAATAGGTACTTGATAAATACCTATGAAATAATAAATGCTTACAGAAAAACCATTATTTTTAATTTAATTAATTTACATTTTTAAATGGCAGAAGTTAACACATATTACATCAACTTTTAGTAAGGGCCACAAAGCAAAATTACAGAAGTCACTGTCCTTAACTACAAAGCATTAAAATTATATAGTAATAACAGAATTATAAATGAAAATATCTAACTCCTTAATAACTAAAATAATGATCATAAAAATCACTCTTAGTTAACAAAAGAAATAGTCTTTCCTTTTTGAATACCTAGGAAAAAACATAAGAAGAACATTAACACAGCAGCACTTCTAGAAGTACCCCTAAACTAAGTTCAAAAGCAAATTCTTTGCTTTAAATTATATTATTATTAAATATTCCTAAAAAGCAAATGAAATAAATGGCTAAATAATTTTGCTTCACCTCCCTTTAAGAAAATAAAATAATAGTTGATGAAATAAAAATAAATGTATTAGAAAACAGAAAAACAGAATTATGAAATATATGATTAAAAATATATATGCTAAATGGTTAAAAATCTCAATGAAATATATAATTTTAAAGAAAAAGATAGCAAATTTCCATAATTCACTAAAAGAGAAAATACCTCTATCTCCAAAGATCTGAATCTATTGAAAAAATTGAAAAAGGTATCAAAGAAAGGTACCTATAAAAAAGCACAAAGCTAGATGTTTTAATGGATGAGTTATTTTAAATCTTTTCAAAGAGATAATTCCTACTGTATAGAAATTGTTACAAAGCACAGAAACAGCTAAAAAGCTACCACTTTATAAAGGTAATTTAACCTTTCTGTGTAAAACACCTAAAGTTAGAGAAAAACAAGAAACCTAGATATCAATTTCACTTACAAATAAGATACAAAATCATAAGTGAAATACTAGCAATCCATGCTCAGATCTATCTTAAAAGAATATAATAGATAGCATTTGAGCATAGATTTATTTTTTCAGAACTGCAAAGTCTATTCAATATTAGAAACCCTCATATCATTAGAAAAAGAAGAAAAAAGATCACACGATCATCTTAGTAAATGTTTAAATGCCATTTGAAAAAAGAAAACTAATAAATAACCCTGGTTTATTTACTCAAAAATAAAGCTTCTTTCCCTCTCTAGTATCAAAGACCCTATTGACAGAGATGGAAAAAACTCTGAATGACATTTGCTAGCAAGGGCTTAATATTCCTTCCACATCAAGAAAATTTACAAGTTAGAAGCAAAAGAGGCAAACACTATGACAGAAAAAATAGCAAATTCCTAAGAAGAAGAAATATTCATGGCTAACAAACTTGTGAAATGCTCTATCTCAGTTGTAATTAAGAAATGAAAACAAAATAATTGATATTTGCTATCAAAGCGGTAAAACCAAGGAAAAATAAAAACATTCCATTTTAATAGGGCTACCATAAAATCTTCATAAAACAGACCATTAATATTTATTGACTATATTATGCTTCTTAGGGGAATATAAACTTACTAATTTCCCTCAGGGCAGTTGAGTAATTTGTACCTAAATAAAAAAAAAAAAAAAAATTCATGGCCTTATACCTCCCAAAGATTATCTTATATTAACTTGCAATAAAGAACTGATTAGAATAGAAAGATTTATTTATAAGTCTAATCATTATATCATTATTTATGATAAGAAATGAGGAAGACAATGTAAATGTTTAATAATAGTAAAGTGATTAACCAATTACTTAATATTCTTTTTAGGAAATCTGTGTATTAATGAAATACTTAACTACATTTTTTTGAAGAATATTTAATGCTATGGGAAATGCTCACATTATAGTAGAAAGTAAAAAACAAAAGTGGTTTAAGTGACAACATTCAGAAGTATCCTAATTTAATTACTATATGTGATTTGCATGTGTCTCTACAAAGGAAAATACTACAAAACATAAACAGTGTTTATTTTTTGTGTGTTCATAATTCACATTTTCATTTTATCACTATTCCCAATTACCTAAATTTTCTAGAGTGAGCATATATTACTTGTATGATAAAAAAATTAAATATAAAAGAAAAGAAAAAATAGCAATTCTTGGGAGAATAAGAAAGTCTGGAGTATGCCAAGTGTACCCACATGGTCTATGAAATATTTCTGGCTGTATAACTGTAAACTCTTTCAATATGTTTACTTAAAAGCTACATAAGCCTTTGGCTGTTAGACTAAAATCAGTCTCTATCTTTCTATAGCTATCTATCCATATTGATATGTAGATGTAAACAAGAAAAGCAAACTCTGTGCCACTCATTGTGTGTTTCAGGTTGGATTTAGTCAGTAATACCTAGTCAAAAAATGTTTAATGTCCCCAGTGTGAAACAAGTACCATGTGTGGGACTTTTAAAAGAAACTGTGAACAACCAGATATAGAATTTAAAGTCTAAACCAGAGTTTCTCAGCCTTTTAAAATCAAAACCCAAGAAGACTCACAGTTCACATCATGCCGCAGCACGTGTGTGTGTGTGTGTGTGTGTGTGTGTATGTGTGTACATTCATTGAACATGAAACAAAAATTTCCCCATCCGATACCCCATATTTATTGTCTGGCTAGCCTTCTGATATAATCTATTTAAGATTATTTAGAAATGACTATGGTGATCATCTGATGTTATCCTCATCTAGTAAGTCAGGAAACACAGTTTGAAAAATTACCATCAAGGGCTGATCTTGGTCAGTAATCGGGACAGATGTGACACACGAACGCTGAAATCCCCAAACTGAGAGGTCAGGCCTGAAGACAAGATCATCAATGGAACATACGATAAAAGCCACTTTATGCTTGTTTCAGAATTACAGAGGGCAATTGTTCTAGACACAGTAGCTTACTTGGAGGCAGACAGCCCTAAATGCAGACAAAAGGGAAGGTGGAACACACCAGGGAAAACTTCACAGGGATAAAAGCACATCTATCTCGTTAATTCTCAGTCTCTCTTTCCTATGCATTCGCTTATCAATCTCTTCCTGTATAACTATACTCCTAAATATCTCATTATATTTGAAATTGTGTTTCCTGTCTGCCTTACCCACTAGACATGACCTCCTTATTCACTTTTGAGTCAATGTCTCACACAAACTTGTCTCCGAATAAAGGTCTAACACATTCATTAATAAATTGAATGTACGACTGAGCAACCACCCACGTAGAAATTTTGTTCTCCAATTGTGGGGCCAAAGTGACACAACATAAATGGGCATGAGCTTATGTTTTTCCTTAATTGATAGGGACTATTAACAGGCTTTCTTTCTTTAGACAGAAAATCTCCAAGGAAGCTAGGAAAGTCTTGGGAGTTAAATGGGCAGGTACTCAAATTTTTCATAAATTTACAAATCAATTAAAGGGAAATACCAAATGCTTAAAACAAAATGTCAGTTCTTTCCTATTTGCTTGTCTTTCCCCCCCTTTGTCATGTATTTAGGGAAGAGTTTCCTTAATTTTATATACATAGGCATCCCTACGTACAAAGAAGAAAGTTGTCTCTTTCATACAGTCACGTACAAACCACAAACTCCTAAATCTCGTAGCATTTTTTTTCCCATCGCCAATTTAAGTACTATTTTAAAATATTCCTTCCCGACATCATTCACGTTGATCGTGAGACTGTGATTTCCTCCTCTGAAACGTGAGTCTCTGATTCCCTTGTAACCACAGGCACACACAGCATGCTGCTGCTTGAAGTACTGCCCGACAATTTACATCTGGGAAATTTCTGTAAAGGGAATTGCACGGAAAACAGAAAACCTGGTTCATGTGAGAAATGAAGGAAAAATAAGTGGCTGATAAATGTAACAATTAAAATAGATTTGCAATTCAGAAACAATCTGTGACTCTGGCAATTAGTGATGATGAGAAAACAAAACTGAAAAATGAAGGTGTCTCCACATGGTTTGGAGGTATCTGTTATTACAGAGCAAACCAGAAGGTTCATTAAAGAAAAGACATCAGATCGTGATGGGGAACGTCTTTCTTATACGACATTTCCTACTGTTTCTCTGAAGGAGAAGATGCAACACACTGATATGTTTACACATACACACACGCGCACCCCCAGTCATGTTTTCTTTTCTTGTAGCTAAGTGTTGGTGATGCAAGCCTTGATGTACACTTTCCTACGCATTCATACATTACTGAGTGTGCACTGAATGAATAAACCAACAAAGAAATGAACAACTGCAGAAACTGTCAAGGGCTGCTTTGGCTTTGCTGCCTAGTGAATGGAGTTATATCTCGGAATAGGCCCAGGGACAGATGACATAGAATGAACTAAATCATCTGAAGAAAGCTTCATGGCCATAAAACCCAAGTATGCCTTTGCTTCACAGAAGTCTTATCCTGAAAGTAGAAAAGAAACTATTTCTCAATGGTTTATAACAACAATATTATACCCTTTCTTCTTAGATCATTTACTTGAGTAAATGGCAAAGTTGTCCTGTCAGCCTAGCTGAAATGCAGAGGTATCAACTTTTGCACTTTCTCTTAAGCATTCTGAAAACTAGCACTGTGACTCAGAAGGAAACACAGAGAAATTAATGAGATTCATTGGAGGACTGCAAAGGTACAGCCTCTAGTATGGGAGGTGTCATTTTAACTGTATTCAAAAGTGATCATTTGAACCCAAGAGTTTGAGGTTGCTGTGAGCTCTGACGCCATGGTACTCTACTGAGGGTGCCAAAGTGAGACTCTGTCTCAAACCCCCCCCAACCCCCCCAAAAAAACCCCAAAGTGGTCATTCTTTTTGTGAAGAGTAGCCACTGCAATACTGATGCAGGGATCATTCTCATTTCAGGGGTTCCTTTGATTCAAGTGTGCTTCCTGTAGATTCAGAGGAGAGCTTTCTGTGAATTTTCCTTCTCCCAGCACAACACCAGGCTAGTTACTACTTAATAAGAACCAAATGATGTGAAATCTCAGAATGACTCTGGGTCAAAACTTTCCTTAAGCTGAAGGAACAAGATGGCCACTGCAGTGATCTGATTGGTTAGTTACCGGGAAGCTGTGTGAGGAGATACCAGGCACCATGGGGTCTGAGTGGCGGCATGGCTTACGGGGGAGTTCTAATTGTTGTCAAGTTTAAGTGATATGCCTGCTGTAAATACCAGTTAGATGGATTTTCTTATCTTACACTGTGAACATCTTCATTTTTTGATTTAGTACCCAGAGTTTATTTTAGGATGTGTAAGCTCTGCTAAAATAAAATGTATCCAACTGATTTTAAACAGCATCGAGAACAGTTTAAGAAATCTGGAATTCATAGGAGTTTCTGCTGTGGTTTCTCTTATGTTGCATAAAATGGTCATTTCCCCTATTGCAGTAGAAGAAAAGAATGTTATTATTGTAGAAGTTGGAATTCTGGGTTTTAACTGCGATCCAACGCAAACGGTTGTGGTTTGGGGGAACTTAACCTATTTTAAACTCAACATCCTGAACTGGAATTAATTGCTCATTAGAAGCAGAAAGAGTTCTTTTTTTTCACTCTAATGTAAGTATAGAAGAGGTTTTTTTTGACATACTATGGAAAAATAACATGGTTCTGAACTTTCTTTTTCTGCTGTTTTGCTATTTAGGTTTGCGTTTGAGCCAGAGATGGGTACCTTATTTGATTATAGCATAAAAAGAATGATTTCATTTAGACTTATAAAGAAAATAATAAAACACCACCAAACTTTAGTTCTGGTACAATATTATTGGTTTCAAAAACAAATTAAGGGTGATAATTAAAGAGAAGTTCATCAGAAAAAAATAAGTTTTCAGAATGCTTATAAGCAAATACTCACACATTCCCTTTCTTTCACATATCTTATATTAAAAGTACCTCAATACTGGCTACAGGAGTGCTCTTTCTTTCTCTTTCCAATGGGAGTCAGTGCAGAGTTGAAAATCAGCTTTGCTAATGATGGTATGGCCATAGGGCAAGGTCTTAGGACCTTATTTTTCTCATCGGTGAAACAGGATTAAAGATACCCTACCTCACAACACCACTGTATGAAACAGTTTAAATAAGGTAGAGTCAGCACTGAATACATAACGCTATTGTTATGAACAATCTAGTTTAGTATAATTGCCGAGTAAATAATGTGTATGTATTCTTTTTGTATTCTGCTCTCCTTTTTTTTTTTTTTTTTGTTTTTTTTGTTTTTGGCCGGGGCTGGGTTTGAACCCGCTGCCTCCAGCATATGGGACCGGGGCCCTACCCCTTGAGCCACAGGTGCCACCCTCTACTCTCCTTCTTAATTTAAGCCCTTAACGGGATCCTGGTATTTCTTTGCTTCAAGGTTTTTGCATAGCTGGAAGTAGAGCTGCTTGAAGTCAACTTTCTTCTGGTCTTTGATTTTAGCATAAGCTCATTAGAGAGATTAGGTGTGCCCCAGGGTCAAGGATGAAAGGAATACACTTAAAGGAAAAGTATGTCTGTGGGAGAGAGGGAAATAGATATTGACCTTTGCACTGATGGAATTTGCCAAAAGTGCCTGACAAGCCTGACAGTCACCACCTGAAGTGGTCATGGACTTCTCAGAGTGAGCAGGACTATAAGGCCTGCCTTTGGAATAACCAAGTGGTTAAGGAGCTCCAATACTGACTATGATAGAAAGGTTATCCAGCCAATGGAACGTATTAGTCTGCATGCCTCCATATGAGGAGAGTGTAACAACTGCTCACCTGCATTAACACTTCCTACGTGCTTTAGATACCATGTTATGTGGCTTAAGTAATCATGCATGTGTCACAATGCTTTTATGAAATAGTACTATTATCTCACTTCCAAAAGAGACAGAGAGGTAAAATAAATTGCCCAAATTTACGCAGTTAATAAGTAGGACAGCCTGTTGTGAACTCAGGCAGTCTAACTAGAGTCCCTGGTCTCACATGCAAAGCTGAAATCCTTCTGATACCTGCTAAATTATGAGTTCTAAAGCTCAGGACATCTATGTGTTTTGAAAGACAGGATGAGAGGACAGGAGGAGTTTAGAGTAGCCGTCTTTGGGCAGATTCCCAGGCAGAGCTGAGGAGGAACATCCATGTAGGTTGCAGCAACTGGCCCCATGGGGCGCAGTGGGTGGGATCAGGAACAAGTGGGTTCCTTTGGATGAAGTGAGGGCCAGTTTGTTGGAGAAACCAGTGCTACCCCCGGGATCCGGTCATTGCCCACTGGCAGGGAGACCTGGGGAAGCCTGGACTCTGTACATTGGACGAGACTTACTGGAGAAGTCATAAGCTGCTGTGGTAGCAACAAGGCATCAGGAATGAGCTGGTTCCAGGAGTAGATTCCATTAGCTTCTCTCCTGTCCCTTCTCCTCCCCTACACCCCCTCTGAATATTGCTGAGATGATCTGTACTGAGAGAATGGTAATTTTGTTGGGATGGGGGTGGGGCAGAGAGGTGGCTTTGGACTCCTGAACACTTGGGGGGAAAGGGTGGGCTTAAGTGGGGTAAGATGATGGGGAGGGAGGGGCAACTCAGGGTCAGGGAACCACAGGTGGGAAGAGGCTCCAAGATATCTAAAAAATGTGTCTAGGGAAGAGGGAAAAAGAGCAACTCCTTCTCCACTGGCTCACATGGCTCCTGGTTCCTGCTCCTGGATTATTCTGTCATTAGTGCCAGATTATTGGATTTTAGTGAGGTTTTGCACACTGGCTTGAGCCCCTAACAACCGATAATATATATAGTTTTTCCTATGGGAAACACCATTCCTAGTTCCAAATTGCCAACTTCTAGACGGTCCTCTTCTGGAACATAGTTTACTTCTGTATTGGGGATTGCCTGTAAACATGTGTCCTTTCAAAATGATTTACACTATGTTTACAGACTATAAATTCACTCCTATGTTTTACATTCTAGATTTTCTCCCATCTAGCTTATATGTCAACAAGTTGTTATAAAACCTACACTGAAACATGAAAATGGCTAAAGCCATCAAACCTGCCCCCCCCCAAAAAGTCTTTTTGTCTTTTTCTTTCCTTAATTGTTCTCTCCTTTCTAAAATGTAGGTGAACAAATCCCAGCTCTTCAAGTGGCATTTGATATTTCACCAATGTTAAGTTCAGCCAAACCTCAGGCCTTTCTAAAACCCACCTAACCCAACCAAGCACAGCTTTCTCTATTCTTTTTTCTCTGCCTTAGTCCTGCTCTCAGTTCAGTTTTCAGGGAATCAGGGGAAGCACTGACATGTTGATGAGGTCAACCACTGAGTGGGCACCGTTCATGGGATACAAGAGGGCGCCTCACTGAGAAGGGGCTGATTCCCGTAGGGCAGCAGCCAAACTACTGCAGCCTCTGGATACTCCCATTCAATGGCCTCCCTTTTAAAGCTTTTAAGAACAGAATATGTACTTGTCGTAAGACCGTAATCCATGAGGAGAGAGACAGAGCAATTCTACTTAAAAGGAAGAGTGCCTTCAGACCTGAGCTGAACTAAAATTCTCCGTTGCCTATGTACATAAAAAATCCGCGAGTCTGGTAATTTCTCACCAATAATCCACTGACATTGTTAGGGCTCCTGGGATAGTTCAGTGACCCTGAACCAACAAATAAAAATAAATTTTCTTTTTCTTTTTACAGAGCAAGCAGTGGTAAAAAATTTAAGATTGATTATAGATCTATTTTTCAAATGATAAAGAGGCAAACATGTGCATGGGAAATTTTCTTCTTTTGAAAATCTAAAAAGATGAAGGAAGCTGACATCACTGTTAGAATTCTGAGTTGTGGTAGACAACTCCCAATTGTGCCTACATCCATTTTCCCTTTCGCTGTTTTTCTTTCTTTCTTTTTTTTGTAGAGACAGAGTCTCACTTTATCGCCCTCAGTAGAGTGCCCTGGTGTCACACAGCTCACAGTAACCTCCCACTCCTGGGCTCAGGTGATTCTCCTGCCTCAGCCTCCCGAGTAGCTGGGACTACAGGAGTCCGCCACAACACCTGGTTATTTTTTTTGTTGCAGTTTGGCCAGGGCCGGGTTCAAACCCACCACCCTCCGTATGTGGGGCTGACGCCCTACCCACTGAGCCACAGGCATCACCCTTCCCTTTTGCTGCTAATAACATCTTGATTTTTCTCTGGGGATTACCTTCTCACCTGAACTGTATTTATGGATTTTTGGTGGTCTTGACTCACTTTCTGCTATTGGGGTGGCCCTGGGACCTGGCTCCAGCCAGGAAGAGTATGACATCTTTTTGGACATGAAGACTGGTTCAGGAGTGGACATGTCACCTAGGATGAGCTGATCAAGCCATTGAGCAGTGTAGTTTAATCCTAACATCCATAATAAAACCAATCTTAGTTCTAGGATTTTTCTTGGATCTACTGGAAGTGAGACTATCTCTTTCCACAGCGTTGTGTTGGAGCTGCAGATGGCTGTCTTTCTGCCATATGGGAGCCCCTCAAAATGGTGTCAATGGAGAGAATACCAAGGCTGAGAGATAAAGAAAGAGGCTCCTAATGGCTGGTTGAGTTAGGCTTCTATTCTTTGCAATATAAGAGTCGCGACTAATCTAGAATTGCCCCTCAGTGTACTCAGTTCCTATCAGATGCCTTTAAGAAGCAGTCAAGGAAAGTACACATGAGTCTCAATCCTGGTTTTGGCCCAGTGACATGACAGCATTCTAAGCTCAGACTCTATCTTCCCTGTGTGAAGAAAGAACCTTCTGATAGTTTCTATACTTGCTTGGCTATGGCACATTCCACCTTAAATCCTTCCCCAAGATGGTCAGCACGAGCTCGGCATCACGCTTTCCCTTTGTCCCGAGTACAGAATTCACTGGATTTGTCTTTCACTGTCCAGATCAGCTGCCAAATACGTTTCTTTAAGTTGGCTCCTACAGCATCTTCAGGATGGGGGGAACAAACCTTTCAGAATGTTTACATTTATTCACCCAACAAGGTCTACCTGAGCCAATCCCATTTGCCAGGAAGATGTAGTCCCATGTTTTTTTATGGCAGTGGAAACTAGCATTCTGTGCTAGTTTAAGATGTTTTAACTCCCACTTTTTTTTCCATATATAAACAAACTTGTCCTCCCTTCCATCCATGTGTCTACAAACCTTTCTTAGATAAACATCTTCTTATTTAGCCAAAGATCTTTTAAAAAAGGAGGTGGGATAGTGACACATGCTGTACAGCTCTTGAAATAACAACAAGAAAGGTGCTAATATTTTTAAAAAGACTTCAGAGCCATCCTACTTCTGAAATTACTTCTGAGTTAATGCTGCTGTTAAATAAGTGGATAATCTTTATCTGCTAATAAAAAAAAAAAAAGCAGCCCATTGCCAGACGACTGTGACAGTCTTAACAAGTGTTACAAAAAATAAAATACTAGCAGATAACAGGTATTAGGTTTTCTTTTGGCAAATACGAACTCTTCACAGCTAGCATATCTTGCTTACTTAATTGTGCCTATGAAAACTGCTAGAATGTTTCCCTCGCAGCCATTGAAATTCTTCCAACATGTTCTTTTGCTGCTTTTCAGACCAGCTGAAAAGATTTTTAAGGTCTCAGGTCCATATTTACAAATCTTACAATCTGTGCGTAGTTATTTATATAAACAAATGAAGTAAGTTAGGAGCTCCTTTGGAAAAGCAAACAAAATCCACCAAGTTTGAGAGAAGAAAGAACCAAATATGTCCTCTCAGGCAATTCCCAAATTGTCTGTATAGCTTTCCCACCACCCTGTCCCCAGCAGAATTCAGTCGCTCTGAGTTCCTATAGAAGCTAAGACCTCTCTGTATTACAGCATGTATGACACATATTATTGTTCTATTTTGTTTGGGCTTAGATATCTGTACTCCTGGCTAGATCATGAGTCCTCTAAGGCAGAAACTATGTCATATCCTTGTTACCAGCATCTGGTCTACACTAAGATTGAGCAAATACTTGTTAAAATTGACAGGACATGAAGAAAAGAGAGACGGGAAAAAGGGTACGGTAGAGTGGAGGAGGGGTGGGAAGAAGACAAGGGGAAGGGAAGGGAGAGAAAGACAGGAGAAGAGAGAGCAAGTGAGGACCTGGAGGAGCAGGGACAGAGGTCTGAGGCTTTAGGCCACTAGGCAGGTGTGATGCTGGTACAGAACTAATGACCAAATGGCCTGGAAAGATCTGGAAAATCTGGGACAGGCCAAAGGAAAAAACATCAGTCTTGAAAACAAACAATTTTAATTATTCACAGACTCTAATAATCTTTCAAGTGATTATTTTCAATATTTTGGCTTTGAACACTTTGTAAGGATACTTTCATTCCTTCTGGCCTATTTTTAAACTAGTTTAAAAAGTAGTTGTTAGGTAACTTATCTTCCTAATTATCCTTTTGGACAGTTCAGAAGTTCATGGGTATAGGATGACTCCAGGAAGCATCGGTCAGGTCCCTCCATCTGAGATCCTGGCCTTGGACAGTTCTAAGTTCACGAACGTATTTCTGAGGATGGTGGTGCATGCAATGGGTTTGTTAGAGAAGTTTGACTGCTTTGGTGTTCACTGAAGTGGTCAGAGTCAATGCCCTATTTTTAGAATTTGTGGGGTAGAATGCCGGATGCCCCTGGGGGCCTCTCCTGGGTCCCACCACTAACCTACATCGAACTGCCAATCTGATCTTAACAGGTGCCCCCCCCCCCCCATGATGCTGAAGATCTGCCTACCTAGGAACCACAATCTCCTAAAAGTGGCCCTGTTGGGTCTGGCTGCCTGACAGAAACAAAATGTTAACTTTCTAAACTTGCTTTCCTAGATCTCATCCAAAGTAGCAAGCCAGTGGTGCTATTTCTCAGGTCTATGCTGAACAAAAGATTCTAGTGTTTTTCCTTGGCTTGGGGAGAGGAGAGGAAAGGATGCTGAGATTCTACTCCCTGGTTTGGAGTATCCCAGGCCATCACAGAGAACACTCGTCTTTTATGACAGCGCCTTTCCCAAGCAGCCCTTTGGGAAGCCTCAGGCCCCAATTGTCTGTGAAACATAAAATCAGTCACTCTTGGCAAAGCTCAACACACCGGAGCATGGGAAACACAAATTAAAATAGAGATACTTCTTTACTCACTAGATGGTCTGGTTACACATTTACTTGGCATAAAAATAGGATCATTAAAAAAAGGGAGCGCCCAAGGGTATAGTTACCTACCTCAGGTATGCAGAGGGTCAGAGGAAACTTTAAGTCTCATGAAGGTTAAGCATTTTCATTCTTTCGGCTTGTTGTAAGAAAGTCATATAAAATGAGATCAAAATAACCAGGACTATTTAAGCTAAAATTACACGTCTTATTTTGCTCATAGGAATTCAGAGTGATTTGGAGATGGAACACTTTTCAGCACATTAGACATGGTGCTCTGTTTTGGTTACGGTGGAAATAACTTTCCTTTATTGATTGCTTGCTGGTTTATTGAGGGAGCCGAGCCTTACCTAACAGGTTGCTCCCTTCTCTGGTCAAAGGCAGTAAATCCATCTCGATCAAGTTTGAAACAGAGTGAATTGTTACCTAATCTGTTATTCTGTGGAAATCTTTCTCCTCTGCTACTGAGAGTCTAAGAGACAAGTTTCCCCATCACTGTAAGTGTCATTCTGTTTAATCCTAACATCCATAATAAAACCAATACACAGCTGTTTGTTCTGATCCATTGTCTGAAGCCGCTTGGTTTGAGATTGCCAGTCCTCACTGTGTAGTTCTGAGTAATGTTTTTAAACTTCATTGCACAGCAGGGATATCCTGGGCTGGGGAGTTTCAGTTGCTCTGCCCAATAGTGGTGGGTTCTGAAACTGATTTTCAAGGCCCAGTGTAAGCAGCACTCATGACTCACAGCTCAGCACAGACGTGAATGGGCTCAGGGGTTGAACTCTACTCTCCCCTGCCTGACTTTGGAAGCGTAAACATGAGTGTGTGACACAGAAGAGCAAACTTCCCTTTAATAGATTTGCCTTTCAGAGGAGGTGGTGTCTTTAGTGGGCACCAGGGATAATAGATTCCCTCACCTGACTCTGAGAACAGCACTAAAACTGCAGTAGAAGGCAGTAATCACTATCAAAGACGGTGAGGGAGAACTGACTTACAGCAAAGACACGAGAGTAGCACGCTCGGCGCGGCTCCGGTAATGGCATTAGTGATGAGAGCTAGTGTTTATTGAGCACCTGGTCTGTGCCAGGCACCGTATCAGATGCAAACATTTAATCCACCTCTAAGCGCCTCCTCTAGGGCATTTCTGTGGATGCTCAAGAGTTAAGTGTGTTTTGTAGGCACAGACTTGCCTTCTTAGAAAAAACAAGAGAATGAATCATTCTACCCTGAAAATACCCAGAGAGTATCTCTTCAGTGGTCACAATATTCTTTTCTGTTCCCTGAATGTTGACGGATTTGGCAGAAAGAATCCTTTAATACAAAAACTGCCCTTATCTCAAAACTCAGCCATCCTGCTTTACTGGTAAGATCAGCAGAATGTGAAATGCTCAGATCCAATAAACAAACAATTGATATCTCTGACAATAACTCTTCTGAAAATTTACTTCTAATAATCATTTTCCAAAAGGAGACATGACTTCTGTTGCAAAGTCTATTGATGCTGTCCCAGATGTCTGAGATAAGGATCGACGTTCAGTGGATGGTGACAAAGATTCTTTGTCCTCTTTAAAGTAGCTCACTTCTGCTCCCCCCGGACAGGAGGTAAGCATGAGAGCAATTAGAAAGGACTCCTGTGCGTGAGTGTGGTTTGATTTATGTAAACGGTTTCCGTGGGAGAAGCCAGCTGTGGTTTGAATAATGTTCATATCTACATTAAGAAACTTAAGAAGCCTAAATAGAATCTGCTATGAACAGAACATTCTTGACCATGTTCCTCTGCTCTAAACTATCCTAATACAGAGGAACTCACTTGGCTGGAATCAGGCAAGGGCTTACCCAGAGAAAATCGTAATCAGACTGCCTCGCTCTCCCTTCCTCATCTTCATACGAAGTGAAGCCTTCCCTCCGAGCCTGATAATACTCCTTCCTCAACTTCTGGATCCGGTCGGTGCTCCCACTCGGGGGACGGGCACTATGGGATAGAATCAAACAGAAATGGTCACACGGGTGCAGCATCCTCAAAGTCACTTTTGGATCTTCCTAATAAAGAGCTTGACATTCAAATTTGAAAGATTCAATAATGTAATTCAACTATCCTAGGAAAATGGGGAAATCAGTAATAAAAATGAACACAGAAATGATCCTTCCGTGCCTACAGTTAACCCCAAGAGTCAAAACATCTGACTTGAGATTAATAAATGTCTTTTGAATGAGAAGGTCAGATAAAGTCCTAACCTTTTAGAGCAATTAAAAGACCCATCACTTTTTTCCCTTATACTCATACATGCAGAGTTTTGTAAAATTTTAATGTGGGTATTTCAATTTCTCACATAAGTGTTGCCTATTTGGGACAAAGTTCCAGTTGTTTGACCGAAAGGTTGGATGTGAGTGAGACAGGGTCGGCATGTGCTGCTGTTCATTTCAATGAGACTCATGAATTTTGGGAGGGGACTACCCTGTAAACAAATGGGTACATCCAGGGTACAGGCAAAGAAAAGAGGGGGAAAACCATGCCAAAAAGCCACAGAGGCTGGAGGAGGCCAGGAGACACCAGACTGCCCTTGCCCTTGTCTCGTCTCTCTTCTTCCACTGCTGCTGTCAGGAATTACAGCTTTTCCAGTAACTTACCCACCCAACCCCAAACTCTTCCGCTAGCACCTCCCTTTAAGCTTAAGTTAGTTTACTGAGATCATTTCAGCAGAACTGATATCAAGCAATGTCATTCAGGGCCAGCAAGCAAGAGGAGAATGACGGGCGACTTTGCCGTTTCATCTGAGGCGTGACTGCGTGCCCCGTTGTGCCAGACCTTATATTAAGATCTAGGAATATAAAAGTGAACAGGTCCTAGTCCTTACTTGCAGCCTTGGGGCCACCTGTGGCCTTCTGGATGCCTGAGTGTGGCCTTTTGTCTGGATCCCACTTTTACAGAACAGATCCTCATAACAAAGGAGGTTGTTCTGTGAAGTCTGAATTCAGTCAGGGGCCGCACATGGGAATCGGGAGGACCATGTCTGGCCTGGAGGCCTCAGGCTGCCCACCCCTGAATGACAACCAACTGTGATGTGAGTGGGGACTTGCACAGGGGTCCTGGGAGCACAGAGTGCTGAACTTGGACCAGGGGAGAGCAGGGCCGTGGAGGATCACGGAAGGCCCATGGAGGAGGCGAGAAGGTAATGATGCTGTAGCTAAGCCCTGAAGAACACATCGGTGCTCCACAGCCATGCAGGGGAGATGAGGATACTCCAGGCAGAGGGAAGGGCAGGGCAAACACAATAGTGAGGAAGCATCTTCCGTTAGGGACATGCAAGTAAGTCAGTTTCGGCTAGCAGTGGTCCTCAACTTCTGTCCTGCCTCACACACATGGCCAGGGGACACCAGCTAGAGACCAAATTAGAAAAAAGTAAGTGCTGGTGACTTTAGGAATATTTTGAATTTACTCTAATAACTGACAAAGGTACATCACTTGCAAATTTTGGTCCTTTAACCCAGCTGGTAACTGCTTAGCAATCATACCGACATCCGTGTTTCACACTATGGAAGAATTACTTCTGTAGCAGGTTGAGGACATAAGAGTGGGTAGGGAATGAGGGAATGGTGAGACCTGAGAGGTCAGCAGGGCCTTAGTGTGAAGAGCCTTGTATGTCATAAAGATCTCCAATATTATAGTTGAGATTTAGTTTAAATGAGATATCTGGTAAAATGAGGTATCTAAAAGCAATAGAAAGAAGTCATCTATTTTGTTAAAATATTTAAAAATTATGCTTGTAAACTATAAAAGGAAGATGGTGAGTAAACACCTTCAGGAGGAAAAGCATTTTTCCCAAACTAGATGGCAAGTTAATCAAAAGCAGGACCACAGCCCGTACCTCTGCCCATGTGAGTGCGCTGAGGGCAGTCAGGACAGGCTTCTGGGCTTCCGGAATCCTCACCAGACCTTCCGCAGCTAATGCTGCTCATTCAGAAAAGACGAGCACTTAGGGTTCACATACTTTTATTTTTCTTCAGTATGTATTTTAAAACTCTCAAAATAATTCTAATTCTCTTTCTTTGTGATATTTAGTTTTTTATCTCCATGAATTTAGGGGGTAAAGTGGAGTTTTGTTACATGGATATATTGTACGTATAGTGGTGAAGTCCAGGCTTCTCATGTACCCACCACCTGAATAGTGCACTTTGTACCAAGTAAATGATTTTTCACTCCTTTCCCTGCCTCCTCCTTTTTGAGTTTCCAATGTCTACTATTCCACTCTGTATGATATATATATTTTTAAGTAAACGTTTTCTTTGCGCACTTTAAAAAGATAACAATAAGAAAACGTTAAAATACTTGATGAGCTTTTCTGAACCATAGGCAGGCAGGGGAACAGCACAGTCTGTTTGGAAACAGTTCACTCTTGAGTAATGTGAGATGACCATGGCGTCTGTATCCAGTGCACAGGCTTCCGCCGATTACAGAAATTCATGAGCTGTGTTCAAACTCGCCAGATGAGTTCAATCAGCATGGTGCAAACATCGCATACATAATCTATTAGTTTACCCCAAAGAAACTGAAGCATTGAATTCAAGTCGAATGAAGTCATCAGTAATAAATAATAAAAAAAAAACTGATAAGAAATTTTTTTTTAAAAGTTCTTTCATTTATGGTGAAATATAATCACATTCAGACTGTAAACTATTCTTCCATAGGTCTGTAAATACATAAATTTAAAAATATGGATTTGCTCAGATTGCCGTTCAAATAAAGGAAAGGGGGAAGAATACAAAATCAGCTTTTCAGGATTCAGAAAATCCCTTGTGGCTTACAGGAACATCACTACTTACCCAGAAAAGAAATCTGGCCCCAGAGAAAAAACATGAAAAATCTCCAGAAACGCATGGACCATCTAAGGGCAAAACATGCTGCGTCTTCTCCCTTGTGTGAATATTTTAAAGAGATATGGAGTATAGTGCAAAGCTTTCTGAGACTGCATCTCAATATCTTTTCTCTTTTTCCCTCTTCAACACTCATTCTACCATTACTAACTGTATCAGATTTTTTCTAAGTGTTTTATATACTAATAGAAAATTCTGATTTTTGATTTTTAGCTCTTTTCAACAGATAAAACACCTACATTTACCTCCAAATTAATAAAAGTTATACATACAACTATTGTGATGAAAGCAATTAATTGATTCCATCTTGTGCTAAAGATGTAGAGATTGAGCAATTTGAAGAGGGACATACTGATACCTTTGTAATAATAGTGGTTGTCATAATAGTTGTAATTTATAGAACATTTATCTAGTAATACATTGATGCATACTTTTACTTACTCTACTTTCAGCCTAGAACAGACATCACTAATCAATTACAGCTCCCCCCCCAATGATCCCAGACATAGTCTCAGAAATCTTCTCAACCCAGAACTTCAGCCACCATAGATCTACAGGTGGTGGCGCTTGGGTTGAGCTTATTTACAAGTCCTGTGTAACAGATGTTGTAAATATCTCAAAACCGCAGAAGAATATTAAAGGATAGGTTTTATTATGCTGTCCAATAAAGATGAAGCATATGATGTTCATAGCAAATAGATGATTAACAAGGTTTGCTGACTTGGAAGACTATTCTGTCCACTGTAGCTTGCTACCTTCCAACGTAGTTCCTCCAGCAGTGTACTGACCCAGAGTGGATGCTAAGGCTAACCTTCAGGACCTACTTCCTTCTTCCTTCTCGGTTTGTGTGCCATCTGTTCTATTTCCCTGGCTTTATGGAACGGAGAGGTAAAGATCTTTGGCTCAATAGCTTCAGATGTGACATGAGATTATGATATAACTCAAATACTATTGCAGCCATATCAAACCAAAGTATCAATAAACCCAGCTCACATTGCTAGTTAGAAAATCAGGCTTTTTGCGTTATTGGTTGCCCTGCCCATTCTTATGAAAATTTCCTTTTACAGCTGTACCCATATGTAGGTAATCGATGCCAGTCTTACACTTTCAAAGGATAAAGATGTTAAGTTAAGTGAATTCAAGCAGTACAGAACAGATTTATATTGTAATGGTTTTTTACAAATGACCCTGCCTATACTTTTAAAGGCAGATGTTTAGTTAAACAGGCCCTTCTTAGAAGACTATAGAGCTGGACAGAGCTTACAATTGTAATGGATTTCAGAAACCATGTCACTTTCTACTTCGCCATTAGAGTAATAAATTCCCACATGTAACGACTATCACACCGCGGCACGATCTGCTGCTTTGCGCTCCAGCCTCGGTCTTCCCGGTCTCTAACTGCCTCGACTGTAGTACTTTATGAGTGTTCTTTAGTGAGTGTGTTCGTCTCCTCCCCTTACTGCTGCAGGCTGAAGAAAATAAACTAACGTTCATTGACCTGCTGTGATAGCTCCAAGACGGTATTTGTGCTCTGCATACTTTGTGTCATTTAGTCCTCAACCCAACCTGTCAGGACGATGTTCTATCGACATCTTACAGATGAGTACACTGAGGCTCGGAGACGTTCAGGGACAGAATTGGCGAATACTCCAAACCAGTATTGTCTCTGCCATCCCGGGCTGCCTTGCAGGAATGGCATTAAAATGCAGCAGGCGTGTTGTAGCTGCAGCTCGCAGGCATTGCAAGGCAGCGGGAATTTAGCAGAGTGCATTTAGAGCCAGACCTTTTGATATTCTTTTATTTGCACAGAGCTCTGCAATAAAACATAGAAAATAGAAGTAACTCAAGTAATAGTAATACATGCAATGAAGTCTGTATTCATTAGAGAAGGATGTTAGAACAACTGCAGGCTGAGATTTCTGGCAATTCATATTACACCTCTAGCAGGCTTATGTGGGGAGCTGTTATCAAACTGAATGGGGTGCAAAAGAGAATTCACATATGACAAAGGTCCCACATGAAAGACAAAGAAACTCCAGATCGTGCTGGGAAAGCGCAGCACGGACTGAACGAGAAGGAGCTGGTCCCCATCACCAACCCCCGACCCCACGGTCAGGCTCCGGAATTATTTGTGATTACTTGGTGAATACACAGAAGTGGACGTGCCTGTAAATACATACATCTTCAATAGGACTCAGCTATATAAAGTTAATTCCCAATAGCTCTTTAATTTTTGTGTCATTAGCCTCCAGCCACATTGCTCTTTCTTCTGCATGAGAAGTGTTTGCCTTTGGTCAGCGGTGGGCATGTGGAGGTACCAGCCTTGTGCTACATCTGGTGCCCACATTGATGATGCAGTTCAGAAAAAGCCTTTATAGAATGGAACCTTAACAGGAATATTCCTGTTTGGGTATGATGCTCCTTATGAGCTCACTGAATAAAACTCTTTAAATTAGAAGTATGCATGTCAATGATAATTAGTAGGATAGAATGTTTTTGAGTTTGGTGTTTGATAAGATTCTTTAATTATTTTTTATGAAGTTACTTTAAAATGTTATTTTGAGGTTCCCTTTAAATTTTTTAATTGGCTAAGCATGTTGTTAATCTTTTTAAATTTACAAAAGGGTAGAACTTCAAAAGATCTTCTTAAAAAGGATTTAAAGATACAGAGAAGGAAAAAATAAAAAAAAACACATTTGTACCCTTTAAGAATGCCAAGATTCTATTCTTTTTTCATCTTCCTCCATCTCCTGCCTAGGGAGAAGGTTGTTTGTTTTTGTCTTTTTGCATGTAAGGAGCTAAAACTCATCCCAGTTTTAAACTTAAAATTTGGCAGTACTATAGTTCTACCTTAGAAAACAGGGGCAAATTTTTTATTTCAAATAGAAGGCCAGGAGCAGTGGCTCATGCCTGTGATCCTAATGCTTTGGGAGGCTGAGGCAGGAGGATTTGCTGGAGCTCAGGAGTTGGAGACCAGCCTGAGCAAGAGTGAAACCCCATCCCCACTAAAAATAGAAAAATTAGCTGGGCACTGTGGTAGGCACCCATAGTTCCAGCCACTCAGGGGGCTGCAGCAAAAGAGTCTCTTAGAGCCAGGGAGTTTGACGTTGCTGTGAGCTAGGCTGGTGCCCTGGCACTCCAGCCTGGGCACCACAGTAAGACTCTGTCTCAAAAAAAACAAAAACAAAGTAGAAACAGACCTTTCTAAGATCTAAGATTCTGTGGCATCTGCACTCTCAGTAACATAATAAAATCTGACTATGTGCACTCATATTTTGTTATTTTTTTCTTTGAATACCAAAAAACTTTCTGGAAAAGAATATAGTCAGCTGAAGACAGATAGTCATGGACAAAATTGTCATTTATTTTCTGTTGGTGATAAAGATTCTGTCGAAGAAAAATTTTGAGAGACTCATACATGCACTTAGGAGCAATAATTAAGAACACTGAAGATTTACAGCATCTGCAGCCCCAACAGCACTTACACTAATACCCTAGAGATTTAATATCCCATAATGAAAATGCATTTATATAGTGGGCCCATACATAGGAGACCTAATAACAAATAATTGCTTTTAAGGGGGCTTGATTCTTTAGAATTCTTCAAATGATATTTTAGTCCTAAATAGCTTTAAAAACTATACAGTGTAAATATTCATTTAAAATTAGAGTTATGTACGTTCTCTGTTGTCCCTGTGCTCCCAGTTTCCTATAAAGAATATCAATTTTTTTCCAAGGGTACATTGACAAATAAGATTTTTCACTGTGTAATCCAGTGAAAGGTTAGGACCCATAGCTGACTATCCATGGGAACATTTCTTCCTAATTTCTTCCTAAACTCATCATCACTATTTATGATATTGTCCCCTCTCTCCCAAAAGTTCCTCCAATAACAATATGGCTTTGCTCATATGCATATTCAGTTTCCACCAGATTTAAGTTATCTTATTGATTAAAACAGTTATTCTAATTTAAGAGCCCTTTGCATACTACGGCTGCCTTTAAATTCTTATATTAAGAATAATGAGTTTAGAGAAAGGGTGAATAACTAACAGACAAAACAAACTTTTTGCATCTAGAATCTTCTTTTATTTCCAGGACGATTTTTGCCAATTATCTCTGATATTATTTCTCTTCTTAACAAGTGAGGAAACAATGCTTAGGCTTAAGAGAGTATTTAATGTCATGTAACAAATTAGTAGCAGAATCTGAGAGAGAAACTATGCTGTATGCTAGTATATAACTTTGGAAAGTGTGCCTTTGTATAAGTTCCCACGGGTTCAGCAAAAGTACCCCTTATGTCAGGATCCCAGAGGGAAGTTGAGAAACCAGTGCAGAGAGGCTGACATGTAAGTTAGGGTCATAAGGAAGAATAAGGACACGGTAGCTCAGCTTGTAATCCTGAACAGGGGTCCTTCTCCAGCCGTCCGGAAGCTGCCCGGGGCATTTTGACCGAGATACGACCGTCAGACAATGTGACTTGGCTTACCTGGGCTCCTCACTTTGCCATGGCAACCTGAGTCTGACCTTTTGTCTTTCTCAATGTGCTTCCTGCTTGTAGCATCTGCTTCCTCTGAGATCCTTGTCTTGGTGTTTCCTTCCCTAGCGTGGGGAACTGACCCTCTGACTCCCAAAGCTTGAACATTTGTCTTGGAAATCTTGAACCCTGGACTGGACCCAATGTCACAAGCCATAGTGGTGGTGCATAAAGAAATAAAGACCCCTTCCCTTGTCACTTCTGAAATGGTAAGCATTTCCACGCACACCAGGAATGGTTGAAAGCAATCTCACTTATTGGAGCAGGGCGGCTTCCTCCCATGTGACTGAGAATTGTCACCAGGTCAGCACCATGTCCTCCTCTGATGGAGGACACTGCTCTACCGTTACTCGCTGGAGACAGTGCAGAGATGCAGAGACGGCTCTCTAATCAGAACATTCCACTTCTCTAGCTCCAAGTCTAGCAAAGGTAGGAATGCCCGAGGAGTGACACCGATGGTGAGACTTGCAATTCGACAATACACTACGTTATTATTCACAGCTTCAATGCATCAGGTAATTGCTTTATTCTGAGCCTGTACAAAGACTGCCAGACTGTGTTCAAGTTCTAGAAGCCAGTTTTGCCATTAGCCAAACATACCCATTTAAGTTATTCATATTTTGGATAGTATTCTAGTCTATTTCAGCAACACGGTGCAATGTTTTTGAGCCTTAAGTACTTTACACAAATATCGGACACTTCAGTTAGATATAAGCGTGTGATACATATTATCTCGAGGCATTCTGCCAATTTTATTAACAATATAAAGTATGTGGGTGTCACAGAAGGCATTCATCAAGTGTTTCATATGGTAATTTTTGTTTCTTAAAAAAGAAAGATTTTAAAATATAGTTGAAAAGTTCACACTGGATGGCAGCAAAATTATCCCTTCATTTTTAATCTACATCTTTGTAAAACAAGCATGCATAGATGCAAAGAAAAATTAAATTTGGGCCAATTTGCACCTGTGCATCCACTGTGTCTTCTGTTAAGGACAATAAATAAACCTTACCCTGTATGATAATTCATGTAGACACAGCTGTTCCTACAAGGCTGAAGTATACTGACATTGCAGCACACTGCATTTAGTTGACACACCAAATATTTGAACAAAACCACAGACTTGGGGGCAGAATAGCAATGTAAGTGGCAACAGTGTTTCCACTGGCCATTCCAGTTAATGAACACATACCCCTGGACACGATCTGACTATGTTTCTCGCAGTCAGTGTCAGTTCCTAAGTACTTTTCATAATCTAAGTGTTATGTTTTGCTGAACATGATTTCGGTGATTAAAGAGATATATTACTTCCACGACATGGCCTTGTATTAGCTAGCCAACTTCTTCAGCTGGTGCTCAACCAAGGCAATCACCATGTCAAGTAGTGCTCAAAGAAACATCAGTGGGTGGGTTTAGTGAGAGATTATAGGTAGGGTCCCATATAGCATTCTCCTGGAGTGTTTCTCAAGGTTCAGTTTGACCTAACACAATTTTGTCTCATGCAATGACTTTAGAAACTAGGATGTTCAAGACACAACTCCACTTGGAAGACCATAGGAAGACTTAGAAGACTATAGGTCTTCTCAAAGGATTTTATGGTCCAAAAGAAAATAAGCAAAATATTGATTAAAAAGGTATTAGAGAGGAAACCTAAAAAACTGGCATTATTTTGATTATCGTTCACATTCTTGATTGAATAAGAGATGGTTTAAAGAGAAGTAAAATGTCACTGTTTATATGGTTCTTGAACAAATTAATGATAATATGTGCACACACACACATACGCACCCTTCTCAAGGAAATTCTCACTAACAACTGCAGAAACTGAAAAGATAAAATTATCATCTTCTAGGCTTAAGTCAAATACAGCTTGAGGTTTAAGAATACATATCTGACATTTATATGTGGATTAAACTTTCAGGGTCAATTCTGGGAAAAATAAGCCTTTGTGGGCTGCAGGCCATGAAACCTTGGGAATTTTCTTGGCCTCCGTGAAATTCCCTCTTCCTCAGAGGAAACAACATCGAAGGTCTGTCTTCTCCCAAGAGATCACAGAATGCCTTCAAAGGCCACTGATTCCCAACAGCTGGACACCTAGATCTTGCCCTTTAAAGAATAAGGAAATAGCTCTCATTGACTACAAATTTTTAAAGGAAAATAAGATTTGAAATGACCTATAGCATGGAAGGTTTTTCTTTTTTCTTTTTAAATTCAGAGGCTTATATCAGGAGGGGACAGTCAGGATAGATCATAATAAAACTGAAAAACATAATAAAATGTTAGTAGATTAAAATAGATTTCTTACATAATGAGTCTCCCTCCCCTCCTTAATGGAGGAGACTGGGAAGATAACAAAAGTGCAAAATGAAAAAAAAAAAATATATATATATATATATATTCATTCCAAACACCCAGAAGGGATGCCTGGGTCACATAGATACATATGTGACTCTGGGGCAGTTCTTAATGATCACATATGGGGTTAAATCATACTCTATAATAAACACAGAATTCTATATACAGTACTCTGACAAAAATAGAATAAAAGCAATTAGGTCCAATAAATGTAATAATTTATTAATAACATGTTTTCATATCACCTATATTCTTTTTATTCCTTTTATATACATATGCATGCATGTTGACCTATTCTGAGATTTTAATTAAGGTTATAACAACTACCCAATCCAAATTGACTCTCAAATCTGAAGAGTGACATAAAAAGTTAACAACTACTTAGGTCCCAAAGGGTGGTAAACCTAACAACATCCCACAGTGCTCATTTACCTGAACCCTGCATTTACCTAGTAACCCTGCAACTGCAGGCTGACCTTCTGACATCAGGGACTTACGGGAACAGAAGACAGCTTATATTATCATCTCCTGGGGATCGTTTCAGTTCTTTTTAAAAGATGTTCAGATTCTCAATAAATCCTTTCTAAGAGAATGCCAACTTATAATCAACTAGTCTCAGACTTCGGTCATCAACTGCTTTTACACAAGCTCTCTAAGAACCGTCTACAAGTTTTCTGATACATACACATATTTAAACTTTACTTATTCTTAAATATTGCTGTGTCCCCTGGCCTGGGGGATGCAAAAAAGGTGATTAAGACCCAGACCTGACCCTCAGGGGTTTCGTAGTCTAGTGGGGAGGGGGGTGGAGATATAAATAAATCATGACAGCGCAATGCGGCAATTATCAGGAGGAAGTATGAGTTATAATGAAGTCCTGCGGTAGCTCAGAGGAGAGGGTAATTAACTTGCTTGCGGAGGTCAGGAGAGCTTTCAGAGAGGAAAGGAGACAGGATAGGGACAGGGTGCTGGTCATGGCAGGTGGAAAGAACGTTCTATGGGCATGTAGTCAGGCCTGGACGGATGTAGGGAGAGTGTGGGGAAACTAAATACACCGGAGGGGCCAAACAGCAGCAAGTGGTGATGTGGGCTCCTTGGGGCACTTCAGATAGGACAGCACATCGTCAGAGTCATGCTTTCTATCCAGACAGCCTCTGGGATACCCGCCTCTCTCTGACCCCACATATCACAACTTAGGGAGAAAGCGGTTGACTTCTAGGGGCTTCACTTCCATCTGTATATTTGATAATTTCTTGTGTGTGCATGTCGTTGTAGCTAAAGGGTTGACTAAATCCCTGGCTAAAGTCACCTTCTACTTTCATTCCCCTACTTGTTGGATACTGTACCTGAGGGCCAGTGTACAGCAAGGCAATAAGACACTGAAACTTTCTTTCTGTTTGAAAACTGAACATTTTCCATAACCAGAACTCTTGTTTAACTACTAACATTAACTGGTGATGGGGTGGAACACATCATTAACATAGTGATAAATTTCCCATTAGGAGCAGGGCCCTGGCTGCCAAATCAGAAGGCAAAAAGTTAAAACAAACAAAAGAAAACAAATGAAACCAACCCATTATGGGTGGACAAAGACTTTTATTTTCACTGGCACTTTAAGAGAAAGTAGTCACAAGATCTTAATTAATAAATAGCCATTGCCCCACTCAGGGGAGGGAAGGGTGCCGCCTGAGTATCTACTATGGAGCAATTTGTAGCTGTCTTCTGGATGTGAGAAGTGAATGAGTCTCCGAATATCAAAGAAGGAAATTGAGGCACTCTGCTCCTGACAAGTGAACTCTATAAATAACCCACGGCAGAAAATGAATAAAAAACATGCCTTCTTCCAGCTTTCAGTAGCCTTTCCACAGTGTGACAGTTGCTACCTTTTTTTAATAAACATGATGTCAATTATCCCCTTTATCCATCACGCTGAAGTCATGTGTGGGAATAACTGAGTGTCTTATTTTGGGGGGGGCAGGTACTTCATATAACAATGCTTTTCCCTTTTATTTATATCATCCCGAGGCAAAGCAGCTGTCTGATCTGTAATCTATATCTTGAAAAAGTACTATTCTTATTTTTTCCCCCAGTTCCAACAGATTTATTAGCAATAGTGTTTTAGCTGGCTCTCAATTATCTGCAGAAATAGGAGGAGGTTAGGAAGAGCATAAAAAATAAACAACCACAGATGATTTTGAAAAATCTCATTTAAACCAACAACTTTGGTTTCTCTCCCAACAAGTATTTTCCCAGAGTTGTAAATAATACTCCAATTACTTGACGTCAGTTTCGCCTTTTCTGTCTTGCCCAGACCCTTGTTTGGTACAGGTATTAATGAGGAGAAAAAAGGCCAAAAGGCAGGCCGGACCAGACTCAAAAGAGGAAAACAGAATTTGGACAGTTGAGAGTTAATGACCCAGGAAACATTTCCCCAAGGGATTTACTGTGTTACTAGAGAAATGTAACTTTTTACATTTAAAAGTAACAAGTTTTACTTTTCTAAGTAGATAAACTGAAAGCAAAAAGTTATGCAGAGCACAGTTACAGAATTAATGAGCACTCATATATCCAGCTAAAAGGAGCTTTTGGGTGACTGTCTTTCGTTTCTTGAATTCCGCTATTTGCTGTGAACTTTGTTACTATCCATTGCACTAGCAGCTATTTTTTCTCTCTATTTGCAGATATTAATATATGAAGCATAGCCGTCCAGATGTCAGTAGTTCATTATTTGTTAAAAAAATAAAAAGAACTTGTTCTTAGGCAGTAAAGGTGGAGAATAGGTGAAATGGCACTGGGTTATTTTTTGCATTCCAGATTAAGATGAAAAAAGGAGGCGACATGTTTTATTCGAGATAATGCCTGTTCTACAACAAAATCATCTCTTATCCAAGTGTAAACAAGCCCACTGCCTCCTAGCTAGAAGCTTTTTTCCCCTTCAAATTCTACATAAAATATAAGCCATAGGCTTAAACTAAAGCACTGTTATTTCTTTATATATTGCTTACCTTTGCCTTAAAAAAAAACCTGAATATTTACTGTATATCTAAGAGAGTTTCTAAATTTATAACCTGCAAAAAAAAAAAAAAAAAAAAAAGGAATAATTTCCTCCTCTTCAAAGATGCTTTTTAATAGTGCATCCAAAATATCTAGGGAATTGGAGGGAGAAAAGGGGAGGGAGGGATTAAAGAAAAAGAGCTAATGGTCAAAATGCATCCTTATAATAAAATGAGCTGCTTAATGGATGCTCACTACAGGAATAACATTAATTCAGTATTAGGACTTTCAGTAGAAAAATATGAATGTAATTTATCTTTTTAACTGTCAGCTGCATTTCTAAAGCTCTGAAGTCTGTAGCTTCCAGGGGCCTTTTGTCTTCCTGCCATGGCAGGAATATCTTGGACAGCTGTAAGAGCTTTCTGAGCTATCTTTCTCAAAATCCATTAGCTAATTCAAGGAACCTAATTAGAGCTGCCATTTTGATGGAGCAGACTGAATACTCCGTACAAACTAGTAACACCATCAATGTTTATTAGAAATCACAAAACCCAAAGTGCTCCATTCCCTATGAATATTAATGGGAATACAGCAAACAAAATATTTATTAAGACACATGCTTAATCCTATCAAGGTTTACAGGCAGATATTGAAAAGGAGAGAGGGAGGCACACTCTTGAATTTGAAGGCATGTGCTCTTGGACACACAATGAACTGCGATTTACACTTAAGCAGCATATAATCATTACGTGCGTGCCCCTCCCACTTGTCTCCCTTGGTTTTGCACCCTGGAATTCAGCAGCTCACAGCTGGGAAGACAGATGTAAGGCCAGAGAAGTCTGAAGGAAGGGGTGGAGGGAGCCTTTTAATAAAAAAATAAAATAAAATAAAACAGCTGCTGAATGTCACAAATTCTCGTCAGTGGAGAAATTAAGTCTTGCTTCCCTACAAAATCAGTAGCATAATGACGTCAGTACTTTCTACCCTCAGCTAAATTAGGATGTTGCCAAATTAATCCAACGAGCTGTCACCCTCTGTACCCATTCTGGGAGAGGTTCTGCCAGGGCCTGGCCCTGAACCTAGGAGTGCAGAGGCTTGTCATAGGGAACCTTGCTGTCCTGCAGAGTGGGGCCCACTGCTCTTGTCAGCACAGGTGCAGACACATACGCTCCAGGGAAGGCCCCAGTGACACTGTTCTTCATTCTGCTCTCTCAGGAGCAATCCCAGCCCTCCTGTGAAATGTTAGTGCCCAGGAGCCCCTAACCCTCTTGTCTCTCTTTTTCCCTTCCCCTTTTACTGAGCATTTATTTATTTATTTATTTATTTTTATTTATTTAAGACAGAGTCTTACTCTGTTGACCCACGCTAGACTGCCATGGTGTCATAGCTCCTAGCAACCTCAAACTCATGGGCTCAAGTGATCATCTTGCCTTAGCCTCCTGAGTAGCTGAGACTTACAGGTACCAGCCACCACACTGGCTAATTTTTTGATTTTTCGTAGAGACAGGGTCTCGCTCTTGCTCAGGCTGGTCTCGAACCCCTGAGCTCCAGCAATCCTCCCACCTTGGCCTCCCAGAGTGCTAGGATTACAGATGTGAGTCACCGCGCTGGGTCTTTACCCAGCTACTTCCTTTGGCATCTGCCATCTTCTCTTCTGGCCTGATGCCAATCTGGTTTGCACCTTCTCCAATTCACCCTCACCGCCTCTGCTGGACTAGATCCAGGACGAGCAACCCCCCGGCCCCACAAGTCTCTCTGCTGCCTTCCCGCTTCCCAGCCTCCTTTTCTGCTCCCTTTCCTGTCCCTGTCGCTGCTCTCTTAGCACAGGCCTTTTCTAGGGTTCTCTGACATCTTCTGGTCTTCATCTTCACTCCAGGAGATTCTATTTACTCCTGGCACTTCCATTACTGTATTCTTTCTCAAGTGTGACCATTTACTGGTCCCTGTCCATTCAGCAGATGATCCCTGGAGCACCTCATGGGGGGCTAGTCCTCACCAGAGCCTGGCTGCACGAGGACACGCGTCTCTGCAGTGACTTCTCATGGAAGCTCCGAGAACCATACTCAACCCTCTTTGCACGTTTGTTCCTGAAATGAACCAGGAGCTCACGCTCAACTTGTCCAGAAACAACCTGCTCACATTGCCATCACTAGCTTCTTTCCCTCCTAGTTCCCTGGCTTTTCAATTGCTTCTCCCAGCTCGTTAAAGATTGAGACAATGGCCATGATCCAGAGCACAGGATTTGCGGCCGGGCTGCTGTGGTCCAAATCCCAGTGCTGCCTCTTTCTGCCTCCTCATCTCTGGGTAGTCATGTTACCTCCCTATCTGTGAAATGAGGGCAATGACAATAAACCTCCTAGTGTGTTTTCAGGATTCAATGAGTTCTCATGTAAACCAGCCAGGTGCTCATGAGCCAAGGACTCAATGAGCAAGCTACTGCCGTGGTCCTGATATCACAGCGGCTCATATGGTCGTTCCCTTCTTTTCTTTTTGACCACGGGCCTCCAGGACCGTGCCGCCCTGCATCCCTCCTGCCCAGAGCCTAGTCACACACTCCTTGCTCACCCCACGACGACAGTATGGCTCCTGGCTGCTGCTTCCACCTCCTCCACGCTGACCCCTTCCCACGTTAGCTTTCCCAGGGCACTGCTGCTCCCGGGATTCCCCGCCACGGTGACCCCCTCGGTCTCTCCCCGTTGCCGACACCACCAGCCTGCTCTCTTCCCACTTGCAATCTGGTCTCCAGGGAAACTTTTATTGTTCCCTAAATGTCTCCTCAGTTTCACCGACACCCCTGCTACTCTTCCACCTGGAAGTCTTTCTTCTCCTTTCACAAACAATATAATTAGGATTGTATCGATTGCGTTAAGAAGTCCACTGCCTTGTCAACATGTTCAGGCCAAATGCAAACCATTCCTCATGGTCAGCATGGCCCCCTCTTCACTGACCTGGCCTGTCCCCTCCCCTTGTCCTCCTGCTCATTCTTCTCCTGTCCTGGAACAGCCCACGCCTGTCTAATTGCTGCCTCCAGAGTCTCAAGGTCCAGTCTTCTCTGTCCATCCAAGGAGCCTCCTCTGACATCTTACCCACAGACCCTTTAATCCACTCCCTTCCCAGTCAGCCCGTGGGTTTCCTCTGCAGCACCGATCACTGAATGCATCTTCTCTGCCTTCCTATGGGTTCACTTACCTTGTCTGCCCCTTTCCACAGGATAGAAGGTGTTGAGAGCACCTTGTACCATGTGGGGCTCACACTGGTTTCCAGAGTTAGGGCCTGGCATGTTAGCTGAAGGCGTGACTCTCCACCTGTGGAACCCTTCATGAGTCTTGCTCCATTCATTTAGCAAATATTCATTGAATACCCACTAAGTCCTTGAAATACAGGGAAGTACAAGGCACAAAATGTTCTCAACTTCATTGTCCTTACGTTCTAGGAGTTAGGGGAACTGGACAACACATCAACCAACGGAGAGAAATCTCCCACATTGATTAAGTGCTGCCAGGGACTTAAAATACAGTATGACGGTCAGACAGGGACTGGGTGGCTACTTTAGATTGAGAAGTCAAGACTTTCTTCTAAGCTACAGTCAGAAGCATGAGAAACATTCCAGGGTGAGAAAAACAGCTATTTCCAAAGCCCAAAGGAGGGAATGAATGTCATGAATTCAAGGGACAGAAGGAAAGGGCATGTGGCTGGAGCCCGAGGCTCACAGGACACAGTGGCAGGGGAAGGCAAGACTGAGATCCCCCGGGCCTTACAGGACCCGGAAGGCCTTGGCATTCGACTCCTTGTGAAACGAGTTGACTGGAGGAGATCTGAGAGTCTAAGCCGGGAAGTGATGTGATCTCATTTAAATTTTCAGAATACAAGTCTGGCTTTTCTGTAGAAGACAGAATGGAGGTTGGTGTCGAGTATGCAGGTGGGAGGTGACGGTGGACAAGTCTAGGTGGTGGTCATGAGGCTGGAGAGGAACAGATGAAGTCAGACATATTTTGCCCAAGCACATGCTGTTCCACGAACCCTCCTGCAGGAAGCAGTCTTTCCCACCTTGGAATCCCCTCAGAGCTTTGCACACAACATATGACCCTTACCTTCCTCTTTGTGTCAATATGATCATCCACGTGTTTTATTTATTTTAAATCTTTGTTTAATCCTCACCAGTGGCTAAGAGACAGGAGTCTAATTATTCTCATACCTTCCGTAGACTTGGCACAGTGCCCTCATCTAGGATGTGTCTAACAAACAATAAACAAGTTCTTGTGGGAGTTGAAAAAAATAAGGACATTTAAGAAAGTGTGCATGAGTGAGGAGTGGAAAGGAAAAGAGGAGATGCTGGTGCCATGTGAGGGCGAGGGAGAGGCGTGCACAGGGCGGGATGAGGGCCACGGCCACTCAACTATATACTCCAGCTGCTGCCTGGAGAACGGTTTCCTTTGCCTATTTTTTTCTCCTAGGCACATACGCTGAATACCAAAAAGTACACCCCTAATGGCTTTGTGCATGCCACTCTACTATCTCCATATATTGCACAGATAGTTCACTGTTTTAAAGACATTTCTATGCATTTTTGAAGTTCTTTCCATTTCAACATGTTCTAATGCCAACCCCACCTCCTGTTTGCAGCCAGCAATTGCTATAACATCTTGGTGCCATCAGCTCCCATAAGAATTGTCTAGCTACACAGTAATGTGCTTAGCTTATTAATGCTCATGGAATATATGTGTGCTACAACAGTGTTACAGGAAACCTCTTCCATGCTATTTCATACTAAATATAGCATGCACACTCTGGATGAAACTGTCTGGAAACCTTGAGAACACCCAAGCTCGCGGTCTTTAAAGAAGTTAGGCTAGCCCCGTTGGCTGAACTTTAGCTTTGAATCAAATTTAGCTTTTCATCCTCATTAGAGTCTAACTGCCAAGTAGCACTCTCCTCTGATTAGCAAAGTTTTCTAATAAGCACATCACTTTCTAGCACTCTGTTGAGGTGGCTGAAATCTTGAGTGAGGTTAAGGGGAGAACTGCCAAATGGAAATGTTACATTCCATATCTGGAAAAATCAAAAGCATTCTCCTTATTGTTAAGTCAAGTCCAGTTCCGGGTAAAAGAGAATGGACTATGATGTTACAAATAAGATATGCTTGCTGCCTGTGAAGTGCGCGCCGTGGAAGGTGAAGAAAGCCATGCAAACTCACTCTGCCTTGTGCTCTGGTTTAATGCAGAATCCAGCAACCCACATTGTGACATGCTCTCATTAGCGCTTTCAGGAAAAACGGCTTGAGCCTAGTCCAGGGATGGAAGGAAGGGAGGAAGGACACATAGATAGGTCTTCTGGGTAACTGGGAAGCTCTGGTGCCCACCCATTGCCTCCAGGCTGATGCCAGAAATTCAACTGTAAGCTTAGCTCAAGGCTTGATCTTCTTTTAGATACAGCCAGGGCTGGATGTCTGTTTCCATAAGGCAGCATGTCAGTTAATGCTTTGAGGATGCACTGTGATATCCGGACAGAGCTGCAGGACATGAGGACCATGACGTCCTGGTGGGGGTTGGGTAAGGTGCAGGCAGTAAGCCTAGTCCTGAGTTGGGGTGCTAATGGTACTAAAGATCAGTCACTCATCTCCAAAAGAGATGTCCTGAGTGCCTACCGCACAAAGAGTGTTGGCCTCTGTGTCGAGGTTCGAGAAGAAAATTATGAACTGTCCCCAAAGAAATCAGAAAGCCTCCTCACACACGTGATTTCTCTTTCTGTCTATTTTATGAACACTCTCACTTTCTTGTAAATGTACTCATAGTTTTGACGATGGTAATTCAGGTTTATGAGCTATATTTTTCCCATACTGAGGGCTCTGTACTGAAATCCTAGGGTCTATTAAAAAAACTCAAATTCCTTCATTTGACTTCACTAGACACAACAGCAAGAGTCTAAATAATGTGGTTAACATTTCTTGCTTGCTTGCTAACAGAGCAGGGGTTTGAGAAGCAAAGACATTTGTTTACCTTTAGAATATTTTTCAGTTGTAGCCATTTTACTTCTTTTGTTAAAACCAACACTTCCAACTTTTTCACAGGAGACATTTAGACATATTCCACAACTGCACACTTCAGGGCAACTGAACATTAAAAGAGGATTTGTACAGTTGAGGTATGACTCAAATTTTGTTGGAGACAGCAGCTAAAATGGTAAAGGGAGAGAACCTATAAAAAATTCAGGAGGAATACTTCCACATGCATCCTCTACTCTGGACCAGAGAGAATATTCACAGTGTTGCTCTAAAAATATATAAGCCAGAGTCAGTATGATTATCTGCTCATACAATATTTTAGGTAGCTAATTACATAATAACCTGAAGCATATTCCTTGTTGTATAAAGGAGGACATGAAGTTCAAGTACAAAAGTCAACATCTGCAGAGTTTGGAGTTCAGTTTCATATTGGGGCTTTGTTTTAAGGTTTCAATTGCTGCAATTTGAACAACACAAAGCCATACATAATTACCAAATCTTGTTTAAAGTGCATTTTAGGACTAACTTGAAATCTACCTCCAAATATAAAGAAAGATGAAAACACCATTGCCACAGACAAGTGACAGATATTTTCATTACATGACTAGAATACCCCAGGTGAAAGGTTATCATTTTTGAGGAAAAAATGATAATGCTGCAATCACACACACACACACACACACACACACACACACACACCAATCATATGATTAGGGAATGGATTCTTCAGTAGGTGCAATTGCTGTTAATAAGTTTGATAAATGATTTTTATGTCTTGTAGAGAAATAGAGATGGTTCATGTGGTATCCATAATTTGATTTTCAAAGTCTGTTGCATACTTTAAAGTCTTATAAGGGAAGAATGCAAAGTTCATGCATGCTGGGGGAGGTGGGGAAGAAAAGGGAAAATAAAGGAAAAAAATTAAAGACCACAGGTAAGATTATCCAGCACAGAAATAATCATGACAGGCATATGAAATATTTTCAAACCCGCTGGAGACCCAATAGATACAGCATGAGAACTTCCCATTCCACATTTCACTGCTGCAGTTCAGGGCTTGGAAGAGTAAGTAACGGCTACTCAGAAATTCACGCATTAAGGGTGGTGATTGAAAACAAATGGAGTGAGAAACCTGCTTAATGTGGTTTTTCACTGGTGACTTTTTTATGAAAAAAATAAAAAAGGAAACTTCACCATTCTACTTAATGCATTTGTTAGAAAAATGTTAAATTAAGTCATTTGCAGTCAAAATGAACAAATTGGAGGTCTGCCTAGGTGCACTGGTGGCTCACCCTACATGCGTTCCAACGTGTGGCCTGGCTACATAGATAGCTAATTGACGATTGTTCCCGCCACCACTTGCCCATTAGGATAAATCCAGCTTGTGGACACCGAACCTTTCAAAGACAAAGAACGGCATTAATTTTGTACTTCCAGAGCGTTTAATAAATCTGACACTGTCTGGTGGTTTTCTTCATTTTCGACCACTTGACAGCTACTGTGATCACAAGTTTCAGAGAATCTATTTTCTTGTGTAAAATTAACAGCAATAAAACAAGCTAAATGGGATATGACCAAATCACAGAGCTTGTCATATCATAGAATTTCAAAAAGAATCCTGGAAGCACAGTAGAGAGGACTTGCATATGAACATAAATTCAAAACACTGCTTCAAATCAGAGGCTTCCATTGACTCCCAAGACAAATATGATGCCCCTTCCATTTGCAGAAGCAAACAGTGTGCCTATCACCAAAGAACAGCCTTGTGGAGTCAATGCTCCTTGCATGAAATGCTCAGGACTTTTTCTTTCTTAGGCTCGCATTTGTATTAATCAAGTAAGTTCTTCTTCATAATTTTTCTTTTCTAATAACTCCCCCCGCCCTTATGTATTTGCAGGAGGGAAGTAAAGCGAAGGGCAGCAAAACCAGCCTTAAGTGCTTGGCAAATGATCTTCCTGAATCCGGACCTCATAAATCCTATAAAATGGTATATTTCAACAATAGGCTAGAGAAGCTTGCTCTCTGCAATGATGAAGCCCAGCTTCGAAATTTATAGTTTCATTTCAGAAATGGACTATAAGAAGAGACTGACTTAGCTGTCTATCAACTAAGCCTGACAATAGCAAATAAGGTGTGGGCTTTCAATGTCAAATATGTATTTAATATTAAAATTCTCAGATTAAACACTGCAAAGGGGTTTCCCGTGCAGCACACGCTGATGGGAGTGGTGATAGATGGGGCCTGGGTTGTCATAGCAATGTTGAGATCCGGATGTGACATTTCTCTCCCTGACTACTACAAGGGTCTTATTTTTCTAATGCTTCCTATTTAAAGGGATGCTATTCTACTAGAGGAAAGGGTGAGTCAATTAAAAAAAGATCCAAAGAGATATGGCTTGGTTCAGTACGTAAAAGACCCAGGTACATAACCATTCATTTTTGTCAAGAGAGGTGTAAAAGCCTGCATCCAAATATATCTTTTTTTTTAATTTTTTTTAATTAAATCATAGCTGTATACATTAATGTGATCATGGGGCACCATACCCTGGTTTTATAGACCGTTTGACACATTTTCATCACACTGGTTAACATAACCTTCCTGGCATTTTCTTAGTTATTGTGCTAAGACATTTACATTCCACATTTACTATGTTTCACATATACCCTTGTAAGATGCACGGCAGGTGTAATCCCACCAATCACCCTCTCTCTGCCCATCTCCCCCCTCCCCCTTTCTTCCTTCCCTCTCCCCCTTCCCCCTATTCTTAGGTTATAACTGGGTTACAGAGTTCATGTGAAAGCCATAAATTAGTTTCATAGTAGGGCTGAGTACATTGGATACTTTTTCTTCCATTCTTGGGATACTTTACTAAGAAGAATATGTTCCAGCTCCATCCCTATAAACATGAAAGAGGTAAAGTCTCCATCTTTCTTTAAGGCTGCATAATGTTCCTGGATGTAGAGAAAAGGGAACACTTCTACACTGCTGGTGGGAATGCAAATTAATACATTCCTTTTGGAAAGATGTATGGAGAACACAGAGATCTAAAAATAGATCTGCCATTCAATCCAAATATATCTTAATAAATACACATAGATTTTTGTTTCGAAGGAGGAAAAAGAAGTTGATTCCAAAGACAATTCCCCCTGGTGATGAATCAGGGCAAAATGAAAACTTCTAGTGGTAATTTGGAATAGGCATGAGCTTATATAAAAATGCTTGACCTTATTAGTAGACTAAGAAGTTCAAAGTAAAATGATGCAGAACTATTTTTCATCAATCAAATTTCTAAAGGTTCAAAGGGGAGAAAGTGATAATATTCGATGTTGTCAGGAGTGAGGCAACATGAAGTCTCTGGAGCCACGGCTGGTGGAAGCACTGTTTGTTTCCATTTTTCTAGAAAATTGTTAGCAGTATGTTTCAAGCCTTTGATGCATCATTTCTAGTCTAGGAATCTTACTAATCCAAGTTATGTAGCAAAATATCTTATAAAGGTAATTTTAAGAGGATAATTCATAACACTGAAAACTTTGGAACACCCCAAGTGTCCAATATCAAGGGAAAGATTACATACATTAAGGCACAGTTTAACAATAATGTTTTATGCAACCATTAAAGGTGACGGTTTCAAAATGATTATTTGGCACAGGAAAAGCTCACAGTATCTTGGTAAAAAATCAAGATATCAAAATTCATGTATGCATGTAAATATATGAATACTATACACAGATATGAATGGTATATTTTACATACAGTGTTATATATAGAAAAAAGGAATGAAAATGCTCCAGAATGTTAACAGTGGCCAATGAAATCATGGAATAATCAATGATTTGATGATTTTCTTCTTTTTTTAACTTTTTGGTTATTAAATTTAATCTAAACAATCACAGAAAATTAGGAAAGTAGAGCCAGGCCTGTAATCCTAACACTCTAGGAGGCTGAGGCAGGAGGATCCCTTGAGCTCAGGAGTCTGAAACCAGCCTAAGCAAGAGTGGAGACCCTGTCTCTACTAAAAATAGTAAAATTAGCCAGCCATTGTGACAGGCTTCTGTAGTCCTAGCTACTAGGCAGGCTGAGGCAGGAGGATTGTTAGAAACTCTGTGTTAGGAAAAAAAAAAAAAAAAAAGAAAGAAAGAAAACTGGGAAAGTAAAAGTATATCTTTAAATAACAAAAATATATAAAGAAGGCAGATAGTATTAGAGCTAGAACTAACCACTCTGGGGAAGAAACATGGTTCCCATACGTGTTAACTGAGTAATTTTAGGAAAGCTTTCTTTTCTCTAAGATTCAGCTTCCTTATCTTCCCTTATTACCAGTTGTGATAAAGATGAAATGGAAACATGTATGTGAAATGCTTTGTAATCTGTAAGGAAAACTGCAAATATGAATTACTCTAAATTTAACATGGCAAGAAAGCTTTTCATGGGGAAGAAGTGTGAGGTTGAAGATTAACTTTATGAAAGTATCGTTTGATAGTGTACGGTGAAGGTCACTTAAACGTAACAAAGAACAGATTATCTCTCCATTCATAAGATGACAGGCTGAATTGCGAACTTGAACACACACATACACACACACACACACAGACTTACATTGGAAACTTATAGGAAAGAAGCATTTCAGTTAGTGCATGCCACCTTCCTGTTGATTTTTATCTCAGCTCTTTCCAACAATGTAAGACATCACCCACGTTAATGAGGGAAACGTGCCCTACTGTCAGGCAGCAGAAAACCAGTAGCATATAAACAATTTGGTATTGTAAAATCCTCTAATGGAGCTTAATAAGAGAACTAACATTTAGACACAACAGGGCTGAGACAAGATGTGACAGCTACCATAACACAGAATCTCATTACTTCCTTGGTCCTCTGAGTCATAAATAGAATTTTGTTTGTATTTTTTTATAACTGATCCATGAAAAATTAACCTGTGATTTGAAAGGCAGAACACTGTGATGAGTGATGTGCAAACTTAATACAACCATTCCCCTTTTTAATAATGGGAAAAGGAGAGTTTGGGGAGGTCTGGCAGTTCAAAATTACCCTGGCACCTGATTACAGTGGATGCCTACAAGGGGCCTTGCGGGAAAACTACCATGGGAGACTTCCTGACCTGGAACTCTCTTTTCTGAGCTACTGAAGCAGTTGCTGGCACTTGTAAAACTGCTAAGCTTCTAGCTCAAAGGGGCAGCTTCCACTTCCATTTTTGGCCATTCTTTTTCCTATAGTCTCTGTTCTTTCCATTCAGTTACGTATTGACTCATTGGTCATCCTGTGTCATTCCTCTGTGATCCAAGTGACACTCACTGCTCTGTTCATTTCTGCCCTTTCCCCTGAATATAATTCTCCACACTCTGCTGTGTCTTCCCTTCTCACTTCTCAAAACCACAGAACCCTGGCACTGGGAAGGATGTGTACAGCTTACTTGTCCCACTGTTCCATACACCCAAGGTTGATGATGACTGGGCTTCAGATGGTGTTCTACACAACAGGGGAGCACCCAGAAACATTTCTGGATGTCCTGTTTTGTCCTACTTGGCTTCTGTTTCTTGAAATTAAGCATCAAGTATGTTTTCTTTTCTTTTATTTATTTATTTATTTATTTATTTATTTATTTATTTATTTTTTAAGACAGTTTCAAGCTAACACCCTGGGTAGAGTGTCGTGGCGTCATAGCTCATAGCAACCTCCAATTCTTGGGCTCAAGTGATCCTCTTGCCTCAGTTTTTCTATTTTTAGTAGAGGTGGGGTCTTGCTTTTTCTCAGGCTGGTCTGGAACTCCTGAGCTCAGGCATCCACCAGCCTCTGCCTCCCAGAGTGCTAGGATTCTAGGCGTGAGCCACCTCGCCCAGCCAAGCATCAGGTACTTTTTAAGAAGAAAGAGTTATTATTCCTTGGGAACTTAAAGTCCTGAGAGGGACAGACACAGAAATCACCAATTTTTTCAGTGCTCCAGTCCATAATATAAATTATTATGTATCATCACATATATGATATAGTATTTATTACCATAGAACTCAATATGATGGTCTGTAAGTACATTAAAACAAATCACTGTTTTTAACAACAGACAGAAATTAACCTATATTATATTACCAATTCTTGAAAAAGAATGTCTTGACTGTAATCTTAAGAAAAGACTAGGACAACTTTGAAGGGCATAAAGAGCAATTGTGTATGTGTATGTATATAGCAATCCACAGAAGGTTTACTTTTCCTTCTTAACATTCCATGGCTTCATGAGTGGAGCAAAGAATTCAAATGTATATGGTTTACGTGTTCCATGCTACCTTCAGAGAATAACAATATGCCTTAATTTATTTACACTGTCCAAAATCCAGCACAAGGGAAAGAAATCTAATCCCAAGACTATAGAAGCACTGTTGGCTAGAGGGAAGCCCAGTTAAACAAAAGAGCCCTTCAACACACTGCATGCAGAAAGAGACCAGCCTTGCTCTTTTTTGTTCCAAATAAGCTGGGTGATGATCCCCTCTTGTCTATGACGGTATCATTGGGTTAGTGACGCTTTTGTAAAGAGGGTTTGACAACAATAGAGAGTCTCCTTCCTGCTAAACAAAAACGGACAACTTCATTTGAAAACTGTCCCTCGGTATATTTTATGGAATAAATTATCTGTCATGTCCCAATCCAAATAGAGTTTTCTGTCACGTGGCATGTAAATGGACGATATGGTAGATTACTTCCAATGGTATAGTCTTGTCCAATTAATGGCTTAGGAATTTTCTAGTGAGTTTCTTACACTACTATTTTTTTAATTTAGAAAATAAAAGTGGGCTTTCATGGATAATGTCTTTTTTTGTTTGTTTGTTAAGCCAATGCCTTTAACTTAAGAAAAGCATGTATATAGAAAAAGAGATACACGTATCTCAATATGAAAAACTAGCTCTGGAAACATAAAACAGAATGGAAAATGGTCAACCATGTGTTTATCCATGGATTCCCAGACAAATCTGGGAAACTTTACTCTGAGACTTTTCAGGTCGCTTCTAATATTTGAAACCACTTTGACAGCAAACTTCAATAAGGACCCACCTACAAAGGCAAAATGGCACAACACTTCCAGTCTCTGAATTAAAGGGTATGAGTGAAGACACAACTGCAGCTTGTCAAATGTCAGCCTACAAGGAGCAGTCTCCCCCTTCTAATGTCTGATGGACATCATTCCTGGGCTTGAAAAATCACAACAGGTTTTGTTCTAAAAAACACTTCCATGCCTTCCTGTCTATCATAGGCCATGGGGCTATCATAGTTTCCCTGTGATGTTACTGTACACTCCATGCAATTTTTCATAATATTTAATATAGATGCAAACATAACTTTCTCTGCTTTATCTCACAAGAGATCTTACAAACTCCTAGAGGACAGGGACCACATCTACTTGAAAATTCATTACATTTTATAGATCGCTAGTAGATTCTCAGGCCAGAGGATCTAAGTGGGAGATGGGATTGCCCTGGAAAACATTCAAAGTGATCTGCTTATATTCTTTTATTCCCCTTCTTTAGAAGTTATTATCAAATAAAAGAGATTGTCTTTAATTTTTTGATTTTTTTTTTTGCAGTTTTTGGCTGGGGCTGGGCCTGAACCCATCACCTCCAGCATATGGGGCCAGCGCCCTACTCCTTTGAGCCACAGGTGCTACCCAATTTTTTAAAAGTAATATTACTATAAAAGAAAATACATTTATAATGGAACAATTAGAAATGTTGATGCTAACTCAGAGTAAGGGAAAAATTGCAAAGGATAGACAGACATACACATACATCCAAAATGTTTTTACGAATCCTGTGATTCAAATTGTCATAGTCCAAGAATGGGACTCCCTGAATGGACAAAAGAGATGGGTACTGTGAGAGTTTAGGGAGATTTGGGCCAAAGGTTCTAATTCCTAAAATCTAGGGTTATGGTTAAATACTCCAGCAGGAGTGGGCAGAGGGAGTCTGAGAGGGGATCCATGGCACTGAAGTTAATGGAGAAGTTGTTGAAGAGGTATGGACACAGTCAGAAAAGCAAAGCTCACTAGGAGCTAAGGGGGTTGTGAAACAAATGATAATGACATTAAATATTTATTTTTTAAAAATATAATTGTTAAAGTTACTTTGAAGAGAAACAAGAAAGGACAGGCCACTGTGTGAGGGGTACTTTGACATGTCAACAGCGCCAGAGAAAAGGCAAAGTGACTTGAACTCCTATTTTGCTTCCATTAAAGAATCACAGAACCATGTAATTTTGGAGCTGGGAAGAAATGCTGAGATCACTTAGTTCCACCCTCCTGTCTTTGTAGAGGAGGAAAGATGCACAGAGACATTAAGTGACTCACCTGCCACATCCATCAAGGGAAGGCAGAAGAGAGAAGGGTGGTGGGAGGGAGGGAGAAAATGCGCAACCCAGGACACTTCAAAGGCGCCTAGATGGCTGCGTTTACAGACTGCGTTGAGGGCACCGAAAGGGCTGAAGGTGTGCCCCGAGAGGTGAGCACCGCTAGAGGTGAGTACAGCCCCCAGACTGCCAAATTATAGACAATGGGAGATGTGCCCAGACACTAGAGACAAGAAAGTAGTGGTCAAATATGAAAAATGAGGCAAGTAAATTCTAGAGAAACTAGAAGAAGATAAGTTTGATGCTAATTTTAAAGAAAATTTCAACTACTTCTAGTTACATTCCACATATTGAGTACCCTGCGTGTGGAATGTAACAGCAGAAGTGGTTAGAGATTACCCCAGAAGAACGTTTCTCTTGATGTGGCAGCCAGTTGGGCTGACCTTAGCTTTTGCACAGTATATATGACCTTGTCCTCCTTTGGAAGATTTTGAAGCAGGGACTCAATGGAAGAGGAAGCAGCAATCTGCTATGTCCCAGGGAAGTCCTGCATCATGGGTTACTTGGGTGGGAGGTGCTTCTTGACAGAACAGGAAAATGTTGCCAAGAGGTGAGAACAAAGAACCAGGAGAAACGAGTGGGTTCACAGAAACTGCAGAATCAGAAGGAGAAGGCAACTAGAAGGAAGCTGTGCTGACCAGGAGGCCAGAGAGGCCATGCAGTTTGGGAGGCTGGCCAGTCTAAGAGTGTGACTAAGGCTGGTGCCACTTGGATTCAGTATGTATTTACTGAGTGCCCAGTGCTTTAAGAACTGTGCTAATATTGGAAATAAAAAATAGTACTTGCTTCAAGATCTGATAGACGAAAACAACTACCAGTCAATTCCAACACATCACGATCGTTCTTGTGTAGAAGTCTACACAGAAAGCTTAGTGAGGATCACTAAGGGGGTCAGAATATCTGAGCCAGATCCTGAATAGTACATAGAGTTTAACTCAAAAAAAAGTGGCACTTTTATCAATTAGAAAAGTGGTCTTGAATCATGCAGCTAAAGTTGTGATCTTCAGAGAATTGGGATGATGGCAAGAGCTTTGTCAAAAAGATAGCCAGAGAGAAATAGATAGATAGATAGGTACTTTTTGAGACAGGGTCTCACTTTCTTGCTCTCGGTAGAGTGCTGTGATGCCATAGCAACTTCAAACTGTTGGGCTTAAGCGAGCCTCTTGTCTCAGCCTCCCAAGTAGCTGGGACTACAGGCGCCCACCACAATGTCCAGCTATTTTTAGAGACAAGGTCTCTCTCTGGTCTCGAACTTCTAAGTTCAAGCAATCCACCCACCTTAGCCTCCTAGAGTGCTAGGATTACAGGCATGAGCTACCGTGCCTGGCCCAAATAGAAATTTATTTGAGAGGCACAGGTAGGGATGCACCGGTCACGTTTGCTAATGCAGTCACTGTACCATTCCATCCTGGGCCTCATCCAGATTCGTGCAGCACAATAGATCAAAAGAAGGGTGCAAGGGATGTTGGACCCAACAAGGAGAAGTATGTGATACTCATAGGGAAACACAGGGCATTGAGCCGAGGACCCATGCTTCACACTTCCTTGGATCGTCTCGAGAAAGAGCCTAGTTACATTGCAAAGGGAGGCGGAGGCCTCAAGAAGGACCCCCCCAGTTTCTGGTTCAAGCAACTAAGTAGATAATGGTACCTGAGATGTCACAGGCATGAAACAGCAGCAGGGCTAGGCAAGCAAGGCTTGTCATTATACATGGGAATTAACAAAGTGGCGACCAGGTCCCTCATTATGTCAGCTGCTAGAGACAAAACATCTTGAGAAAATGATCAGGTTAGTGAGAATAAGAGTGTAACCCAAAGAAAGAACAGGCTCTGCTCTTAAGCACAGCTGTTTACTATTCCTGGGTAGAATAGTGAAATACTCACTGGTAAGGAAGTAGATTTTGCAGCTAATGTGAATCACATCGGTACTATACTGAGTAATCAGTCACATATATGCCTGAGTCTGTCACTGTTGGGCCTTTATATGGAGAGACCAGACTCTGTTGCCTTGTGTCTATGGCAGGAAGTGGCTATTAAGCTGAGCAAGATCACTGGCTCTGTCTTCCTTCGAAGCAAAGCAAGGACAGATCTGGGGTGAAACAGATCTGTGGTGAGCTAGATCAGTTTCTGGTCTAGCTCAGCCCATTTGGAGGGATCCTCACTGTCTAGTGACTGGCACCTAAGCTGGGGAATATTTCTCCAGATATGGAAAAGGTAAGGCTAACAGCTTTGTCTGTTTCCTGGAGTGAGAACGGGTTGTTGCCACACCTTTTTCTTGCCCTAATCTGTAAGCTCTGCAAGAAGGAGCAGTGGTTCTTGTCTAGTGGCAGTTTGGGGTTTAACGTAAGGAAAAGTGTTCTGCCACAGGAGCTAGCATAAACTTAGGGGCTCTCCCACTATCCTCGGCTCTGGGATCTGAATAACTTTCAACTGAGGCATCAGTCACCATTGGGAGTACGCTGAAGAGATTGTGTGCTGTCCGATATGGCAGCCAACAGGCACGTATAACTACTGAACACTTGAAATGTGGCTAATCCAAATGGAGATGTGCTGTAAGTGTGAAGTACACACCAGATGCCGAAGTCCCAGTATGATAAAAGAATGTAAAACAGCTCTTCGATGATGATTTTGAATACATCTTGAAAAGACACTGTGCATATATTGGGCTAAATAAAATATAGCATAAAATTAATCCAACTTTTAAAAACAAGGCTATTATAATTTTTGAATTACTTAGGGGTATGCATTATATTTTCATTAGATAGAAGTAACCTAAAGTCAAAAAGCCCCACTGTTGTTGTACAAGACCAAACTGGGTGTAGTGATTCTGTGCTAGATTTTGAATGTTTCCTACATAGAGAAGAAAGTCTCATTTTGAGAACATCCTCCTGTTTATTGTAATTCAGGAGCATCTCACCCAATAAATATACTGATTTGTAACCCAAGCCCCACAGAAAAATGTTGCTTTCTCTTTTTGCTGTATGAACAGCTCTAGGGGTGACAACTTCTTGTGACCGTATTCAAAAACAGATTAAATAATTTAATCTACTGGAATTCAGACAAAACTATCAAAAAGACGTACTCTAGAAATCGTTGTGCTTGTTTAGGATGCAGACCGATGAGGATGATACCCTTTATCAGGGATGTTAAGATAATATTTAATTAAAGTGACATAAAGCCACACACATTCGGGTAAAGGACATCATTTTAACATCATTGGCTTTAAATGAAATGATGAACTAAATTGAGCCACTGAGACTCTTCATTGAATGGGATATGGTCGGAAAAATGGATTACTTATTTGATTTGATAAAATTTCTCTTGGCAGGTTTGTAGTAGTGCTTGTGGAAAGAAATGATAATTTTTCCTATTCAACTGTGGAGACAGAGCATGAGACTTCCCTGGGTGCAGCAGGAGGTCAAAACATGGACACTGACGTAGACAGCGGCATTTATAGTACAAATAAATCCCCCTCCCCCCAAAATGTCACACTCTCTCTTCCAGGAAACAGAACTAGCAGCACCAAGAATATTCTGGCCTGGTTAGCAATAAGATTTCTCACAAATCTCACCAATATGAGGAAGTGACAGCTGAGATTTTGGAAGGTTATAAAAAGATTTACTGCATATATTTTTTTTAAATGATTTTTAAAATCAATAACCACCAAGCACTGCCTTCCTCTAACCCCTTGCTAAGCACAGTGTGGCCCCCGCCAGCAGTATGGGTGTCACCTGGGAGCTGGTTAAAAATGCAGACCCTCAGGAGCCATCTCAGACCTTTGGAATCAAAATCTGCATTTTAACAAATCCCCAGGTGATTTGAATGCATCGGTTTGAAAAGCTAAACTTTCCACAGTAGAAACACACTTCTCCATCCTAGCTGTTCCTCTGTATGGAGAACCCCATGAAGCTGACCTCCTTCTGGCTCTCATTCTGTTTATGATCGCATTAATGTACACAGCTATGATTTAATATTAATAAAAAAAAAAAGAAAGGGGCACTGCAGCGTTAGGGATCCTGGGTGGAGGCAGCTTTCAAGCCATCACTGGTCAATTAATGCAGCTTTTAGTTGCAATTAGCTAGCGGACATCACTGCTCCCTAGATGCTTCTGGCATCGGCAAACAGGAGATTTTTATCCCATTCCTTCAATGGGGCAGGTTTTCTCCCATCACTACCTATTTTCTTTCCCTTTGCATCATTCTATTTTCACCAGAATGGAAAAAGCTTTGAATTACCAGTTTTTCTAAAGTGAACTGCTACTGCCTTTCTTAAAGTAGAATGTATTTGCCACACAACTGCCCATAATAGCAGCAAGAGCTGACGCTGACCAGGGGACTATTCTTCAGCAGAGCGCTATGACTTTTCACAAGGAAAGTTTATAGAGTTGGGCTTTATACACATGGGGGGAAAATTCAGACGGTGAAATAGAATTTTAGAGAAAGAAACATAGTTTTTTAAAAATGAATACAATAGTTAACACAGCGCAGTGGTTAAGTGCAGAGGCTCTGGATTCAGGCTAACTAGGCATAAATCCTGGCCCACCCAGCTGGGTTCTTACAACTCACTTTCCACATTTGTACCTTGGGAGTATTAATTGTACTACTTGCTTGGATTGTCAGGGGGGGATTAAATGATACATGGAAAGCAATTAGCAAGTGCCCAGCAATAGCAAATTATCAATAACATTTAGTGTTTGTTATTATTAATAATCCTTTATTTCTTATCAAAACACTGCAATTTGGTTTCTGAATTATATGACATTAGGTCAAGCTACAGTTGCATTTAACTAAACATATAGATTAAAATGTAATAAGACAACTTCTAAAACATACTAAAATAAATTGCTCTCTTCTTCCCTTTAAACCCGGAAGAAAACTTTTGATTTGAGATGTAACAGAATCACACCATTACTATCCTGTAGTTACAGAGCTTTGCTGTTACAAGCCACATTGTTGAACCTAGGGCAGCCCAGTGTTGACTAATTAACTTCTGAAGGTTTCCAAGGGGTCTCAAGGGTATTTTACAGGTTCCACTAACCCAAAGAAGGCTGGAGAAGAGGAAATAGGATTAACTTCTTGATTAGAAGGGTGATTAAACAGTGGAACAGGCTGCCAAGGGAGGCCGAAGGATCCCCATCTCTAGGGAACTTTTAAATAAGAGGCAAAACTGTCTGGTCTGTGTGATTTGAGTCTTCATCTAGAAGCAGAAGATTGAACTGAATTCACTCAAAAAGAAAAAAAATAAATTTTAATGCTAATTCTTTTGCAATTGTTAGAATTAACTTCTTTGCAAATGATAGTGAAATATACTTCTGAATACCCCTCACCCTGAGATTGCTAACACTTTTCCTTGGCTGCTCTAACTGTACTTGTTATGGCCGTGATTTACTTGCTAACATGCCTGTGTCCCCCACACTAGATTCTGTGGTTCAAGGACCTGGGATTCTGTCATTGTACAGCCATACATTAATACGTGGTGCAAGAAGGTGCAGGGTAGTCATTTGCTGGGCAGATGGAAAGGCATTTAAAAGAGCCTTTGATATTCCACCAGCCAATTTCTAGGTAGTTCATTTATTCATTTATTTATTCACTACTTATTCAGCTAAGCTATGACAAGCCAATTTCAAAAATATGTTTATAGCACCACCTATGCACACAAGGCCCAGTGCTGAATACAAAGGCAAACCTTTCCCCAAGGAACCAATCTATGCTAGAGCCAGAAGCACAAAATCCATGTTTCCACCATTAAGAGGGCCAGCAGTTTCAGACTTAAAAAGTGTCTGCTACAGGTTGAAAACAACATACTGCAATTCTTACCTTTACAGAATTACAGAATAGTTTCTTAAAAATCCCATGGGCTCTGTCTACTCTAACTTAGAACTCTGCTGCACACAGGTAGGAAATAAAATAAACCTGGTTACCTGGGATGAAGGTTTCAGTTGAAGATCCCTTCAGTAAAACACTTTACTAGTCCCTTTTCCTACTTGGTAGCTTTTACACCAAAAGAAAGTCCCTAAGACTACTGCAGTCGTGGCATGGTTGTGTGGAAAGGGGTGGCTTTCCTTCCTTGAGAAGGCTGCTTCATAAAAATGCTCTCACAATAAACACCAAGGCCACAATCTATCAGGATTGCAGTGTCTGCGTGCAAGTGACTGGCCTGTAAACATACTTTTTAACAGCTTTTCTTCAGCAACTTTGACTGTTTAATTAATCTTTAGCCATTAACCATTCATTTAAAATGCCACTTACGAAATCTTAATTTTGCATATTATCAGCTGGTTCACAAATAGCTAACCACGAGCAGAAGCGTAATGATCTCTTTCCCCGTTCTCAGAGCTCACCAAGCTTATAGCCAATTTTGGCTTCTTAATTAACCATATGCATATTAGCATTTAAAATTAAATGACAGTTATTTTTTAAAGAATTAATGCGCAGTGAAATGTTAACACTAACATCATTCTGCTGCCTTTCCAAGGGCCCCAAGGCAGTGCCTGGCCAGAATTGGGCTACTCGACACACAGATAGACTCGTGCCTCACCTCAGCTGAGCTCCCCTAACAGAGTGCATTCTCCCAAGGATATTTTGCATCCATTGTTTAAATTCACCAACTTTTCTGTTTAAGGAAGAATAATCAAAGTCATTGCCAAGATATTCTTTAGCACTGGGTATTCAGAAATGACAAAATCAGTAGCACATCCTTTTTGTGGTTGACCCCAATTAGGCAAATCAGTTCAAACAAAATAAGGGTCAGAGCAGGATATTCAGGACCAAAAAACATAATTGTTAGCTGATGCTGAAATGACTTTTTCTCTAACTAGGACTCTGATTATTATAGCATACCTTTAAGTCACTTGCAATTTTACAGGTGCCAGCTAGGGTCAAGGTCTAAGCTAAAAACTGGGCACAGAATTGTTCAGGTTGGTTCATCACAATACATGGAAGACTTTGGCCCACAAGCCACTGTGTGAGGCACATCTGAGATTTGATGGATGGCTCACATCAAAACTAGATCCAAACATCAGGGGCGAGACTGTGAGTCTGCAATCAATTTGATCGGTGGTAGTAATATACTTCCAGATTGCACACATTATATTTTGGGGAATTATGGTAATCTTGAGCATTTTTCTTTTATCTAAGTGCAGAGATTCCAAGGACAAACGTAAATAATCACAAAGGAAAATTATATTGCATCATCTACCAAAACTCCATGTGCCTGGGATGAGGAAAATTGTTAAGCATGTTTATTAAAATGTATTACAACATGGTGGAAGTGAGAAAGGGAAAAATAGGCTGTTTTCTGAATCACAGTGTGAATGAAGGCACACCTCTGAATTCCTTAGACATGTGGTGTAGGTGACACACTGGTGGTTAAGAGCTTCATTTCAGTTATATTATACCTGTGCAAATGACTAGAGCTGGTTTACACTGAGAATGCACGTGCAGGTGTCAAAAAAACATTAAGACTGTAATTAGAAACAGAAACGTACTGATTGATGAAAGAAATTTGAACCAAACATGCGCATAAACAATTTGAGACTCAGCAAACTTGGCATTTTGTAATCCTGTTAGCAATTCAGCTTTAATCCAAGTAAGTACTTAAAACGCAAGCATATCTTGACTCTGCAATTTCTGGGGCTGGATTCCAAGAGAATGACAATAATTTATTCTCCTAGAAGGCCTTTCAGCCCGAAAGGTATCAGGAGAGCTTTCCAAAGAATAATGCGTAAAGCCCACTGAAGTCCCTCAGCTAGATGCATTCTGTGATTGCTTCAAAAATGTATTTGGTCCCCACTGTGTGCTAAGGGCTGAAAACACAGACATTTAAGGTAAGCTATGCCCAGGAAGAGGTCCATTCCATTCCTAGGCCACTCTAGCAGTTACTACTCCCAAAGTCTAGTTTTCATTTTGGTACTTCCTTTTTTGGGTCCCTCCTGAGCATTTCTCTTGAGTTAAGGAACTGATAGTGACTATTAAGCTGCTGAAAGAAGAAAGACACCTTAAATTGGTGGTCTGCCAAGTATAGAACTCAGGCTAGCAGCAAGAGTATCACCCGGCACCTTGTGAGACATGCGAACTGCAGGGCCCTACCCCGGGTGTATTGAATCAGAACTTCTGGGAGTGGGGTCCACGGACATTTGCTTTAACAAGTTCTCCAGGTGATTCTGATTCTTACTCAAGTTTGAGAACAATTACCCAGGGCCATTAAAAGTTGACCTTTAACTGCAGGAGCAAACATTTACTGATTAATAAGGAACCTCTCATCCCTGAGAATAAGTGACAGTGAGGGGAATAGGTCAGATTCCCAGGAGCTGGGAGATGCAGGCCCCAGAGAGCTTGAGAGTGATGGGTAACCCTGAGATGTGGTGCTGGAAAGCACGGGGACCCTCTTCTGCATTGCAGTCTGTGCTAGGGCACACCTCTTGGGCCACCACAGAAAAGACAGGTACCAAGGAGATTGACTAACTCATCCAATTACTAAGCCTCTGCTCTTTATTCTCTGCTCAGTCTTGGTAAGATGACCTTCTGTCCTCTCTTTACACATGCTGAGCTTCTTTCCACACCAGGGTATCTCCGCATTCTGCTCTTCTGCCTGGAATGCCTTTTGTGCCCCTTCCATGACCCAAATTCTTATAACTAACTACTGACTCTTCCAGTCTCAGCTTAGAAGTCACTTTCTCAGTGACTCTCTCCTTCCTCCTCCACAATGTCAAAAAATGTTTACGACACCCTGGACTTCTTGGTAGTACTCAAGGAGTATTTAAGAGTTAAATTTCAATACTTATCTACTCTGGTAGATATTAAATTCCATGAAAGAAAGGACTGTGCCCAAATCTCAATAAATATTTGTCAAATGAGTAGAGATCACTTATTTGGTATATTTTATGGAACTCAAAATTAGTGTTAAAGAGCCATGTTTCCTGAGGCCTGGTTTGGGAACAGAACTCATTCAGATACATCATCAGTGGTTCCTGCAACACTCTTCTTTTATATTTCTAGATCTTTCTGGTCTTTATATTCTCTAACTTATTAGTCTGGTAAAGGGGATTATAGCCAACAGTGGTAAAAAAGTGAGGGAAAAAATGGCTAAAATTTGCTGAGCATGTAGTATGAACCAGCCACTGTTCTGGCTTAGCATCTGTTAACTCATTAAGACCTGCAAGAATTCTATAAAATACAGTATCTTCCTTCTAGAGGTGAAGAAAGAGAGTTTCAAAGATGTTATCTCCTCTGGCCATGGACAATAGAATCAGTGGGGTTAGGATTTATGCCCAGCTTCAAACTTCCTCTTATTGACCACAGGGCACAAGATAACTTAAGAGAATAAATAGATAAACACTGCTCAAGAGGCAATATACAGGTGAAGTGCCTCAATGCTGAGCATATATTAAATATTCAATGAATACTATAATTAGCTGTCATCATCACCATCACTATCAAACATCCTCAGTCTTGAAAATTCTCATACATAATTATGTTTCCAGATCATAAAGCCCCCCTCCAAGCAAATTCTGGACATCGTTGATCTACTATAGTTAAGTTTAGAGAAATATCTTCTCAGAAAAAAATGACCCAAAGGAAATTTACAAACTGCACATCCTCAAAGCTGCATTTAGACTCAAATGATCTGAAAATTACTATTCAAGTCTATTGCTCTTCATGTTTTGTGTTTTCAACTGAGTTGGTTTGGAGACTTGGAAATCACACAGATTCCAAAAAGTTGTTTTCCAGGCTCTAAGCTGGAATTAAGCACATCCGAGTCTTTTGCTATTGTAATGTCCCTCACTTCTGAGACACTCGTAGATCTAGTTCTACTTTTCTTTCTTGGAATTTCTCAGTTTTCACTCACATAAGTATTCAGATAAACCAATTTGTAAGATCTCTCTGCCTTTCACCACCACGGGCCTCACTACCAGGAGAAAGAGGCTGGATTCCAGCCAGAATGAAGCTGCTGCGAGCGGAAAACAGCCAGTACGAGAAAGGGCTGAGGTTGAGCACCACCAGAGTAGTTACTCGTTATTAATTATTAGTGGAAGAACATTGAGACAAAGAAACAAACCCATCCTTCCTCTTACTAAATGTGCTCCCTGAAATGGTGGGAATAGCCAACAGGGTCTCTGATTGGGAGCATGATGGGAGCAGGTCGGCTTCAAGAATGAGGACCATGTAAAGTTCATTAGCCAATGTTCAGGGGCATGACAGCGGATACTGCTCTGTAGGACCTTAACCAGAAATACCAATGAGAAAAAGGCAAATGCTAATGACCAATCTCCTCTGCAACTTTTCAAATATCAGGGTATATTTAAATTCCAATGTATGATGGTTTATAAGTGCTTACTATGTACCAGGCCCTACACACATTACTTTCATGCACAGCATGTATTAGTTCTTTCAGTCCTTCTATTCACCATACATTGATGCTATAAACCCTTAACAATAAAAAAGGATGAGAGCTTTTCATTTTTTTGGTAATGGTGGAAGAGCTTGTTGCATTCTCATTCTCATGAGAATAAACAGAAAATCTGGACAAACTAAAACACAAAACAACTACTTGATGACACTGGAGAATTTCCCACACAGCCAGGACTCGAGAGGGCTGGATTGATTCTGAAGAGGAGGCAGGGCTAAGCACGTTGAATCAAGACCAATATTCTTTAGCACTTTTCTTTCCAAGTTATTTGCTAATTCATAAGTGGCACAGAATCAAACAGTAATAAAATGAGCAGAGTGCAGTGCCAAGAGACTTGGAGGCTGAGCAGGGAATCTGACATTCTTTTTTGGGTTGGGAAGATTAAAATTGGAGTTCAGGGCCTGCTTAGAAAGGAGGAACAGCCCAAACTTCCAGTTAGGAACACAAGAAGGCCACACCATAGGAATAATAGACCACCCCACATAACAACTACAACCCAGCTTCTAGACATCTCGATGAGACTGGGTTAGGGGAATATGCCCCTACTCTAACTGCCTTCCAGAAAGCAACACTAATCCTCTCTGGAGAAAGATAACAGCAGCCTGAGATTATTTTTACAGTTTTTTAAAGACTATGTTTAGCATCTGATCAAAGTTATCATGCATACTAGGAGATAAGCCCAAATGACTAAAAACCAAATAGAAAATCAAATAGTATGAATAGACCCACAGCTAATTAAGATACTGGCATTATTAGACATGGTTCTTAAAATAACTGTAATTAATTTATTCAAGAAAAAAGATGATAAGATGGAGAATTTCATCTGAGAAGTAGAATCTCAGGGTAAAACAACCCATGGACACCTAAGACTGAAAATTACAGTAACTACAATTAAAGGCACAAAAGAAAAGTCTAATAGAAGATTAAACAGAGCAGAAGGCAAGAGCCATTAAAGAGAAAGAGCATTCAAAAACACCAAACTGAAACAGAGGAAAAAATGGGAGCAGAACACAGAACAAGGAAGACATACAAAAAGATCTGATATTTTTCTTTTGTTGGATTCACAGAGGAGGGAGGGAGAAAGAGAGAGATTGAGAAAGATTGAGTGAGATGGAGGGAGGGGGGCAAAGGGAATAAATGAGGCAAAAATAATATTTGAAGGGTCACCACCAGCTGAGAATTTTTCAAAGCTAATAAAAGACATTACATTACAGATTTAAGAAGTGCTATGTAGTAAAAATCAGTATTAAATACTACAAACACATGATCATATTAAAACTACTGAAAACTAAGACAAAGAGAAAAACTTTAAAGTAACCAAAGATAAAAAAAGATTCATTACAGATTGAATATCCCTAATCCAAAATGGTTGGATCCAGAAATGCATTGGAGTTCAGATTTTCTTGGTTTTTGGAATATTTGCACTTTATATTTATCAGTTGAACATCCCAAGTCTGAAAATCCCAAATCTAAAATGCTCCAATGACAATTTCCTTTGAATATCATTCAGATTTCAGATTATTGAGCATTTGGAATTTTTGGATTTGGGATGTTCAACATGTATCTTCAAAAGAGTAATAGTAATCTGACAACAGACTTTATGAAAATACTGCAAGGCAGAAAACAATAGAATGATATCTTTAAAATATAAAAAGAAGAAGACATACTATGCAGCATAAAAAAAGATGGAAACTTCACCTCTTGTATGTTTACCTGGATGGAGCTGGAACATATTCTTCTTGGTAAAGTATTTCAAGAATGGAAGAAAAAGCATCCAATGTACTCACTACTATGCCATCAATATATGATCACCTACACATTCATATGGATGGTAAAACATAACTATAGTCCAGAAAGCAGGAAGAGAAGAGGAAGGAGAGAGGAGGGAAGGGGGACAGTGGATGGAGGGAGGGTATTTGGGGGACCTCACCTAATGTGCATAATGCAATGGTACATTTCAAAACTATTAAGAATAGTTAACCAGTCCAACTTTGTTTTATAAGGATATTTTATGCGGGGGTGTAGTTATCAAAGTCATTGTTTTCTTTTTTTTTCCTTTAGTAAATCATAACTGTGTACATGAAAATATTTCGATGAAATATTCGATGAAAATATTCAAATTGAAAATTTGATGAAAACATTTCAAATTGTATATAAAACCAGCACATTGTACCCCATGATTTCATTAATGTACACAGCTATGATTTAATACAAAAAAAAGTCAGAATAAAAACATTTTGAAACCAATAAAAATGGAGAGAATTTGGCACATTACAAGAAATACTAAAGGACAGAGAGACTCTTTCTAACAAATGCAAATGTTGTAACCTGTTTGTACCCTCACATTAATCTGAAAAAAAAGAAAAAGAAAAACAATTAAGTAGTAGATGAATAAGTAAAATGTTCTCAAAAATGAAAGATAATATTATCATTATTCTCTTTTATTTATTATTATTAAGTAACATCTAACAGAGTAATATATATTACTCTGAACCCATCTTGTAAAAATTACTTAATAGTGGATTCAATCCCAAAGCAATGATCAAAATTAAAAATCAGATATGAAAAGTTGTGGGAAAAATTGGCAGTAATTATTTACTCTTTTAAAGTAAAGAACTAAACCTAAACAATTGTGGAATTTAAAACTAGAATGTAAACGTTGTGGATCTTAACCAAGTAAAAAGACAGTAATAATGTAACAAATAAAAAATAAAGACATGAAAGAAATGGAAAAAAAAGAAATAAAAAAGGAAAACGTCACAGATAGAAACAAAGATTTTTTTTTTTAAATTAAGAGAAAAAGAAATGGTTAAAATAAATGAAATTTACCACATGAAGCAATAATTTCAGTGTATCATTTAGTTTAAAACATATATGGATTTAAAATACATGAAAACATAGCCTAAAACAAGACTGACAAAAAAAGAAAAGATGGAAATCATAAATATCGAGAAGGAAACAGAAGATGTCACTACAGAGGCTGCAGATCAAGATGAGAGTATTGGATCCTGGAAATAATAAGGGAACTCTATGAACAAGCTTACCCAGAGAAAATGGATCAACTCCTAGAAAAGGAAAAACCTCCATGATTTCACTGGAGGTTCTATCAAATGTTTAATAAAGAATTAATGTGAATTCTACACAATCCCTTCAAAAAAAAAAAAAAAAGAGGAGACAACACTTTCCTACTGATTCAATGCAGTCAGTATTACTCTGGCATCAAAACCAGCACCAAAAAAAAAATAAGACCACAGGCCAATATTCCTCATGACTATAGAAGTAAAAACTATTATCAAAATACTTGCAAATATAATTTAGTAACATATAAAAAGAATTATATACTGTGACAAAATGGGTTTTCTTCCAGAGATGCAAGGCTGGTTCAACATTTGAAAAGTGACAAATGTAAACTATTAATGGCTAAATAGAAAAATCACGATTACATACATTGAAATGGAAACAGTACCTGGCAAAACTTGATACCCATTTAGGCTAAAAAATCTCAGACAGCTAACTAGGATTTAAGAGAAACTTCATGAACTTGATAAAGACAGCTGCAAAATCTTACAGCTAACATTCCACTCAGTGGTAAGACTGTTTTCCAACATGGTCTTGGGAGTTCAAGCCAGCACAATAAGGCAAGAAAAAGAAATAAGCATACAGATAAGAATGGAAGACACACAACTTATATTCACACAAAAACCTGTAGGTGATCGTTTCTAGCAGCCTACTTTGTAGAGCCATAAACTGGAAACAACCAAAATGTCTCTTGATAGATAAATGATGAAACAAACTGTGGTTCACCCATAACATGGAATACTACTTGGAAATTAAAAGAAAAGAGCCAATTATGCCCACAGTGTAGATGGATCTCAAGGGCACTAAGCCCATATGAAAGCAGCCAATCTCAGGTCACATACCTCCCCATTTATGTGATTCCATTTATGTAACATTCTAGAAACGACAGAATTATAGGGGTGGAAAACACATTAGTGATTGCCAAGAGTTAGGTAAGGATGGGGAAAGGGTATGTGACTGTTAAGGGGTCCCACAAGAGATGTCTTTGTGGTGAAGAAAATAATTCTGTATCAAGATTGCAGAGATGGTTATTACCTGGGTCTACCTATGTGATAAAATGGCAGAAACTATGCACACGCATCATACCAACATCCAACTCCTGGTTTTGATATTGTACCATAATTACATAAGACATAACCACCAAAGAAAATTGGGTGAAGGAACTTCTCTATGCTATATTTATAACTTTCAATGACTCTATAAAAATTTCAAAATAAAAAGTTAAAAAATAACTATAACTATTTACCTATTGCTATATAGCTGTTATAGGTAACTAACAACTCTATGTTAACAACTCTAACTATATGGTATGGAAAACGTTTATAAAAATACACGAGGTTATGTTGGTAAGAATGGTTCATCCAAATTGAAAAAAAAAAAACTACTTGGGTTCAGTCTTAGGGAATTTATAGCAATCTTAATGGCAGACTGGTGTAAATGCCAGATGTCAGCATATATAATAGTAGCTTAAGCTTAAATGATGCTTATTAATTTCCAGCTGCTATTTTTTTTCAAATTTAAACTCAGTTAAATCCTTGTAACAACACTCTGATGTAGGTACTGTGATTATACCCATTTTACAGATGTGGCAATTGAGCCAGAGAAAAGGTATGTGATGTGCTCAAAGTCACACAACTATCCTGAGTGATAAACCCAGCCTTTTGTACAAGAAGGCTTGGCTTTATAATCTGTGTTCTTAACTGCTAAGCTGTCTCTCATACACAGATTTCCCTTCTCTGTCTTCCTTTGGTCTATCTCCTGGTTCTTAGACCATAATGTAAATAATAACTAATATAAATGCTATACCCAATATCATACACATTATACTAAAGGGTGTGTTAAGGGAACTGTTGTTTACTGTGAGCTGTTCTTGCCTTGTGTTTGACTTTAAAGGCTAACATTCTCTATAAGAACTGTGTTTTATATTCTTGGTGTTAAATGTGCATGTGACCTGACTTGGCCTCCCCTGGGTTTGGTTTTCATGAAGTAACCAGAGAGGGAGAGGTATAAGGCTCTCTGGTTAGGCTTTCCTCTAAGGAAGGGCATGGCGTGAGCCCAGGCCTCCTCCTGACCTTGACATAGAAAATCTGCTGTGTTTGCATTGAAGAGAATATTCCTCTTAGCATCCTGGCAATTTGAAAAGTGAGAGGCTGAGTAATGGCCCAGTTTGAGGGAACCCAGAGTGCTTACTCAGGATTGATTGAAAGTCTGTGCAAAACAATGGCTCTTGAATTCTATTTCTGGATGGGTTCATATCAATCCTCAGGCAGCTCTCCAGAGGGGAGGGTAGTCCGCCGCATATAAATATTAAAACATCTCTTTAAGATGTTGGATATTTATGAGAACTAACATTAAAACTATCTTTTACTGCCCTTTCTCATCCCACTGATTATTTATTGTTTGAAAAGATAAATACAGGAAAGCAATTGACCTAACAATGGCCTATTCTTGATTACACATTGCATTAAATACAGGAATTACAAAGAGGGCACTTTGGAATCTGTCCTTAGCATCTGCAAAGATTGTGTGGGAAAAGGTATGTGGCTTCGCTGAAGAGACTAATGCAAACCACAGGTCACGAGAGGCCTCCAGTAAGTGTGGCAGATCAACACAAATCTAGCACTCCTACAGAGAAACAGGTCAAAGCCCAAGACTTCTGATATGTCTTTGTATTCTGATAGCCTGAAGGAGGGTGCTTTGCATATAATAGAGATCCAATATTTTTTGGTGGAATGAATGGATGAATGGATGAATGAATGAGGGAGAGAGACAGGGGGGAATGTCTGGCAGGTCAGGAGCAGCACGCATGCTCTTTGCACAAGCTTAGTGGCTTCCAACATTTCACTGCAGTAAACAGTGAGAAATGCATTTGCTTCATATCCCAATACTCAGCTACATATATATCCTACATACGATGTACAGATTTCCATTTTACATACATACATAGCTATAACATGAAAAATGCAAAATAATACTTAAACTTATTACAATCAATTCAATGCTTTTTTCTATTCTTTTTTCTCATACTTTAAAAAAAAAGTTAGTTGATCCTACTAAATTGATTTCAAGATGTTCTAATAGATTACAACCCTACAGTTTGAAAAACCCAAGCACGGCTAGAAGCTCATGCATGGGTTTCAGAGTAAGACCTGGGTTGAAACTCTGGCTCTGCAGACTTATTACCTGTGTCACCCTAGGTAAGTTTCTTAATTTCTCTGAGCCTCCAGTTTCTCATTTGTGAAATGGATTCCTACTGTACAGGGTTTCTGTCCTCTTTCTGAAGCACAAACTTGAACGTGCCAAGCCTACTTCAAGAGTTCCCTGCGGCCCTTGGGTTAAAGTCCAAATGCTTTATCTTAGATTGTCCGGCCTCTCAGGACAAGGCTTGCGCTGACTTGCACTTTTTGCTTCCAGCTGGCCCTAACTTACGCACTATATGCCAGCACTTCTAATATATGTAGTTCCCTAAATGCCCCATGTTTTCTCTCTGGGCCTTTGTGCTTTCTCTTCTGCCCACTGGATTTCTACCTGTTCTTCAGATTATATCAATTCTTTCAAGGAGCCTTCTTTGACCAACTAGAACTGCATTCATCATGACCACCCTTATCATAACATCTGAGCACTGCTATTCTAAATTTTCAGCTTTATCTGCCTAGAGCAGTGATTTTCAACTGGTGTGCCGTAGCACACTGGTGCACTATGAGATAATCTTAAGTGTGCTGTGAACATTTTTAAAGATCATTAATTAACTTATTTTCAAAAGAAGTTCAAAGCACATTCCTTTTTTTACTCTTTTTTTGATTAACATAATTTAAACATGCCATGGAAATTTAAGTGTGCTGTGAGATAAGGTTGAAAAATACTCCTCTAGAAGGCAGGAAATTCTATATTCTGTTCTCCTTGTTATTTTATGTCTAAATGAAGATATTCTACACATCTTCTCTAATCTCCTCTTAGTAAACACAGTTAGGTGGATGTATCCTAAGGATCTAGCCATTTGTTTGAAAAATATTCAAGTCAATGCTTGGATGACAGCTTTAAGAAATCAGGATAACCCTTTGGCAAACAGTCCTCAAACGTGCCCACTTACCTGAGGATGGGGGGTGTCTTAGAAATGGATGGTCACTGAGTACCAACCCTCCTTGCCTAACTCAGGCATAATAAAGGAGAAGACTGTCTACATTTGTCACCCCTGGATGCTAACAACTTAGGCAGATGTAACTAACATAGTCCCAAGAGGAGGGCTCTCAGAAGATGGAAAAAATTAATGAGAACATCAAGTTTTAAAGAGAGGGGATGGAGGAAAGGGGAGTTAATGGTATATCGGTTACTATTAGCACTTATCTGGCCATAGAGATTCTTTCATTAAGAGATTTCTCATTATTGTTTAAAAGTCACTTAAAAATTGATCGTAATATGTTCTAAGAAAAAAAAATTCTGATTGCTTTGTTCAACTGATGAGTTAAGTCTCTGTGTAAATGGCATTTATCACTGGGATTCCCAAACTGGAATGAGATCACTTTGGCTGTGTAGAAACTAAAAAATACTTCTCTAAGTAAACTACTAAACTCACTATTCAATTCAAGTCCCTACACGCAGCCCCACAGTCCTGAGTCAGGGTGAGAGCTAAAATGCTGTTAAACTAAAATGCAATTAACTAGAAAGCTCACTAGAGAGAAAGAGACTAGGGAAAAACACCAACAGAAACACGAGCTGTACACAACAAAGCTGTGGTCAATGAAATGCTGGGTCTCAGAAATCAAACTGTTACCACAAAGAGATATCAGTTATCCCACCTTGCCCCAGAACCATAAAATATGTTCACACCCAGTTGTTCACATAGCTTCAAAGCTCTCCTGTTAACTCTTTTCCTATCCTTTATTGCCCTATTCTTAGAATTTCCCACAACACACTTTTTCAGTGGTCACTAAAATGAAGAATATGAGTCTCCCCACCCCCAGTTACCTTAGTTAAGTGAGATTAGAATTTATTTGGATGGAAATATTTCTGTTTGAGCTATAAAAGAGGGTCTACATAATAAGAATAGCCTCCCACAGGGAGTTAATAGGAATATACTTGACCAAAGTGCTACACAGCATTAATCTACAACTTTTGCATTATTAAAGGGAAGCAAAAAAAAAAAAAAAAAAGAGAGAGAGAGAGAAAGAGAGAGAAGTCATCTAGAGGTAATCTGATTGATGGATTCCTCGGAATGACACCCTAAAAGCCATTCACAACTCCTTTTCCCCTTGACTTGGTTTACCTGAAAGATAAAACAACTTTTTTAACACCCTCTTGCAACTTGAATGAACTTTTAACACAATTTTTTTCAATGAGAAGTTGTTGGGGTGTTCTGGGAAATCTTTGCACAGGAATGAGCTTGACTGGCATATTCTAGTGGCGTTTGCCTCTTTTTCTTTGGTGCCCCTGGGAGGTGGACATAAAGCGTGGAGCTGTAGCAGCCATCTGGGAGTCGTGACACAACACGAGGAAGAGACCTAACCACTGGGAAAGACAAAGAAGAAGCAGAAAAGGGACTACTTTAGGAGGTCAGGGCCACCCCAAGTTCCTTAATAGGTAAGGCACAGTTGGGTTTTCTACTGTTCATAGCCAAACAAGATCTGACTGGACACTCTATTGTTATTAACAATTCTTCTGGGACCCCCCAAATTGGCCTAGCCCATTCTGTGGACAATTGTTTAGCCTATCTCTGAACCAAATGGACATTAAAGTGACATGGCAGGAAGACAGCCTCAGTTCTGATGACAAGCTTAGGGATACCTAATGAGTTACTTTTAAACGATTGCCAGAATACCTTGGTGTCTAATAAGTGTGCTCTTCACTTATACAGATGATATGACTGATCTAGTAGTGTGTGAACCATTATTTAGTTTTCTTTGCCTTGTATCCCCTCTCTTGCTTTTCAGTTCTATGTTGTGTTTCTGATGATTGTTATACATTGGTGAGAGTTGAGGCTGGAGTTAGGAATAGATCACTAAACATGTGACAGTGGAACAGATTGAATCTAACAGGTTCCAAAACCTACAACTTTAAGAGTCAAAAGCTAGATATAATCAATAACTTTCCTAAATAGTTATATTTAGTTTACTAACCTTTTCAACATATATCCCAATAATATATAATATAGTCCAAGACTGTATAGTGCAGTGACCTCCCTAAATAGTTATAGTTGACATTTATTGAGCTGGGCACTGGGATAATTTCACTTAATCTACAAACAATCCAGAGGAGAATATATATACTCTTGTCTCCATTTTAAGTGAGGAAACTGAGGCTTTTAAAAATTAATACATTTGAACCAAGATCCTAGAAAGACCAACTCATAGTTTCAGGTCTTTCCTGAATTGAATGCATTTGCAATTTCATAATTTTTACAATATGTCTGAATATACTCCTATTTTAATTTGATTATAGGGTAATTATTGTGTATGAGATAGTTTCAGCTATATGAGTGACTTCTTTGAGAGAAAGATTGTTTCTAAACTTCTTTGTATGGTGTATGGAATACAACAGATGCTCAATAAAAGTTTTTCTACAAACATTTTTGGATACATGATGGAAAGTCAAGGTCTCTTAACTATAGTATTAAAGAGCTGTGTGCTGCTGGCCACGTTCATTTCACAGCTGCCATATATCAGTCAGTTAAGAAGTTATTGAGCAAATACTAAATGTCTCCATTTATATTGGACTACAGAAAGTCTCTGCCATATATCAGTCAGTAAGTTAAGAAGTTATTAAGCAAATACTAAATGTCTCCATTTACATTGGACTACAGAAAGTCTCACTTTGCATAGTTAAATCTAAATGGACACATTATTTATGAATACTAGGAAGGAAAAAAAGTGCTCTCTAGGATTCACTGGGCACAAGTTATTGTCAGGGTTACTGGAGTGGCATATGAAGGGATCTTTACAAACTTGGTATACCTCAATATCATTATGATAAGTTCACAGATGAATCAAAGAATGCAGACTGGATAATAGTAGACTAGATTAATAGCTGACTGAAGATCCCAAACAGTGTTGATTAATGGAGGTCTTGAGTGATGAGTTGCAGGGATTGTACTTGACTTTGATTAATGATCTTATCAATGACATGCATGAGTCCACAATGATTAAATATGAGGATGATATAACTGAGGAAAGATAGCTAATATATTGGAGGACAAACATCAGTACTTTAAAAATGTCTTTATTGGCTATAAGAATGGGATAAACCTAATAAGTAGATATTTAACTTGGACGAAGAGGAAGTCCTGTATTTTGGAAAATCATTGTACAATATATTGGGGAATCTGGCTTGATAGCAACTCAAGTTAAAAAAATAGATGCTTAAAAAACTCACTATAAAGTAATAATAACTGGTTTAAGAGTTTAGGCCACACTAATAAGTGTAAAGAATGAAAACTAGAGGACATAAGAGTCCCATTGGTTTTTGGGTTTTTCTGACCATATGTGAAATGTGGTTCCCAGTTCTGCCTGCCGTGCTCAACGTAGCAATTATAAACTCAATAGACTTGAGTGTATATATTCAGAAAATAGCTACCAGAGGGCTTATAGGTGTGGATTATAATACAAGAAGGATAAAAACAGCTGGGGGAGTTTCTTCTGAAAAACAATTATACAATGAACTCCCTAAGGTTACATGCCATGTTTCCTGCAACCCCGTTAAGGCCAATGCTGAGCATAGAGCCTGCCACAGGCTTAGAGTTTAATAAATGTTTGCTAATGAAGGTGGTATAGCAGTCACGTTGCATATCTGAAGGGCTATTAGTGAAGCTTAGATCTGTGTCCAGGTAGGTTGATCTAGAATGCCTGGTAAATATTACATGGCAACAGTGTTAGTGTGGATAAATAGTGGGCATTTCTATATCAATTAGAGTGAACAAAAAGTAAAAAAGGATGTTTTACGAATTTTTATCCCTGGAAATATGCCAACATGGGTCAAGTGACACCTCGTGGGGGATTTTATGGAGAAGATGACCCTGGTAAGACTAATGTGAGGCTTGACCACCAAAATCTTACCTGACTCTAAGATTCTATTAAACCATTTACTCATTTGGCGTCCCAAGAATATTTATTGAGAACGCACTGCCCTAGGGACTGAGGACACAATAGGGAGCAAAAGCAGCCAAGGGCCCTACTCCAGCAGAGCCTGAAGTGTGGCACCCAAAGGGGGTCCGGATAAGGCCCACTCGCAGGAAGGAAGAATGTATTAAAACTGCTCCTTAGGTTGTGATTTTTCAAAGTTTCATTCTTTTTATTAATTTCTATATTTAGTATATATTTTGTAATATCTACATTAGCAAGTGTGTATCATTGAGAAACAAATACATATCTTTTGTGGGGTAATGCCCCAAAACATTTTTACCAACAGCGTGTATAATCAAACACCCTTGGCAGCTCTTAGAAAAGACTGTTGAATAATCCTACAGACTAAAGCAAAACCATGGATTTTTATGGCAAGAGCCACAAAAATCTCCTAGTCCTTTTATTTATTTTGTCCTCATCCAGATGTAAAGTTTCCAGGTTAATATACTGTGAGAGCCCTTGAAATGCTGACACTGCAGTGGAAATGAACACATTATAAATTCTACGCTGTCAGTTTCTAGACAGAACTTAACCAAGGAACCAGCACTGTGAGAATCCAGTCCTATGTCTCGGCCATAGTGCTAGAGATGGTTTTATAATCCTATCATTTACAGGTGAATCCTTTACAAGACAAGTTTCTTTGTTTGTCCTTAGAAGGACTTAGGGCCAACACTGGAGAGGCAAGGAGCTATGAGATGGAAGTTGCCCCTATTAGAAAGTTTTCACCCACACATGGTAAGTTCCTGTTGAGATAGAGATAGATGGAAAAGTAGGGTATGTTTTATATGGGTATTCCAAAAAATGCAAAATGTAAATTCCTCTTTAAGCATCATAACACATGAGGCCATTATTATAATCCCCCCTTACAGATCAGAAGGTAGATATATACCGCCTATGCCATCTATAAAAAAGCCTGCTAAATGCCAGGACTGTCTCCTGTTGAACCTTCAGTGAGTCCTCCCCAGTTCCAGCCCCAGATCCATCCCTGGCCTTGCCTCTCTCAAGATCAAGATGGAGGCTGGCTGAGGCTCTCTCATCTGTCCTCGGTCAGCTCTAAGACCCTCCATTTGGGTCCAAATGGACCCTTTCCATTTGCCCCTCGCCCAGGTTTCTGTTTCAGTGAGCTTCATTTAGTCCCTTTACATACCATGCTTCCTTACCACTCAGCTTTCACCCCTGCTGCTCTCTACACCTCCTAGCCAGCAGCCAGCGGTTTCTCTCTGTGTGCCCCGGGTAGCACTTTGCACATGGTGTGTTGTTCTCATTGCAAGTGGAGATCATCCTATCACCTCTGGGCTGTAAGCTCCCTAAGGTGAAGCTTCCCTAGGCTCCCTGGTGAACCCAGTACTGAATTCAGGTCTTGGACCTTAGCAATGACTAAATATTTGTTGAATTATATGCATGAAAATGAGAAATGGCATTCTGGGAAAATTTGTTCACTAAGTATCATGTAGTACTATCTGAAAGACTAAACCCAGATCACCTTCATCCCCACCCATGACTTTACCTACTATTACGTGTTGGGAGCCCACATGGATGCCACTCTATCTACATGGGTACTTGTTTCCTTAACTAGGAAATAACAGTGTGGGGTAGAAAAGAAAATTGTATGACATCAAGAGATCCGGAATAAAGTCCTGACTCCATGCTATATGGCCTTGGGCAAGTCGCTCAACTTTTCTGGGCCCCAGTTTCTGCAATAATATTATGAAAAGGTTATTCTGGATGGTCTCTAGATTCTCTTGTTAGCTCTGAAATACTGTCACAGAAGAAACTTCAAAGTAGCAACCTTTTCCACACCACAACTCTGCTGTCTCCCCTTACCACCACAAGCTCACTCTCTTAAGTTCTCACCTCCTAATTTTCTTCTTGTTGTAATTCCCACTCTGGTTATTCTCCCCTGAAACTGTTCCCTCTAAATTAACTGATGACCTTAATATGGCCAAACCCAAACTCCTCTCTACAGTCCTTATTCTATTGACCTCTCTGATGCATTTGAAAGCCTCATGTGTATGGTATCTGCTAAACATCTTTCCCTTCCTGTTAACCTAAAGGTTTGGGCTACTTCTTATTTTCCCCTGTCTCCTGGTCACTCTCTTATGGCAGGCCCTTGTCATCTCCTACCATGGTAATCAGCTACCAATTTGTCTCACAGTCTGGCTCCCTCTTTGTCTGTCATCCAGCTGGAAGAGCTATTTTCCCTAAATGCAAATCTGTCAGCTCATCCCCCAATTGGGGCACATTAAAGGTTCCCATTGTCCACAGGATTGGCACATACATCAATGCCCACTGCACACACACTTCCACTCATACTTCTGGAGCCCAGGGAGGACACCCCTACTCAGGCATAGCTTCGGAGCCCTTCTTCACGGATTTCAAAATAGCAACTACTGATCAATTAGTAGCAGCAGAAGATGCAATCTGTCCCTTCACGAACTGACTCTGACCTGCTCTGCGGCCTCCTTTCCCATCACTTTCATTCCTAACCCACACTCCGCATCTGGGTACTTCCGAGCTCCTCCAGCAGGTCTGCTCTTTCAGGCTGCTCTGCCCATCTACATGCTTAATTATTCTGTAAGGAAAACAATTTTCCTACTGCATCTGGTCCATTTTCACTAATCCTTCCAGAGCCATTTCAAATATCATCAGGCCTTTCCTGACCAGCCTAAGCAGAGTTCTTCTATTTACATTATACTGTAATTATCCACTTCCACATGTGTTGGTCCCCAACTGACTAGAACATGACTTTCTTTGGACTCAGACTGTATCTTAGTCATCTCTGTATTTTCTCTTCAGTTTTCTCAAGGTGCCAAATAAACACTTACTGCACGAATGAAGACTGAACAGATGCGTGGCGGTGCCCTCTGATGGTAAACATGGAGGGTTTAGGATTCATCATTCCCATTTATGCACACTGTCCCACATTTAGGGACACCGTCACAGCAACTCTTCTTAGACTTATGTGGGCCCGGGCATATTAGGACAGTTCAGAACTTTATTGATAAAGGAAGTAGGATGATGATGATGATGATGACGACAATGACGATGATGATGATAGCTAACATTACCAATGCTTACTATGAGTCAAGACAAACATGCTTCCTCTAAGTCTTGAATAAGAGCAGTTGTTAAGTATAATTCAAGAACAGAAGAAAGACAAATCTGAATATAAAGAGTCACACTTTGATCTGCTACCTAAAAATATGACAACAGTCTTAAACTCTACTGAAAGCAGCTTTCAATCATTTATTAGTTAAAAGGGGTCAGAGACAAAAGGAAGACCCTGTTACTCATACATTTGTCTAGACTGGGCAGTAAATGAAATTTTTCTTCTTGGTATCGTTTTATAGTGTCTGGAGTTAAGATTATCGTAAGAAATTTCTTCCTTGGTCAGATCTTACTTGGTGAAAATTAGCTTAGTATAGTTCCCTAAATAGTGTTCTAAAGAATAACCATAAGGTCTGCAATGGAGATAAGATTTAGGTGACAAAAATGTGGATGATGATGAGCGCTGGTTGTTGTATGTTCCTCTTAGAGATGTAGAATGTATGTTAGCGTATTGGGCAGAAGAAGACCATGGTAAGGAGACCTGTTACTTGTGGATTAACCAAAAATGCTCCATATATACTATTTGACTTATGAACCTTTTTAAATAAAATGCCTCATACTTATTTAGCATTGGGAAACACTGGCTGGGAGGTTCCTAGAAACAGTCCCTCTGTGTTGAGATTCTAGCTGTGGAACATGCAAAGAGGCCTGGTATGAAGAACCATCTGGTTTAGAGAAAAGAAGACTGACTGATCTGGGAAAGAAGAGGCTTATGCCTGGTGTTATTATTTTCAAGATAAAATTCAACTCTATATGAAGGCTGGGCAGACAGAGTCCAACTCTTAATCAATTCTTTGCATTAGCAGTTTAGTTATTATGGTGGTATCAGAGTCATAAGAATTTATATTTTCATTTTGTCCCAAAGAAAAACTTGACCATCTTTCTTTAATATTATCAACCTGGAGGCTTGACAGTAAGGATTAAAAATTGCTCCTTCCTTTCCACTTGGTTATTGGAAAGGCTCTGAAAGGTAATCAGTCTTGTGAAGCTACACTTTACAGTCTGCATAAAAATGCCATGATTTCCCTTCCTCTCCCCAACCTAATTGAAAGTGCATAATATCACCCAGCTGGGGAAATGTAAACGGTAAACATATGCAATATATCATGCTATCACACAAAGGCTGGTTACTAATAGGGACTGGGTGCTTGTCAGAGCCCTGAGAAATCTGGGGAACAAGTCTTTTTTCCCTATAGAATGAGAGCTCTTTGCTCCTGTCACCCTTCCGTCCCACCTCCTCCCCTCACACTTCAAGCTACAGCCAGATTAGACAAGGTCAGTCAACTCATTCCTTGCATGTGTAATTCCAAGGGTCACCTAACATGTGTATTGACTAAAATTTTCTTACACTAGTCTTTCAAGGGATGAGGCATTTTTCTTTGGGCAGGAGGTGGGGTTGGAATCCTCTTGTTCCCTACCTACTTCAGTTGGTCCTATTATCTCTTTCCTCACCTGCTAAACTTAAAGACCCTTGGCCTGTCACCTCTTATCTTTCTCTACTTCATCAAACTATTGCCAAGATTATCACCCTTTTCCACCTCTGATCATCCATGAACATCAATACAGGGTCACATTTTCCTTGAGTACAAAATCCCAATTTCGCTTTTTGAAGCCTCTTGTTCCTCCACAGCTGTCTAAAATCCCACTTCAAATACACCTACTTAGAAGTCATCATTTTCTCTTCTCTGATGTCTCACTTCCAAGTGCCATGCCATCTTCTTGAATAAGCCTTTTACAATGGGGCTCTTGGGTTCTCAAGAGAAAGGACAATATCCCCTCAAAGGTTTTACCATTAGTTCTGTGTCACAATATTCCTTCAAAAATTGCTCCCTGTCGCACCATGAACTCTACTACTACTATTCATTTACGTCACCTTATAACTGGCAATTGTTTTATTCTTAATGGCGGATACCTTATGGGTAGGTCAAAGGATAGCACGTGTCTAGGGTACCCCATCATTTCAGTTCTAACAGATTGAAGGATATGTTTTTATCTGCTTTAGCAGTAGAGATGATTCGAGACTTACTGAATTAAAACTACATTCATCTTTCACTAAGTTATATTACCTGTCAACTGGAGCAGGGGGGTGGTATGGCTTTTTGACCTTGGCATAGAGACCCTCTAAGTGGTCTCTCTCTGGAGACAGTGGGCGGCCGTCCCGAGGGAAGCCAAATGGCCCAGCCTGAGGAGGAGATGGAGATCTGAAGACACTTGCTGACACACACGGTTCCCGAAAGTGGTTCACTCTGGCGTAATTGGGGTCCATTTCATCATCATCCATATCGTGCACTGATCCGAATGCACCAGCAGCATACTCCACAAGACCTCTTGCCTGCTTTTCCCTTAGCTCCTGATGTTTTGCTCCAATCCTGAAAAACAGAACAAGTACCAGAGGTGTATGTGAGTTTTGTGTGCTAACACAATGAAATGCTCTCCTGGATCTGTTAACTCTTCCTAGTTTCTCAGCTGTCACTTTCTCATTTACTCAAGATCACACCATGCAGAAATGCCAACAGCATAAGGGGGTTAATTTGTATCTCCTACTGTTATACCTTTATTTTTTACAGGGTCTTCAGAGAGATAGCATCGCTCTAGGTATTTTGACACATCTTGCCTACTGATGACTGGACTGCTAGCAAAGTCAGAGGCTGATTTTCATTAATAATCCCTTCCTACAAACGTGCTGTGTTTGTGGGAATAGTAAATCTTTGGTGTGATATTATGGAAATCATTCTTGGGACAGGGATGCATGTTAAAGAGCCCACTAAAATCTTATAGTTTTCTGTGATTTCACTACTTAGTGCACTTGACTTCCTGTGTATTCTTCTAAAGAAAAGAGCTTGCAAAAAATTGATTTAAATATGAAAAAGAAATACAGAGGCTTTCTGGTCACTAAAAGCAGTGGTATCATGGGTAATTTATAAGAGACTCTAAGTTTTTTGGTTACACAAATGGGGATCATTGTGTCTCATTATATAGGACCTAGAGACAGAGTAAAATAGTGAGGAAATTAATAGGTTCCTGACAGAGATGAATTGGTACATATAAGTGAATTAAACGCCATTACTGGCAGAACTCCACAGCGCTGAAGCCTTAAGTGATATTACCAAATGCTGCTGCTAATCAGAGCCACTGTGCAGACTATAGGGAATAGGAGCCGAAAAATGTACTTAGGTAGATTCCATCTGAATTTTGAGAATTAGAAATCTAATCTGGAAAGTGTTAGATCAGCTCTTCTCCACTCCCAGTTATGTATTAAAATGGAAAGGTCACTATGGCATCGCACTGGACAATGGTGATCTTGCTGGCATTAGGAGGTCTCAGAGCTAAGGGGGAACGAGGGTAAACCTCATGTCATGGGGCAAACAGGGTGCATTGTGTGCACAGGATGAATGGGTAAGATGATGCTGGCTCAGTGGCCAAAAGAATACATTCAAGAAAGAATGAGGACAAACTCGAAGCCCTGGGTCCGGAGACTGTGTAAGGGCTGTGGGCCAGAAATGAGAGAGCTATATGTGACTGGAGACATATATGGAAGGCCCAGATGAGTTAAAAAACAAAAACTGAAACCCCTCAGTAGCTTCCCCACTTCAAACAAAAACAGCTGTTTACATACACAGCAACTAGTTTTATTACAAAACATCAAACCCTTTATAAAATTTTTGGAAGCCATGATTTTTCAAGGTATTTTCTTTTTTGGTAGAATAGTATTTTTATTTTTATTTTTTAAATGAAAGAGAAAAGAAATTGGGAAGAGAAGAAAAAGAGGAAGAGGAAGAGGAAGAAGAAGAAGAAGAAGAAGAAGAAGAAAAAGAGGAGGAGGAGGAGGAGGAGGAGGAGGAGGAAGGCAGCATAGGATAACTTCCACTCTAACCCCGAAACTCAGCATCCATCCTCAAGTTATGATAGAAGAAAATAAAAGCTAATACACATTATTGCATATCTCTTTTGACTAGGCCAAACCAGCTACCCTACTCAGGAGTGATTAGCAAAATTTATATTTTTGCATAAAGTAGCTTGAATCTCCAAGGAATTTTGAATTAAGATGAAAAGAAGATTACACAGTAGGGTATCCATTAAGGGGCCTTGCCTGTCCCTTCAGTGTACAACAGTCCTAGATTCATGGATGTTTGTTTTGAGTAATTTTTGAGAAAGAAGATAACCTGCTCCTTTCTGCAACAAAACAATTTTTTTCCAGGGACAGTGCAGACTTGATTATCAGAGAAAGCTCACTGCACTCTGATGATAGGGATAGATTTCCATTGCAAATAGAGCAAAGGACATCAATAAAGTTAGGGGGTGGGTTCAGCGTGCTTACTATCCCTCCTAAGTAAGATGTCTTCAAGAGAAATCATTCAGCAGAAAGATGAATATTCCCTGGCTGCCGCATGGGGCTACACTTGTGCATTAATGGAAGAGAAAAACACCAAGCTTGATCTAAAAATCACAGAAATAGAACACTGGTCTCTGTGTTCCTTATTTCATCACTTCTCTTTCTCAGAGGTTTTCCCATTAATTAAACTTGCTGAGTACGTAGAGATTCTCGGATGAAAAGTACTGAATGTATGCCAAGCAGTAGTTTATATTGTATTTTTCCTTTCTAAAACAAAACCAAATTTCTTCTTGATTCTCTCTATACCACTGAATGTTTCAGGAACTAATTTTGTATTAATCACTCAGTAGGTGAAATAGTAATTTCTCTGAACCATCATTATTATGCCACACATCAGGGTCTCTCCATGTCAGGGAGGACAAAGCAATCTCTGAAAAGGGATGTTTGGAGGCAGAAGAGACTCAAGAGAGAAATGCCAAGGAAAAAAATATTTTATTTTGTCCTCCATCTTCACACCAATTCAGGATAAGAATTATACTTGTTTATAGTTATTTCCACTAGGAGGTCTCCTTTCCACTTGGGAACTCAATCTGTTAAAAATACCTATTTTTTTAAAGACATATCCTTTTATATTTGATGGTACCACCAGTCTCCCCATTCTCCCAAGCACACTGTCTTTGAATTATTTAAAACTTCTCTTTCTCTCTTACATTATGAAAACTCTGCCATTTCTTTCTTGTGTTATTCCTCTCAAATGTCCTCTGTTATTTCGATTTCTTCAGCTGCAGTCTAGTGTTCAGGCTTTTACTGCTTAGATCTGTACTGTCCAATATGGTGGCCATTAACCATGTGTGGCTCTATACATTTAAATTTAAATTTAAATTTAAGCTTCTTGGTTCTACAAACCATATTTCAAGTGCTCAGTAGCTATATGTGGCTAGTGACCACTATATTGGGCAGTGAATATAAAGACTAATTCATCACTGCAGTTCTATTGGACTGTGTCGGCCTAGATTATTCTAAGAGTTTTTGGTATGTTGCCTCCTCCCATTTTAATCTCTACCTTAACAGGCTGCTAGAACAATTATCCCCAAAGAGCATTTTTATTATATCTTTCAGATCAATGATCTCTAACAAGGGGCTGTAATAAATGATGGAGTAAAAGTATGGTTACTCTTCTTCTCTCCCTGAAATTCTAGGAACAAACAATTGTAGAAATTGGGGCCATAATCTCACACCTTGCAATGAAATTTGGACTCAGCACCAGAGGGGTATACCAGAGTATACCAAGAGTTGATAGATGCCTAAATCTCCAGCAGGGTATATATTTCTCTGGAAATAAAGGAAGGAGTCTAGAAGAGTACAAGACAGTAAACTTTTACTTAGAAAAAGAGAGTCTGAGGACAGGAGTAAGCAAATCTACTACCCGGAAGAAACTTCAGAGAGATTAAATAAGAAGTGAAAAGTATGAACCTGCCTTGTGTCTGATAGACAGAATCAGCGTAACAAGGTTAAATCAAGCCAAACTCATCAAAATAAAGCCAGTCATCTAGGACAGTTCACTAAGAAGCAGGTTGATCTCTTGTCCCGACAACATGCTCTCTCAAAATGCAAGGCCATACCATTGTGAGTGATCTGCCCCGGCAAACTCTGCCCTCAGGGTCGCAGAGCTAGAATCGGGTGGGAGCTGGTAACCCAGAGACCAAGTAGCCTAAGGGTGGGGTCTGAGCCGCCTTGCAGCCCTCACCCTAAGGGGCAGAGTGAGACGGGTTTTGGCACACTGGGTAAGTGGATAGCCACTTCAGCAGTGATTCCAACGACAAGCACTTTCCTGGGAAAGCTTCTGCTCAGCAAGTTTACAAGTTCAAAGTGCCTTTTAAGTGGGCTGAAGAGAGATTTAGGGTGTCTACCTGCTGGGGTTTGAGAAATCAGCAGCCTCCAGTCGTATCGGAACTGTGATTAACATCTCATACCCCAGAAGACCACGTGTTGCCCAGACAATATTCAATAACATATACATACTGCTTTGTTTTTGGTTGTGGTTTTTTTTGTTTGTTTGTTTTTTGTTTGGTTTTTTTGTTTATTTTGATGTTGTTGATGTTGTTTTGTTTTTTAATTTCAACCTTTTCCATACAGATCCTTTTTCTTTCTCAATTTTTCTAGTTTAATTATACTTTCCCATTGCTGCCTTTTTCAATAACTAGAACTTTATTTTTGCTAGTGTTTCTACCGCTATTATTTGCTTTTTCACCCAATTTTATCCTGTAAAGTTTTCTGTTTGCTTGTTTTGGTTTGATTTATAGCATTTTTGTCTTTCCTCTCTACTTGGTGGAGGTGGGGTACTGTGTCTGATCAGGTTAGCAAAGAGCTGCTGACCTCAAGGAACCACCCAACTGGGCACCCCCACAAGGTGGGTTTTTTTTAAGGTTGTGTCAAAGTACCCTACTGTACACCTATATTGCTCTGTCGCCCTCTTTCTGTGCCTCTCTTCTTTCTTTTCAATATTCCTTTTACCCACCCCCTCTCCTTTCTCTATTTTTCTTTTTTTTTCTTATCACTCGGTCCTCCTTTCTTTCATCCCTTTTTTGCTCTTAAACCTTCTCACCCTTCTGGTCCTGTGACCCTTAGTCCACAGGCACGAGAACTTAAAGAGCAAGAGGAAGTGAAAGGAAAATTAGGGCAAGGAAACAGATAAAAGAAATCACTCATGAGGAAGAATCAGCAGAAAACTCCAGGCAACATGAAGAACTAGTCCAGAACAACCCCACCAAGGGACCATGAGGTAGCTACTGCAGAGGATTCCACCTATACAGAAATGTTAGGAATGACAGAAAGGGAATTTACAATACACATGTTGAAAACAATGAAAGAAATGATGGAAACAATGAAGGAAACTGCTAATAAAGTGGAAAATAACCAAAAGGAAATCCAAAAACAGAATCAAATAAGAGATGAACGATATGAAGAATAAAAAAAGGATATAGCAGAGCTGAAGGAACTGAAACAGTCAATTAGGGAACTTAAAGATGCAATGGAAAGTATCAGCAACAGGTTAGACCATGCAGAAGAAAGAATTTCAGAGGTAGAAGACAAAGTTCTTGAGATAACTCAGATAGTAAAAGAGGCAGAAAAGAAGAGAGAGAAAGCAGAACGTTCACTGTCAGAATTATGGGACTTTATGAAGTGTTCCAACATACGAGTTATAAGAATCCCAGAAGGGGAAGAAGAATGCCCCAGAGGAATGGAAGCCATACTAGAGAATATTACAAAAGAAAATTTCCCAAATATCACCAAAGATTCTGACACACTGCTTTCAGAGGGATATCGGACCCCAGGTCACCTCAACTCTAACCCAGCTTCTCCAAGACACATTGTGATGAACCTGTCCAAAGTCAAGACAAAAGAAAAGATTCTGCAAGCTGCCAGGAGTAAGCACCAGTTGACCTACAGGGGCAAATCCATCAGAGTTACCGCAGACTTCTCTAATGAAACTTTCCAAGCAAGAAGACAATGGTCATCTACCTTTAATCTACTTAAACAGAACAATTTCCAGCCCAGAATTCTGTACCCTGCTAAGCTAAGCTTAAAAATTGACGGAGAAATCAAATCATTTACGGATATACAAACATTGAGGAAATTCTCCATAACAAGACCAGCTCTACAGGAAATACTTCAACCTGTTCTGCACACTGACCACCACAATGGATCAGCAGCAAAGTAAGAACTCAGAAATTAAAGGACAGAACCTAACCTCCACACTGATGCAAAAGATAAAACTAAGCAATGGACTCTCACAAAAGAAGATGAATAGAATACTACCACACTTATCAATTATCTCAATAAATGTTAATGGCTTGAATTCCCCACTGAAGAGACATAGATTGGTTGACTGGATTAAAAAACACAAGCCATCCATTTGCTGTCTGCAAGAAACACACCTGGCTTCAAAAGACAAATTAAAGCTCCGAGTCAAGGGTTGGAAGACAATTTTTCAGGCAAATGGAATTCAGAAGAAAAGAGGAGTTGCAATCTTATTTTCAGATACATGTGGATTTAAAGCAACTAAAGTCAAAAAAGACAAAGATGGTCACTTTATATTGGTCAAGGGAAAAATACAACAAGAAGACATTTCAATTCTAAATATTTATGCACCCAATTTAAATGCTCCCAGATTCTTGAAGCAGACCTTACTCAGTCTGAGCAATATGATATCTGATAATACCATAATAACAGGGGACTTTAACACTCCTCTTACAGAGCTGGACAGATCCTCTAAACAGAAATTAAACAAAGATATAAGAGATTTAAATGAGACCCTAGAACAACTATGCTTGATAGACGCATATAGAACACTCCACCCCAAAGATAAAGAATATACATTCTTCTCATCACCCCATGGAACATTCTCCAAAATTGATCATATCCTGGGACACAAAACAAATATCAACAGAATCAAAAGAATTGAAATTTTACCTTGTATCTTCTCAGACCATAAGGCACTAAAGGTGGAACTCAACTCTAACAAAAATGCTCGACCCCACCCAAAGGCATGGAAATTAAACAATCTTCTGTTGAATAACAGATGGGTGCAGGGAGAAATAAAACATGAAATCATTAACTTCCTTGAGCATAACAACAATGAAGACAGAAGCTACCAACACTTGTGGGATACTGCAAAAGCAGTTTTGAGAGGAAAATTTATACCTTTAGATGCCTACATTCGAAAAACAGAAAGAGAGAGCATCAACAATCTCACAAGAGATCTTATGGAATTGGAAAAAGAAGAACAATCTAAGCCTAAACTCAGTAGAAGAAAAGAAATCTCCAAAATCAAATCAGAGATCAATGAAATTGAAAACAAAAGAATCATTCAGAAAATTAATGAAACAAGGAGTTGTTTTTTTGAAAAAATAAATAAAATAGATAAACCATTGGCCAGACTAATGAGGAATAGAAAAGTAAAATCTCTAGTAACCTCAATCAGAATGATAAAGGGGAAATAACAACTGATCCCACAGAGATACAAGAGATCATCTCTGAATACTACCAGAAACTCTATGCCCAGAAATTTGACCATGTGAAGGAAATGGATCAATATTTGGAATCACACCCTCTCCATAGACTCAGCCAGGAAGAAATAGAGCTCCTGAACAGACCAATTTCAAGCACTGAGATCAAAGAAACAATAAAAAATCTTCCAACCCTAAAAATGCTTGGATGGCTTTTGGATGTCCAGATGGCTTCACTCTAGAATTCTATCAAACCTTCAAGGAAGCTTATTCCTGTACTGCAGAAATTATTCCAAAAAATTGAGGAAGAAGGAATCTTCTCCAACACATTCTATGAAGCAAACATCACCCTGATACCAAAAGCAGGAAAAGACCCAAAAAAAAGGAGAATTTCAGACCAATCTCACTCATGCATATAGATGGAAAAATTCTCAACAAAATCCTAGCCAATAGATTACAGCTTATCATCAAAAAAGTCATTCATCATGATCAAGTAGGCTTCATCCCAGGGATGCAAGGCTATTTTAACATATGCAAGTCTATAAACGTTATCCACCATATTAACAGAGGCAAAAATAAAGATCACATGATCCTCTCAATAGATGCAGAAAAAGCATTTGATAAAATCCAGCATCCTTTTCTAATTAGAACACTGAAGACTATAGGCATAGGTGGCACATTTCTAAAACTGATTCAAGCTATCTATGACAAACCCACAGCCAATATTTTACTGAATGGAGTAAAACTGAAAGCTTTTCCTCTTAGAACTGGAACCAAAGTTGTCCTCTGTCACCTTTACTATTCAATATAGTGCTGGAAGTTCTAGCCAATACAATTAGGCAAGACAAGGAAATAAAGGGAATCCAAATGGGAGCAGAGGAGGTCAAACTCTCCCTCTTTGCTGACAACATGATCTTATACTTAGAGAACCCCAAAGACTCAACCACAAGACTCCTAGAAGTCATCAAAAAATACAGTAATGTTTCAGGATATAAAATCAATGTCCACAAGTCAGTAGCCTTTGTATACACTAATAACAGTCAAGATGAGAAGCTAATTAAGGACACAACTCCCTTCACCATAGTTTCAAAGAAAATGAAATACCTAGGAATATACCTAACGAAGGAGGTGAAGGACCTCTATAAAGAAAACTATGAACTCCTCAGAAAGGAAATAGCAGAGGATATTAACAAATGGAAGAACATACCATGCTCATGGATGGGAAGAATCAACATTGTTAAAATGTCTATACTTCCCAAAGCAATCTACCTATTCAATGCCATTCCTATCAAAATACCAACATCGTACTTCCAAGATTTGGAGAAAATGATTCTGTGTTTTGTATGGAACCGGAAAAACCCCATATAGCTAAGGCAGTTCTTAGCAATAAAAATAAAGCTGCGGGCATCACCATACCAGATTTAGTCTGTACTACAAAGCCATAGTGCTCAAGACAGCATGGTACTGGCAGAAAAACAGAGACATAGACACTTGGAATCGAATTGAAAACCAAGAAATGAAACTAACATTTTACAACCACCTAATCTTTGATAAACCAAACAAGAACATACCTTGGGGGAAAGACTCCCTATTCAATAAATTGTGTTGGGAGAACTGGATGTCTACATGTAAAAGACTGAAACTGGACCCGCACCTTTCCCCACTCACAAGAATTGATTCAAAATGGATAAAGGACTTAAATTTAAGGCATGAAACAATAAAAATCCTCCAAGAAAGCATAGGAAAAACACTGGAAGATATTGGCCTGGGGGAAGACTTCATGAAGAAGACTGCCATGGCAATTGCAACAACAACAAAAATAAACAAATGGGACTTCATTAAACTGAAAAGCTTCTGTACAGCTAAGGAGACAATAACCAAAGCAAAGAGACAACCTACACAATGGGAAAGGATATTTGCATATTTTCAATCAGACAAAAGCTTGATAACTAGGATCTATAGAGAACTGAAATTAATCCACATGAAAAAAGCCAACAATCCCATATATCAATGGGCAAGAGACATGAATAGAACTTTCTCTAAAGATGACAGACGAATGGCTAACAAACACATGAAAAAATGTTCATCATCTCTATATATTAGAGAAATGCAAATCAAAACAACCCTGAGATATCATCTAACCCCAGTGAGAATGGCCCACATCACAAAATCTCAAAACTGCAGATGCTGGCGTGGATGTGGAGAGAAGGGAACACTTTTACATGCTGGTGGGACTGCAAACTAGTACAACCTTTCTGGAAGAAAGTATGGAGAAACCTCAAAGCACTCAAGCTAGACCTCCCATTTGATCCTGCAATCCCATTACTGGGCATCTACCCAGAAGGAAAAAAATCCTTTTATCATAAGGACACTTGGACTAGACTGTTTATTGCAGCTCAATTTACAATCGCCAAAATGTGGAAACAGCCTAAATGCCCACCAACCCAGGAATGGATTAACAAGCTGTGGTATATGTATACCATGGAATACTATTCAGCCATTAAAAAAATGGAGACTTTACATCCTTCGTATTAACCTGGATGGACGTGGAAGCCATTATTCTTAGTAAAGCATCACAAGAATGGAGAAGCATGAATCCTATGTACTCGATTTTGATATGAGGACAATTAATGACATTTAAGGTTATGGGGGGGGGGAAGCAGAAAGAGGGACGGAGGGAGGGGGGTGGGGCCTTGGTGTGTGTCACACTTTATGGGGGCAAGACATGATTGCAAGAGGGACTTTACCTAACAATTGCAATCAGTGTAACCTGGCTTATTGTACCCTCAATGAATCCCCAACAATTAAAAAAAAAAAGAAACTTAAAAAAAAAAACAATGCAAGGCCATAGAAAATAAGCCCCCAGGGCAGTGCACTCAGCAAATGTGGCAAGAAATATTTTGAGAGAATATGCAGATTGAAATTGTTGGTGACCACGACGCCCATGTCATTTAACAGTATCTTTTAGCACATTATTTTTTAAAAATTTCATGTGACATAGAACACTTTGTTAACATAATGGGTCATAAAAGCATTTAAGAAAATAAAATATAATAAAAAATTGGAGCTTATTTCATATAGTAGGCAGAAGTGTTACTTCAAGGAGGAGAAAAAAATGAAGCAATCTACACATTCAGGCAAACTCACTCTGGTCTCAAATATGAATAAAGACAACACAAAAAACACAGAGGGAATTTTGTACTTGTTGACCAATCTTGAGAAACTTGATAATGAAAAATAGCCAACTAACAACTATACCACAATGAAGACCATAACTGGTTGCTATAGTATTATGTCTCCAAAATTTAAGTGTTGAAACTTAATCTCCATTGTGGTGGTATTAAGAGGCAGAGCCTTTTGGAAAATGATGAAGTTATGAGGGTGCTGCTTCCATAATGGATTAATGTTTTATAAAAGGGCTGTAGGGAAGTGGCTATCTTTGCTCTTCTACTCCTCCACCACGTGAGGACATCTGGGCAGCACAATCTATGGGGGCAATAGGCCTTTACTAGATATCTCACCTGCTGACACCTTGACCTTGGACTTTCTAACTTCCTGAACTATGAGAAAATAAGCTCCTGTTCTTTATAAATTACTCAGTGTCAGGTTTTTATTTTAGCAACAAAAATGGACTAATGCACTGTTGAAGCTTTGCAATGACAAGTCTGGAGGCAAGCAATATATTCATTAAAACCTAAAACTAAAATTAAACATCTGTGGAAATAATAAGTACCAAAAAATGTATGAACTCTGAAAATATAAAAATAGTAACACTAACGGAAATCAGAAGTCAATAAGGAAATAATTTAGGAGACAGCACTATCACCCAACTATATTTACTTCCTTACCTTATAAAGCAGGCATTAGTAGTTACTGTTAGAAGTTGATATATCAAGAAGCATGGATATAAATATATTAAATATAATTATGAAAAAACTACCAAAAGAATGAATTATCAGCAGGGGAGAGATACATAAAAAAAAAAAAACAAAAAAAAAAACACCAAGCATATAGTAGAAAATAAAAAACAGAATAAGCAGTAAAATTGCTTCTCAGTCTTTTGGCTAAGATCAAGTGCAGAGTAAACAGTTAAAAAAGTTTAAAAATAAGTTAATCAAATTTATGTTATAATAATAAATATAAGTGGAATATTTCTGTTTTCTAACTAAAGGATCCCAAATATGATCAAAAGAGAAACATACTAAGTACTATTAAATAGTAAAAATAAAAAAGTCTAAATTATAATAGAAAATAATTTTAATAAATATATAATATATACAAAAATATAGGGTGGCACCTGTGGCAATATAGGGGATTATAAAAGTTGTACTATACAGCTATGAAAAAAAGGTCATACTATTCCTATGCTAGAAGTAAGTAAGATATACATGTGGGTGAGAATGCTGTATGTATAAACATTTGTCTGATGGAAATATGTATCTTTGTATACACATAGAAAATAATATCTGGAAGGATACACAAAAAATTCATAACAGTGGTTGCCTCTAGAAAGTGGAATTTATATGCTTATAAACCATTTGAATTTTTATGTATTTTTAAGATAATTTAAACATTTTTTAAAATATAAAAAAAATTAACTATAAGGTTTAATGAATTAAACCTTTTTGAAAAAAACATTAAATCCCCTGTACCAATAGTCATCCCGTCTTACAAAACTGATTTGTCATGACTCCCTTGTTAACTCAGTTACAATTTTCATCAAATGACTATTCTTTGAACTTTTGTTTGTCCCTTCAAATCAACTGTTTTTGCCAAGACTATACACATTTTCTATTTATCAAATTTGACTCTAGTTTTCTCTACATAAGGACTAAACTTACTCGTATATACTCCAAAGTAACCTAAACAATTCTTCATTTCTCTTTCAACCTATGTAGCCAGTAAATTCTCTGTAATTACTATATATTACTTTGCAAAAATCAAAACAAAATGAAAACCTTTTATTGATTCGTTCTAGATATTCTGCTTCTGTAACTAGTCTATAAGTTCACTGGGTATGTCATTTGAGTTTTTGCTTATTTGTGGTTGACTGATTAATTTCCATGATATTTACTCATGTTATACCGTGCACTAGAAGGATAAAAATGAACACTGAGTCTCTCTCTCAGTACTGGGAAGACTAAGTAACTACTGTCCAATGGGAAAACTATGATACTGTGTGTCCTACAGATGCAGGGTAAGGTCAATTCAGCTTAGGGATTTTGAGGAAGACTCATGAAGGCAGTGCCATGTGAACTTGTCAACCTGGTTCCAGCTTGTGGAGATGGTGTGAAGTTCTTGAGTGAGAGAGACACAAGTAACTGGGCCTGGCAATGGATGGTTTATTTAATGGTTTTAAGTTGATGAAGAAACAGGCTGGTTTGTGTTATCTTCCTACAGCTCCTCTACAAAAGGAACACATTTAGTAAAATTTATTACCAAATACGTATAAGGTTTATGGAACATAATTTTGTCTACTATTTAAGTTTTTTGTAAGGTAAATCTTATTATACCATCCTATATTTGCTAGTTTAACCTTTTACTATCAAATGAAACAAATCCACAACCTAGGGAACTGTTATAAAACAGATATGTTTGTAACTATCAGTGAGGTCAAAGTCCAGGTACCCTAGAAGGTCTCAATTAGTTCCCTCCTCATCACAACCACTTCCATACCTCTGTATGTCTATGTCGCCTTTCTTCTACATTCATAACCCTGATTCTCAATACAGAATATGCCACAACAGCTCATGAATCTTGCTTTGCTCAGCATTACATGTACAAAGTTTCAGAACACTAATCCTACTACCAGTGTTGGAGTGGATGCAGAGAGAAGGGAACACTTCTTCACTGCTGGAGGGAATGCAAGCTAATACCACCTTTTCGGAAAGAAGTTTGGAGAACACTCAAGGAACTAAAAGTAGACCTACCGTTCGATCCCGCAATTCCTCTACTAGGTATATACCCAGATGATCAAAAATTACTTTACAACAAAGAATTTTGCACCAGAATGTTTATTGCAGCCCATTTCATAACTGCCAAGACATGGAAACAACCCAAGTGCCCATGGACCCATGAATGGATTAACAAATTGTGGTATATGTACACCATGGAATATTATGCAGCCATAAAAATGATTGAGACTTCATATTTTTTAATGTTTACCTGGATGGAGCTGGAACATATTCTTCTTAGTAAAGTATCTCAAGAACGAAAAAAAGTATCCAATGTACTCAATACTACTATGAAATCAATATATTATCACTTACACATTCATATAAATGGTAAAACATAACTATAGTCCAGAAAGGAGGAAGGAAGAGGAGAGAAAGGGGAGAGCAGGGGGGAGATTGGAGGAGGAAAGGTATTGGGGGGACCTCACCTAATGTACAAGATGCAATGGTACATTTCAAAACTATTAAGAAAAGAGTGTAATTGTGATGGATGTGTTAATCAGTTCAATGTAAGCATTTCACATTGTATATCAAATTAGTACAATGAACCCCATAAATGCATCAGTGTACACAGTTATAATTTATTAAAACAAAATAATAAAAAATACTACTAACAATATATTTATTAAAAATAGTAAACATTTTCATATGTTCTTCCCATTATCCCTCTATTTTTATGTTGTACTATATCTATGTTATAAAAATATATAGTACAGCTATATACTACACTTTTGTTCAATTCTTACTTTATCTTAGCTTTACAGGAAACTGTATACTTAATTTCTGAAAGTAAATATATATTTAATAAGGACAAATATAAATGGATATATATTCATTTATTAGATTCCTTGTTTCACAGGGACAAAATTTTCACTTTTTCTTTCTCTTCTTCTTCTCCTTCTTCCTTCTTCCCTCCTCCTCCTCCTCTTCCTGCTCCTCCTCCTCCTCCTCCTTCTTCTTCTTCTTCTTTTCTGACAAGAGTCTCAAGCTATTGCCCTTAGTAGAATGCCATAGCATCATAGCTCACAGCAACCTCCAACTCTTGGGCTCAAGTGACCCTCATGCCTCAGTTTTTCTGTTTTTAGTAGAGACGAGGTCTTGCTCTGGCTCAGGCTTGAACCTCTGAGCTCAGGCAATCCACCTGCCTTGGCCTCTCAAGGGCTGGGATTACAGGTGTAGGCCACTGCACCTGGGGTTTTCTTTCTTTTTTCTTTTTAGAGACATCGTCTCACTATGTTGCTGGTCTCAAGCTCTGGCCTCAAGTAATTCTCCTATCTTGGCCTCTCAAAGTGCTGAGATTACAGGTGTGAGCCATATCAACTGGCCAGGGACAATATTTCTTGAGTTGATAACAGTATCCCCCTTATATAGGGAGCCAGTTCTGCTAGGTATAAAATTACTGTCACATCTTTATTCCTTTAATATTTTAAATATTGAGTTGATGACAGTATTCCCTTTATGTAGAGAGCCAGTTTTGCTGGATATAAAATTATTGTCATACCTTCATTCCTTAAACATTTTAAATACATGACTCCATTTTCTTTTGATAAAGTGTTGCTATTGAAAATTTTGATAATAATCTAAGTTTATTTCTCTAATAAATTGTTTAAAAGCAACTTACTTTGTTTGCTTATCTGGTCAAAGTATTTTATTTGTTTGTCTTTAAAGTCTAATAATCTTACTAAAAAGATCATTCTGAGTGCACATTCTGTCAATGTGTACTTTTAAGTATTTTTGTGTATCAGAGAAATTTTCTTGAATTATAGTTTTTATCATTATGGTAGGTTATATGTTGAATATAAAAAACCAGTTGTATTTCTACATACCAATAGTGAAAAATTAGATAATAAAATCAAGAAAACAATACTACCCTGTTTCCCCCAAAATAAGACATCCTCCAAAAATAAGACCTACTTATAGGAAAGATAAGACATCCACTGAAAATAAGACCTAGCGCATCTTTGGGAGCACACCTTAAAATACACTGTCTTATTTTCAGGGAAACAGGGTACTTAAAATAACTCAATATTAAGATGTCAATTCATCCAAATTACTCTGTAGTTTAAATGCCACCTCAATCAAAGTCCCAGCAGGCTTATTTTCTAAATATTAAACATACAATTTTAAGATTTATTTGAAAAGGTAAAAGGCCAAGAATAGTCAAAGCAATTTTGAAAGATAAGGCTAAAGTTGGAGAACATATCCTACTGACTCCAAAACTTACTATAAAACTTCAGAAATCAAGTCAAAGGTTAGAGAAATGCATCAATGGATCAGAAGACAGAGTCCATTTATTTTTTCACGCACATTTATGAAAGGATTTATAACAAAGACGCCAAAACAATTTATTTAAGAACCAGTTTGTAAATACACGCCCATATGAAAGAAAAAACATAAATATAGTCTAACAAGGGGAAGTGAAGGGGGGAAGTGGAGAGATTGGCACCATCTCAATGTGCACAATGTGAGGGTGTTCAGCATGCCCCTTGGGGGGAAGGACTGAACTACAACTTGAACTTTACCTTAGATATGAAAACAATGTAATCTGAAAATAACAACAACAACAACAATAATAATACTATCTTTGCAATTAAAAAACAAAAAGGAAAATTTCTTCAGGAGGTGCTAGAAAAACTAGATATCTGTGAAAGAAATAATAACCTTGGCCCCTACATTATACCGTAACAAAACCAATGGAAGATGGGAAAAAGGTCTGAACATAAGGCTAAAACAATAATACTAAAATAAAATAAAAGAGAATATCTCTACAACTTTGAGGTAGGCAAAGTTTTTAGAGAGGACACAGAAAACACAAACCACAAGTGAAAAAAAACCTAGCAAATTGAATTTCACCAAAATTGAAACCCTCTTATCAAAAAGCATCAAGAAAACAGTGGTTAAGGGTGGCTCCTATGGCTCAAGGAGTAGGGCGCCAGCTCCATATACCAGAGGTGGCGGGTTCAAACCCAGCCCTGGCCAAAAACTGCAAAAAAGAAAAAAAAGAAAACGGTGGTCAAGTGAAGAGAGAATATTTACAGCACACTTTCTAACAAAGGATTCGAATAAAAAATATAAAAATGTACTTGTAATGAAAAATGATTGGGCACTGTTAGAACTGGAATGGGGCAGGAGACCCAAAACAAATATAGTAGAACCTCTTGTAAGTTGACCACCCAAGGGGCTGTAACAAATAGGTCAACATAAGAACGAGGGCTATTGTTCTGATATGCACATGTGGTGGATGTCCAGTCTATGAAAAGGAGGTCAACTTATGAAGGTGGTCAATAGAGGGAGGCAGTCAAGAATAGAGTATCTATTGTACTTTACAAAAAAAAAATTACAATTGCCCAACAGGCAAATGAAAAACTGCATCACAAATCATTAGGGAAATGTAAATTAAAACCATGATGAGATACTGTTACGAAAATGAAGAAGAATGACAATATCAAATGCTGGGGAGGCTGTGGAGCAGCCAGAACCTTCATAGGGAGTAGGACATGGCATGATCCTTTTGGGAAAAGGTCTAAGAGTTCTTTTAAAACTAAACATACTGCAATGTAATGATGCAGAAATTCACCTTTCAGGTACTTATACAATAAAAACAACAACACCTGTCTACAAAAGTCTTGAGTAATATTTTGTAGCAGCTTTATTTATCATAGCAAAAAATGGACTTAAGTCAGATGTCGATCAACAGGAGAATGGATAATCAAACTAGGCTACATGCATGAAAAAGAATATAAATCATCAGTAACAAGAAATAGATTACTGAAATACCCAACAAGGATGAATCTTAAAGTTATCATGTTAGTGACAAGTTGGACACAAAAAAGGATTTACAATATAATTCCATGTATAGTAAACTCTAGATTAGGCTTTTACTTATGAATGGAAAAGGGCATAAGGGAACACTTTCAGGTGATAGAAATGTTCTGTATCTTGACAAACATTCATTAAGACAAAATAGAGAATATTCTCCTGTTTATTAAGATCTGAGCATTTTACTGTATGTAAAATTAAACCTCAATTAAAAAACAAATTAAAACACAAGAAAGAAAAATAAAATAAAAGCAAAAAGATGCTGATTATGAGATTTATATCTTTTAAAATTCATGTGATAAAAATCTAACAAATTTAGGTTAATAGTAAATTCACTTATTTTTAATTTTATCTCTTTTTAATACATTATCTAAAATTAGTTCTCATACAAATTAACAGAGTGTGATTACTGGGAAAGTTTTTAAATTGCTTAAGAAAATATACCGTTTCTCAAGCAATTTAAAAACTTCCAAAATGTCAATTTATAGGCCAGCCATTAATGTCGACAAATACAAATCATTCTTATTGACCTCCCCAAATAACCACATCTTGATTAAACAACTTATTTTACATCTATTACAAGTTTCTATATTCATCGTTCAACAACTATTCATTGAACACCTGCATATTTTAGTTTAGTGTTTTTCTTTTTCAATTTTTGTTTGGGTGCTAGGGATTGAGCACACATGTATCCTTGCCCTAGTAGAATTTATATTATTGCATGGGAGAAAAAAAAAAAAACTAAATAAAATTAAAAAAAAAATTTTTTTGAGTAATGCAAAGGAAAATAAAACAGAGAAAGGTAGCAAAATTTGTGTGTGTGGGGTTATGCTTATAAATGTGTGGTAAGGAAAGGCACCACTAAGAATTTGAAAAGCAAGAGTGAAGAAGAAGAGTTAAACTGAACTAGACAGATAACTGGGGAAGAGTATTCCAAGCAGAAGGATTGCAGGTGCAAAGGGCCTGAGGCAGACAAGTCCTAAAAACAGCAAGGAGGCTAGTGTCAGGACGGGAGGGGACAGAAGGAAGGGGCTTCAGAGAGGAAAGGGGCTTGGACCACAAAGGGCTTTGATGTCCACGATAAAGACTCTGCTTTTCCACTCAGTGAGGTGGGAAGCCAATAGGAGGCTTGAAGCAGTTAAGCCATACCATCTGACTTACATGTTGAAGGTATTTCTTCTACTGCTACTTTGGGAATAGACTGAAAGAGGTGGGGTGCTGAGCAAGAGAAGAGCTCTGGAGACCAGGTAGGGGGTTATCCCAATAATGCAGGTGAGGGAGGGAGGTGGCTTCCAGGAAGGCACAGCAGGTAAGAAGTAGTTGGCTCCATGAGCTAAAAATGAAACCGGACTAAAAGCACAATTCTATAGTTAAGACTGTCCTTCGAATACCCTAAAGGAGGAAAGTTTTGCTGCATGCAAGAGCCCATCCTATCCAGTATTTCATTGCTCTAAGAAGGAGAACTAACACTAAAAATACTTGAGATGTATTTTCTTCTGATTACATAATTTAGTTCTCAAAATATATGCAACTTTCAATTTCATAGATGAGGAAACTGAGGTTCAGAGAGGTGAAGCGCTTTGACATCTCACATATCCTGAATGGTAGGAACCAGAGTCGTAAACTCTACCAAGATGTTCAAAGTCAGTTATCAGAGCTTCTCTCGTTCATGTTGGACTATAATCTAAATATGACCATGTTTTAAACATGTAAAGAAAACTGTCAGATACTGAAAACCAGAGATAATTGTACAATGGACCACCATACACTTAACACCCTATTCTGTATTCAGTAATTATCAAAATTTTGTCACATTTTAAATCTATTTTTCTATTAGTTTTTACTAAGAATTTTGAAAGCAAATCCTAGTCATGTCTCCTAAATACTTCAGAAGGCATATCAAAATATCATGAATGTTTTATTATGCTATTATCCCACTTTAACAATTATTCTTTGATATCATCTAACACACACTTAGTCCATAAACAAATTTCTCTAAACACCTAAAAAATGCCTGTCTCTCCCAGTGGATTTATTTGGATCAAGCACTAAAAACTGTCCATACATTAAATCTGTTTGTCTCTTAAACCTCATTAAATGAGCACAACTATATTCCTTTTCCTTTTTTCTTAAATCTGCACCATTAAAGGGTTGTAGCAACCAGGTTGATCATTGTGTAGTTGGTCCATGTGCTGGGTTTGTTTGCTAACTTTTTGTGAGGTGGTTTAAGGTAGTCCTCCATCCCCCAAATTTCCTGTTTAGGAAAGGTGGCCTGTAGAACAGTGCTTTCCAATAGGACTTTCTGTGATGGTGAAAATGTCCCGTCTGGGCTATCTAATACAGCAACCACTGAGCACTTGAAATGTGGCTAGTGTAAGGTACACAATTTTCATTTTAATTAAGTTCAATAGCTACATGTGACTAGTGTCTACCATATTGGATAGCGTAGCTCCAGGCTTAGTTAGATTCAGGTTCAACTTTTTTGGAAAAGAACACTAGAGTGGGTTGAATGGTGGCTCCCCAAACCATACAGTTGACCCTTGAATAACAAGGACTTGAAATCCACATATACATCATTTCTTTTATGTTTATTAGTTGAAATTCTTCTGTAAGGAAAAACTGTCTCTAAACAGTTAACGATGTTTTGATGATGCTGAAATACCCTTAGCACAAGGAAGTCAGAATAAATGCTAATTCTTTCTTTGTAATTGCTGATTTTCAGAGTAAGGAGTTAACACCCTAGATACTTCCAATTCTGACAAGTGAATTATTAGAGATTTTTTTGGAGGGGGAGATGAGGGATGGTGAACATCATTATGAATTAATGCCTTTTTACATAAACCCAGAATTTAGAATGCATATACAGAATACATACTAGGATTTCCAGTCAATTGCATCCTTTACTCCTTTTGTCGCACGCCTCATCCACATTTGGTCAACAAAGACACTTTACATTGGTTCCTTTGTCCTTTGAACTAGACCCATTTGCCTCTGGTAGTTTCCTTATTTTCTGACAAACAAGTACTTCCAGGTTCATGTCGAGCATCTCGTGTTCCTAATTTGGAAGCCACCACTGCTCCAAGGACCCCCCATTTTTTTTAGTGGGAACAATATCTAGAGACCACAATTTGAACCGTAGGAGTGCTCACCGCCATTGCGTTATCATTGCTTCTTTCCTTTTCTCAGATAGAAACACATATTTGTCAGGAAACGCATATTTTAGGGGAAAAAACAAGTTTATGCTGATATTTCTGATTCAAATTTAAAATTACAAAATTTTTATTTTAACTTTAAAAAAGTTACATTTGTTTCTCCTTCCTTTGAGTAAAAAAAATCTTAATTCTTAACACTGACATAATTATTTATTGATATTACCATATATACGATTTTTAAAATATATATAGCTTTAAAACAATAACACCAATGTTATTGTCTTCGCCCATTTGCCTTGCTAAAACAAAATCGCATAGAGTGGGTGGTTTGTAAATACGTAATAGAGTTATTTCTTACAACGCTGGAGGCTGGGAAGTCAGAGCTCGGGATGCTGAGCTGGTCAGGGTCTGGCAATGGCTTTCTTTTGAGCTGTAGAATGCTGACTTCACACTACGTCCTCACATGGGGGAAGCGAGGAGGGGGCTTTCTGGGTTCGTCTTCGTAAGGGCACTAATCCACTTCATGGGGGCTCTAGTCACTTCCCCAAAGTCTTACTTTCTAATACTATCATATTGGTAATGAGGTTCCAACCTATGACTTTTGGGGCACACAGACATTCAGACCATAGCAATTACAATAATTAGACTACTGAAATTCAAGATGTCCTCATCGTTCTGATTTTTGCACTGAATATATACAGTCAAAATGTCGTGTTCTAACATCACTTGAAGTAATTCTTCTTAAAAGTGGCTATGAGACAAATTTGTTTTATAGTTAGGTTATTCCTTTTGGCAATTTTTAGGGTTTGGGTCTTTTTTTTCTTTAATTTTATTTGTCAAAATGCATATTTTTCCAAATTCAGATATAATGAAGTATAGTCATGTGGATTTCATCTCTGTTTTCTCCCACCCTCAGCAGGGCAACTATACTTTTTTATTTTAAGGCAAACATGGTTATACATTTATGGCCCTTCTTTCTTACACAAAAAGGTGGCACCTGTACATATTTTCCATGCTTTGCTCTTTTCATCCAGGAACATCCAGCAGAGCTCTCCACATTAGTGAACAGAGTTTTTTCTTTCCACTTTGCTCCTGAGTCAATGTGCTTTTGTTTATTTAATGAGTTAGGCGTCCTTGGACATTAGAGCATTTCCAGTCTTTTGCTATTACAAATGATGTCATGAAGAAAAATCTTGTGCCAAAGTTAGTCCATATTTTTACCATTGTGGCTTTGAGATGAATTCATAGAGGTAGGATGGCTAGCTCAAAGAGAAAGACACGTACACTGTTTCTAGTTTAAAAATGTCCTTCCATATTTGTTTTAGGTGCCACGGCTACCTTTACAGTCTCGTCAGTGGTGCACATGGTCAAAATTCTGGAAATTTGATAAACAGGTGAGAAGTCATATTTCAGTAGAGTTTTAATTACACTGTCTCTTATTATGTGATGCTGAGTGCCTTTTCATACGTTTAAGGGCCATTTTCATTTCCTCTTCTGTGAGCTCTCCTTACCTTCTGCTGATTTTTCTATCAGATTGTTGGTCATTTTTCCTCTTGATTCTTCAAAGAGCTTTGTATAGTAGCAATATTAGCACTTTGTTGTAAGTTGCATATGTATTTCCTGAGTTTCTCATTTGCTTTTTATGATTGTAGTTTAAAAAATGTTAATACTTCATGCATTATACTTTTCCCTCAAAAGCTTTATAAAGTTTTGGTATTTTTGCATTATAATTCTTGATTAATTTTGTCTGGTGAGGAAAGCCTCCACAGCATAGTTCTGACTGATCTGACTTGCGAGGAAGTTGGAGGCCCTGAAGTTCTCTTTGTTGCTACTGTGTGAGCCCCCAAAACAGAGTCAGAGATGAAGGCAGAGGCAGTAGAGGAGGAGGTGTGCTGCCTATTGTGGTGACAGACAAGGTCAGAAAAGGTTTACTGGGGAATCTGGGGGCGGGGGGGAGGCAGTATCATTAAAAGAGATTATAAGCTACCTGCTGTACAGCTTTCTAGTTTGACAGTGGAGATAATTTGGCTATCATTTCTGCATCTATAATAGAAGCTGCAATTAGGTCACTACAATTATCCTTTGTTCCAGAGAACAGGCTCAGTTTCTTCAGCTCTTCCTTACCAATACAGTCTCAAACCTGCAAGCTCTCACCAGTCAGGAATAATTAGGGCTTTGATTATTATCATCATCATTATTATTAACATTATTATACTGACCAGCCAATACAGTGTTGCATGCTGTCTTTGTGATCAATGTTTCATCTTTTCAAATAGAACTCATTTAGCTGCGTTGATACTTTTTAATCCTTTCTCGCTCCTGTCTGGGCCTCTAAAATAGCTTCTGATGATCCCCTTTTGTACTGGTCAGTCTAAACCAGACCTGACATGGGGAGAAAACTAGATTGATGGGATGATTTATCTTTTTTCTTATAATAAATAAATAGATAGATTTCTGCTTAGTAAATGTGATATTCTATAATACTGACATGCAGATTCTTTAATGTTGTTAATTGACTTTCCAGGTTTTTTCTTTTTGCGCAAACAACATGTTGAGTCCTTCGTGGTTTGCAAAATCCAATATGTAGATATTGTGTTTGAAACATGTAGATATTGTGTTTGAAACGATATTGTATTTGATATATGGTTTGCTAGAGGCCATGGGGAAAAGGGCATGTTGATGCTCTTTTTCTCCAAATCCTAAAAGCTCGTTAAAGTAGGTCAAGGCCTACTTGAGTTTGGGAAGCCTGTGAAAGTCAGGTGTGGTCTTAGGACATTCAAATTCTGGAGAATCCTGGGAGGTTAATAGGTTCTTTGCTCAGGTGGGATGACTTCTATTTCCCATGCCAAATGGTTTTTATCTATTTGATGCTGAGTCTATTTCATATCTTAAAATTACAAAAATCATTTACAATTCCTACCTATGAGTTGCGTTTTTTTACCATGTCAAAGATTCTTTATTACCATCCCCCTGCTACCAGATACTACCATTTCAAGAGAATTGCCATTCAGTCAAGACTCTCCTATTACTGCAATTTACATTTTTTTAAAATTTATACCTTTCCCAGGCCCATTAAACTTTCCCCATTGCTAATGCACTGAGTTCCTATAATTTGTATTCTCATAATGTAGACAAATTTCTCAGAAATGCTTAGTAAACATCTTTAGCTTTCCTTGGAGGGGTGGGGCATGAGGGGAACATCCTACAAAGTGCTTAGGATCCTCTCTAATAATGCATAATTCCCTTATAGCAGTCCTGCACAGTGCCCCTGCAAAAGCTATCATTAAGCATTGAAGACACTAAAGACATGCCCAGGCTGCTGGCCAAACTGACACAGAAGAAACCGCTGTAAGAATCTGCCCCGAGTGAGCTCTGCTGGTTGGATAATGTTCATAACTTGTCGATGTGCTTTATTTTTATTGTTATTGACGTTTGTATGTGGCAAAAAATAGCCTTTATTTTTTAATATGCTCCTAGTTTATATGTACCCACTTTTTGTAGGGCTGTTAGGTGAAAGTAAATTTTCCGTATTAAAATTCTCTGGATAACAATACTTTTTAATCCTAGGGACTGCCAAAGGTTACATCTTAAAAATAAATGGCAGGCCTTCAACATGGCAGTGCTTGTCATCACATTGGAAAGAATGAGTATAAACCCCTCATGCTGACTGTTGGGAGTAGGTAATAGTAAGTCTACATCAACTTCCTGGGGGAGGAAACAGGAAAAGTAAAAGGAAACTGGCTACATTTCCTTTCTTTTCTATTTGAACCCTTCCTTTCCTTTCATTTTGTCACCTGGAATTTCACACCTGGCCAGTGCTCTCCTGCGCATCTTGATCTTTGTTTGTAAGAGCTTACTCTCCTAGAAATGTGCTGAAG